>NW_026705294.1:0-600000 GCF_029867415.1 Vicia villosa | reverse complement strand
TTATGAAACCCGAACACTAACATGAACACCAAATACCAACACCGACACATGCAATGTCTAAAATATAGGACATCGGGATATAGTACACTCACATGCATATACATATACGTACAGGAAGCATATTGGCGTTGATCATGAAAGAATTAATCACAACCTCATTCTCTTGTTGTATGGTGAAGACTATCTTCTCAAATACTCACTGAATACACCCTCTTCTATACATACATCTATGTAGCATAAAAAAGTGATAATGTATGGAGTTTGCATAAAAGAAATTTGACAATTAGATCATATTTGCTTTATTTTGAAAGTTGAAGGATTTGATTCGCTCGAAAAAATTGAGGACCAAAGCATACTCCAAATTAGAAGGATCAAAAGTGTTATTAAAAATATTTTTCTCTTTATCTTGGAATATTGAGATTTTCACATCTTAGTTTTATCTAGAGTTTCTCTAAATAAAGTAGATAGTTAGTGAAACACTCCTTGGTTTCTACACTAGCTAAAGTGTGTCAGTTTTGCTTATGAAAATAAAGGCTGACATGCTTTTGTTGCCTAATCACAAATTTGAGGATACTAAAACTAAAGCCAAGATAAAGATTTCAGACATAAATGGAAGATTGTATAATATTTATTTAGTTCTTATCTTAAATTTATAATTATAAATACAGTAAATGTGCGACCTTCTTTGACCCCACTCAGATTCCGACTAACATATAGGTTGATGGAAATATGATTAGTGAAATACCATAGGTGCCAAAATTTAAACTGCAAGATATAATTAATCTTCATTAAAGAAGGAAAAAGTTTTGGGATAAAACTAAAAATTTATGTAACCTTTAATATTATATAGAAGTAAAAGTCGATTTTCAGTAATTTGTATATTTATAATATTGACTAACTGCAACTCATGTATGATATGGAACTATATTGCAGAAAAGGATGAGCATACCTATCTGCAACCTAGATGAGCCAAACAATGATGCCAAAGAAGTTGGTGATGTTGGTTTACCAAGTACGTCATCCAAAAGCATGTCCTATTATAATTAGGGTTTATCTTGTGGTTTATTATTGGGTTTATTATAATTTACGTCCCCAAAATATGGTAAAGTTTGGTCTTGAAATGTGCTATTCGTGGTCCACTGGTTGTTGTTGTTGTGAACATTGTGTTATTAATCGGTAATGTTTCAAATGGAGTGACACCTCAGTTTCGTACAATCAAATAATCCATATTGGCTGCAAATGTGTTTAAAACGTCTCCACCTCACCAGGATAGGTCATTCATGCAATCTGCCCAATTCAAAATGAAACCGTACTCTTCCTCATTTGTTCTTCTTCCTTGTTGATATAACAGAATCCTAATGCTGATATTCTTTACCCATCAGAGTTTGCACTGGCACAGTAATGATAGAATCGCCAATGTGGACCCGCATTGGATCAATATTCTAAATGGAACAAATAATATTAATAACAGCGCTAACAACCAAATCCTTCATAACCTTAAGCTCATATTTTTTCTAATGAAGTGATTTCAATCAAAACTTGATTGGTGAAGCTAACACCCAACTAGCCTAGCAAATTTCCACCAAACTTTCTCTATTGCGTGCAATCCCATCTCCTGTGCCGCCAAGAGTGAAAATTGGCCTCGCAAACAACAGATACTTGATATGGTTGTCCATTTGGAGGCACTCTGAGGTTGGTGCTGATACCAGAAGGTGGTGTCTTAATACCAATATTCTTCTTGGCTTGTTTGAACAACTCTTTGTCCTCATCTTTCTTTATTGCTTTTAGTTTTTCCCCAATGAGTTCAAGGTTGTACTTCTACAATGTCCCGCTCTCCGAAAATACCACGACGAGATTACGTGCCATCTGATCACCCATAGTTGGAAAAAGGAGGCTGATCGCTTTGATTCTAGAGCATGTTCCATCAACTGCCTTGGGCACGATAGAGGTCCTTCCAGCCACTATGAGATCCATCATGATCAACATCACATCATTTTTCCTTCTGGGGATGGAAGAGGTGAGAATTCATGTCCTTCCCATCATTGGAAAATAATGCGGAAGTACTCTTCCCAATTCCCACCTTAGTGCTGCACAGGTTTTGATAGACCAGTGAAGAAGTAGAAACAACATATGAAGAAGAGTAGAGCTTCATTTTCAATTTGGTAAATAGGGGAAATGACGTGGCTTGGTAAGGTGGAGATGTTTTAAACACATCAGCAGTCAACAAATATTATTTGCCCAAGTAAATAGGTTAGAGGTGTTACTCCGTTTGACACCTTAACAGTTAATGCGACAGAGCCTGCAATGAGAACAACGAATAACACATTTTAGGAAATGGAGGAGGAAAGGATACATTTTAAAGTTCAAAAACTAAGACTAAACTTCACCATATTTTGGAGGACTAAAAGATAAATAATCCTTTTAGTGTATTTATTAATATTTATCATATGATGTTCTTGTTTTGTTCTTTATATGATAGTAATAGAATATGCAACATAACCTCATATTAATCTTGGCTTACATGACTCAAATTCAGCAAACATGAAAAGAGGTGTTGGGAAAAATCCAAGTCCCGCATTGAATAGAGATAAGGCCTAAAATGAGTTTATAACTAGTGGCCCACCTCACCTTACCAGCCCATTTTGTAAAGATGAATTAGAGGCTCAATGTAAAAACCTAGTTGGAGGAATTTGATGTAGTTTAAATTCATTTAGAAAATTATTTCACTTGGTCAAGACTTAACCAAGTCATGTGACAGATGTTCCTAAGGCCATACATGTTTTAGAACAGAATGAATATTATGGCTTTTATATTTCCTTGTGCCAGATACTTTTTTTGAAAATTCAGTTTTTATGCTCTGGAATGTAGTATTCTTTGTTGATGAAATGTTGTATCTGAAAATTTTATTGACTGTTTGAGCCACATTGACTTGTCTCCTTTTCCAGTTAGGAGAATTCCATTTCCTGCACTAACTTTACTTTAAAAAATGATGCATCTGATAGGTGGTTTAAGCAACAATCATTCAAGAAAACAACCAAAGAAGCTGGTGTCCTATGTCACTAGTACATTGAATCAAATCATAGTTAAAGTGTTAGCTTGTATATATGTAGTATTTTCAGCATTGGTGAATTTCTGTATGGTTCGCTCTTCCAAAAAGCAACCAGGAAGTCATCAGAAAATCCAGCTAGTGGAATCCAGCTCTTCAGAACAAATAATCACTCCGGAAGTAAAGGAACCGATTTGGCAGAGGTTGCGAAATTTAGAGGCAGTAGTGACCGAGATGGCTAATAAACCTAGAACAATTCCTCCTGAGAAAGAAGATATTCTTCAAGAGTCGCTGAGTCGTATAAAAGGAATAGAATATGACTTGCAAAAGACAAGGAAGGTAGTGCCAGTCTCCTGTGATAAAATTGATCCTTTTGGAGGACATGTTGTTTAAAGAATTCACATTACTGTATTGATTGAGTTTGCTTCTTCATTTTAGGCACTGCTTGCAACTACTTCAAAGCAAGATGAGCTTGCCGAGTCACTCGAAAGCTTAAAGGATGATAAATTTGATGTAAGTCGCTATTGCCTCTCATTGTCAGTTTGAGAACTTGATGTATAAAACTTAATCAAAATAGTCTGCTCTAAAATGCTGCTGGTGCATAGTGCATACCTTTCTTTTCATTTAATGCATAACATCATAGAACTTCAGTTGGACTATTTTTTGTAATTTATATCAAAATTTTGTCATGGGCTAAAGGAGAAAACTCATCATATTTGAATTGTGCACCAATCTGCAAGCCTGGTTACATTTCAATGTTTTACTTGATTTTTTTAAAATTTGTTTCCAGATGGAATGTATGCCCTATCTCATCTCATCTGGTATTGTTCAATATATTTTTAGATGTGATAGTCGTAAATAAATTTTTAGTACTTTTTTCCTTCCAGAACTCCATTCTTTGTTTTGCATATACTGATAATGATAACTTTCTAAACATACAGGGGACAAACTCATGTTGGCCTAAAAATAGTAAATATCATGCCTCTGGAAGATGAGTGTACAGCATCAGTTTGCGAAGCTTGGCAAGTATATTGCAAATGTTTTGCAAGTATATTGTTTTTGAAAGTCTACGGCTGAATTACTGCGGGATATAAACTTCTCTTGACTTACATAAAGGATTTGCTCTCATAGCTGACTTTACTTCTGTGATATAACCACAGAATTTTGTACTCACACACACACACACCAGAAGAAATGGAAGTATTTTGCAATACCCATTCTTTTCAGGTTTGAGAATTGGGATATGAGGGTGTCTCAAGGCAGCAAGAAGTTTTTTTGAGGGCTCTGAACTCTTGAGTTCTTCCTCTTAATAGGCATTATTGTGTCAACCACATTATTTTCTTACTACATTTCTTGTACAGAGAGTACATAGATACAAAAAATGCTACTCAAATTCAGATGTATTTATTTTAATGTATACCAGTAGCATTTATGAACAAAAAGGAAACTTTTTCAGGTGATACATAGTACATAGTTTGTGTTTTACTTTACCTTGGACTAGATGAATATGTCTTTCTGTTTGCAGACCTGTTATTGTTAATATGCCCCCAAAGAAAGCTATGTTTCAATTTCTTTTATATATATATATATATATATATATATATATATATATATATATATATATATATATATATATATATATATATATATATATATATATATATATATATATATATATATATATATATATATATATATATATATGAAAAAGGGATATGCAATGGCAGTGTAAAATATTTTACACTGTCAACCAATCACAATCATGTATTCAATTAAAACACAATTTTAATTAAAAAAATTAATATGACATGGCAAGTATAAGGATTTTGATTGGTTGTATGTGTAAAGTTAATTTACACTGTCAGTGCATTACCTTTAACACCTCTCTCTCTCTCTCTCTCTATATATATATATATATATATATATATATATATATATATATATATATATATATATATATATATATATATATATATATATATGTATATATATATATATATATATATATATATATATATATATATATATATATATATATATATATATATATATATATATATATATATATATATATATAACTTGAAGAAGTTAAAATCTAAAACTTATAAAACATGTTTTAACTACTTGAATACATTTTATACATTCCAAGTTTCAATTAGGGAAGTGTTTTCTTTTGGTCTAGTAACCTAAAATTAAGTACACTAGTGTCATTGTAAGGATTGAGTTATCTCCTCCTATGATATATATAGCTAGCTTCACTTAATTAGATTGTGGTCCCTTCCTCAACTCTATGTGTGGTAAGCACACCTCGCAGTGTATTTCGATGAAGTATTTTAATGAGGTAATGGAATGTTTTGAAGAAATTTAAAATAATTTGTATAAAATTTATTGTTTAGATACAAAAATGAAAAATTGTTTAAATGATAAAAATTTATGGAGTATTTTATCTAAGTTAAATTTTGTTATTTTGAAATGACACAAAAAATCAAAGAATTGGAAATTCCTCTCATACTCCATAGAATGTATTTGTTACTATTATTTCTTCAAATTTTGTAAATTGGTCCTTATATTTGTTTAAATTACAAAATTAACTCTAAAAAATTTCAAAAAATTGCAACTTGATCCTTAATAATTTTTAAAATTCATAATTTGGTCCTCCAAATTTTAAAAATTGCAAATTGGTCTCTAGTTTCCAATTTTTTAATTTGGTCCAAAAAGTTAAATTTTATAAAAAATATCCCAAAAATCTAACAATAAATTATTTTAATACTCCATTTAAACAAAATAATTTAAAAATAAATGGATTTCAATTGAATTATTTGAATTGCTTTAAATTTTAAATTCCTTTTAAATTTCTAATTTTCTCATCCAAACACACTCGAAAGATATTTAAAATCCTCTGAATTGTTGCCTACAAACGACAACTAACGAAACGGCATTTAGCATGGACTAATTAATTTTTGTCTACTATAATTAAGTTATATATTTTTTACCTACAATAGCAGGTCATGACTGGTTAAATACATTTTATCTTGTGAGTGTCAATTGTTATATTAATGCTCGCAAATTACATCATCCAAATAGTCATATGTCATATACATAATCAATAAGACATTGTTTCACAAGCAAAAATATGGAACATAGTTCTTCAATAAAAGTGCCAACGCATATTGGATTGCAAAACAGATTATTGATAGGTTGAAGAACAATACCAAGATGAAATTAAATGAGGTGGTAGCAAATGTGAGATTGGTGTATGAACTTTATAGACAACTTGTTGAAGGGAAATCTAGCAAGCAATATAGCTTGTTATGGTAATATGATACTGGATTGAGGAGGGCTTCATCAAGAAACACTTTTAAGCTCAACATTGATTGTCCAACACCAGGGTTGCAACTAAGGTTTGAAAGGTGTTGTTTTGATGAGACAAAAAACGCTTTGACAAAAGTATGTACCCAATTTATAGGTTTATACGGATGTTATCTAAAGCACAAATATGATGGAATATTACTAATTATTGTTGGGAGAGATCCTAATTATTAGTGTTTTCATGTTACTTTTGGAATTGTTAAGAATGAAATCGGGGGCTCTTAGACCTGGTTTATTAAGTTGCTTCTTAAAGACATTGGTGAAACTTGATGGTGTTTCATTTTTACCAGCAAAAGGTAAGTCTTACTCTTACTAACTATGTTGTTTACTTCATTTGTTATGTTTTTAAACTGTATAACATTTCTTATTATTGAAGGGTTTAGTTCAAGTTTTTGAGGAATAATACCCAGGATTTGAACATAAATTATGTCTTAGACATTTGTATGCTAACTTCAAGAAGAAGTTTGGAGGAGGAACTTTGTTTAGATATCTCACGATGGTTACTGTTGAGACAACATACTTTGAAGCATATAAAGCCAAGACACATCAAAGTCAGGTGGTGTCAGAACTTTCATTGGTAAAAGATCCAAAGCATCTAACTCTAGTGCCTTCAAACCACCAGGTGTTGTCAAGGTTTCTTAACAAAATCCAAGTACCAATAATCGTGAAAGGATCTTCACTTTTTGTGCATTCAAACCACCATGTGCACTTACTAACTCTTGCTTGTTATGACAGGCCAAAAGTCTTATACCAAAATAGAACAAAGTGAAGATATTTATATATCTTGTAACTATATTGTCATGAATTATGATCATTGTGTTGTATTTTGATTTGTCTATGTAATGGAAGGATTGAATGGTGTTGTATCACCAATATGTCATATAAATTGTTGTAACAATTTTCTAATGAATAGACCCTTGTTGATGTAAATGTTGTTTGAAAATTTTGCTGTCAATTGGTATTTAAATGTTGTATAACAATATTGTTTGGCCAAATATGATACAAAAATCATGACAACTGTACTATTTTAAATATAAGCTATACAATGCCAAATATGAGCTTCAAAACTGACGGAGGTTACCAAAAAGAATTAATCTTCAAATGGCAGAAGCTCTAGAAGAGGTTTGAAACAATGAATGATCGACTTAAGGCGGAGTAATCTTCTACCCCTAGTTTGGAATGCTGAGTTGTAACGCCTCATACTACTTTCAAGATTTATGACTAACTCCACTAACCAACACGGGTCTTTTCAGCATGCTTTGTCTTCACTCGCACGCTTTCCGAGAAACTTAACAAAATGTCACTCATCCAAATACTACTCCAAGTATAGCACGCTTAACTATGAATTTCTTATTTGTTAGGCTACCAAAATATGTATCTTGATAGCAAAGATAGTATCAATCAATTTGTATAAGTCTTCTTTCAACCATGAAATCTCATACTTGCACAACCTCGAGATCCCTCTCATTCTTATGTGAATTCGTTTTTTCTCCTATAAGCTGCTTCCGGAGATACATATCCGGAAACACTTTTTTTCAGCATTTGCTTTTTTTTAGCTACATCTACGAAAGTGGTTTAAAATGGTAAACATTGTGAAAAATTCAACTTAATTCAGTTCAGGGAAACTTCCATAGATGTAGCTCCGGAATGTCTTAACTTTACAGATTGTTCCATAGATGTACCTACGGAACCTTCTGCTATATTTTAAACCAACTATATTTCACTCCAAAGCTCCAATTTTTTTGTGCAACAGAATAATACATCAAAATAATGATATGTCTACTCAATGTTATATAGTAAATCAAAATAATACATCATATACATCTTCCAAATAGTCATATGTCATATACATAATAAAAAATAGTGCATCAATGTAATCAAAATACAAACATCAAAATAATCAGCATGGTCACTACTGTGAATTCCGAACAACATTTACATCCTCTCATCTGCCTCTCGCGCCTCCTCTGCGTCTACCACCTCCTCTGTCAACTTGTCTTCCTCTACTGTCTAATTTCCCATTCATCTTGGCGTGATGTCTGCGGTACACTAGTGCCCCCTGTGCCACCTCCATAATGTTATCTAGTATACGCCTGGCACCAGATGTAACAACCCGGGCCCCTCGCAAGGCAATCCCGACACTATAACACCCGAGCCAGACCTTTTCGTGAATTATTTTACATATTTATTAATGGGGTAAGTAGGGTGTTGCAAATGGTATCAGATCCAGAACTCTCCCAGTACGACGTGGTTCGAGCACGAACATGTAGAAGCTGGTGGGCATGTAACACTCGAGGCCGAAGAAGGCGGGGGGTGGTTGCACCACATGTAACACTCGAGGTCGAATATGGCAAGGAGTGGTCGCCACATGTGAATGAGAGGGATCTTGAGACCGTACATGTATAAGACTGCATGGTTGAAGGAAAAACTTATAAGGGTTGATGGGTACTACTTATACCAACAAGATGCATCTTCTTTTCAGTAGCCCGTTCCATAAGAACTCCATAGTTAAGCGTGCTTGACTTGGAGCAATTCTGAAATGGGTGACTTCTGGGAAGTTTTCCGGAACCTGAGTGTCCAACTGAGATTGCTGCTCCTGTAATATCTCCTTATGAGCTGGTCTGGGCGGTGATCCCTCTGCATGGGGACCATGTAGGGGTGTGAGACAGTGAAGAACCATACGATGTACCCATCACCGTAAATCCGGTCTTTCTGCTCTAGTCGTCCGAGCCTCGTCTAGAACCATGTGGTTCTGATAGTCAGGAAATATATCATTTATCTTCCTGCAGGTCAAGCCGAGAGGAGCGGAGACAGAAGGGTGTTCTGTACTATTCTTTTGACTGGAAGGTTTATGTGTTCTGTACTAAGCCCAAAATTGAGGCTGACTCAGTGGGTATACTCTATTGAGTGGAGGCTGGTGGATTTTGTCTGTTTTGTACTAAGCCCAAAATTGAGGCTAACTCACTGAGGAATGGTCTTTGAATTATTTATGTCTTGTATGAAGACCAAGATTAAGGCTAACTCTGAGGGGGTTATATGAGTATGGTTTATTTATGTCTTGCATGAAGCCTAAGATTGAGGCTGACCCTTCTGAGGAGTGGAATACTTCTTGCTCAAAGCCCAATGATTAAGGTTGGCTCTACTGAGGAAAGAGTTTGAAAAACTGTATTTTTAAAGATTGTTTGACAGTTTGTTTTGGTGTCTTGTACAAATCCCAAGATTGAGGCCGACACAGCTGGGGAAACAGATTCAGAGATTGAATCCTTTTGACTGTTGAAAGAATGTTTTTCTTCTGTCTTGTACAAAGCCCAAGATTGAGACTGACTCAGCTGAGGAAAGATGGGTGACTGAGATTTTCCATATCTCTTGGTCCCAAGGGTTGACACTGTTATAGGGTTTTGAACACATGAATAATTGTGATTGTGTATTTGAAGGATTTGGATCCTCACAGGAGTTTGGATAAAGGTGACTAAAGACTTGTCCTATGCTTTTAAGAAGCCTGAGAGTTCTTGTATAAAAGCTCAAGGGGAAGCTGAAGGGAAATGCTTATAAAAAGCCTGTGGGTCCTTGTATTATGAGCCTAAGAGGAGGCTAATTGAGGATCATTGAGGGTCCTTGAAGGATAGAAAAACACTTAGAAAGGGGGGGGGGGGGGTTTGAATAAGTGTAGTCTAAAAACTTGAACGATAAAAACAATTTGCACAGTTATTTTTATCCTGGTTCGTTGTTAACTAAACTACTCCAGTCCACCCCCACGGAGTGATTTACCTCACCTGAGGATTTAATCCACTAATCGCAACAGATTACAATGGTTTTCCACTTAGCCCACGACTAAGTCTTCTAGAGTATCCTGATCACAACCTGATCACTCTAGGAACAAATGCTTAGACACAAGCTAAGACTTTCTTAGAGTATCCTGACCACCACGTGATCACTCTAATTACAACTGCTTAGACACAAGCTAAGACTTCCTAGAGTATCCTGATCAACACTTGATCACTCTAGTTACTTACAAATTAATGTAATCAAATAAGAGTATTACAATTACTTCTGAAAAGCTATAATCACAACAGTGATATTTCTCTTAAAGTTTAAGCTTAATCTCACTAATATATTACAACAACAATGTAGTGAGCTTTGATGAAGATGAAGTTTCTGAGATTTGAGTTGAACAGCGTTTCAGCAAGTTTTTCAGAATAAGTTCTTTCAAAATCGTTAACCTTGCTTCTCATCAGAACTTCATATTTATAGGCACTTTGAGAAGATGACCGTTGGGAGCATTTAATGCTTTGCGTATTCCGTACAGCATTGCATTTAATGTTTCACGCTTTTGTCAACTACCTCGAGCCTTGTTCACGCTGTGTCTACTGACGTTGCCTTTAATAGCTTCCAACGTTCCTTTTGTCAGTCAGCGTAGCCTGCCACCTGTACTTTCTTCTGATATGATGTTTGTGTATACAGCGTTTGAATATCATCAGAGTCAAACAGCTTGGTGCATAGCATCTTCTTGTCTTCTGACCTTGAAGTGCTTCTGAGCGTGATACCATGAGAACTTCAGTGCTTCTGCTTCTGATCTCAAGTTCTTCTGATGCTTCCATAGACCCATGTTCTGATTCTGCCTTGACCATCTTCTGATGTCTTGCCAGACCATGTTCTGATGTTGCATGCTGAACCTTCTGAGTCAAAGCTTCTTAGCGCTGATTTGTGCATACTCTTTATATATTTCCTGAAAGGGAAATTGCAATGTATTAGAGTACCACATTATCTCACACAAAATTCATATCCTTGTTATCATCAAAACTAAGAATATTGATCAGAACAAATCTTGTTCTAACAATCTCCCCCTTTTTGATGATGACAAAAACATATATAAATGATATGAATTTGCGATCAGAAAGAACGGACGGCTAAAGACAATTTACACAGCTATAGCATAAGCATGTGAATATGTCTCCCCCTGAGATTAACAATCTCCCCCTGAGATGAATAATCTCCCCCTGAAATTAATACTAGAAGAATTTTATAAATAAAAGACTTCCCTGAGTATTTCAGTAGAGACGTTCACAGTGCTTGATCTTCAGAACATTCATGACTTCTGATTTCTGCTTCCATAGGACAGCTTCAGAACATTGAATTTCTTTAGATCCTCAGAACGTTCACAGCTTCTGATTCCTGCTTCCATTGGACAGCTTCAGAACTTGAATTTCTTTGATCTTCAGAACATTCACATCTTCTGATTCCTGCTTCCATCGGACAGCTTCAGAACTTGAATTTCTTTGATCTACAGAACATTCACAGCTTCTGACTTCTGCTTCCATCGGACAGCTTCAGAACTTGAATTTCTTTAGATCTTCAGAACATCCACAACTTCTGATTCTTGCTTCCATTGGGACAGCTTCAGAGCTTGAATTTCTTCTTTCATCACTTCATGCTAGATTGTATCAGAACATTGTTGAATGTACCAGAGCATCATCAGAGCATCTCTACATCCTGAAATGTTACAGAACAAAACTAAACGACAAAAGTCAGTATGAATGAGTCAGAACATAGAATATGTTTCAGAACACATAATATGTATCAGAGCCAATATAGAATGTATCAGAACAAATAGACATAATGTTTCAAATCATATTCTATCATCAGAATATCTGAACATTCTTCCTTCTTGCTTCTGAAGCTTCATAGCACTCAGCTTGCTTCAAGAATCCAAGAACTTGATTCATCTTGTTGCTTCTTATATTGTTCTTGAATCTTCAATTCCTGCAACAACACAACTTAAAGCATAGAACTTTGCAAGTTCTGTTAGTAATGTGGGGCCTTTTTACCCGGTAACTGATAATATTTAATCAAATCATTTATCATATATTTTCTCCCCCTTTTTGTCATGACATCAAAAAGAATATAAAAGATTCAGATGTAGAAAACGACAAAGGAAAGAAACAGAATTAAACTTTTCATTGATTAAACAAGCAGGATTACAAAAGATGTATGCAGAATAACAGATGCAATCAATCAAAGAAAACTACAAGGACTTAAGGACTACAACCCTAACTTAGACATAATCTTAGCTAACATATCATGAATCCCTGCGGTGTTCTCAGTTTGTGTAGCCATGAAAGCTTGAAACTTCGCATGCCTGTCCAGACTAGAACCTCCACTGTAAGAGAATGCATGAATTCAAGGAGGAAGTGAGAGACAGTTCACAGGAAGAGAGCTAAAGTCTCAAACGGGGCTTTCCCTTAACGTAGAAGTCAAGAACATGATCCTTAACATCATCCAATATCTCAAGAAAGTCTTCTTCCTTTGGATAAATGTTGATAACAGCATCACAGAAGAGTTCTGACTTGAGACTTCTTGGAATCTTTAGAGATCCGTCTTGAAATCAATGTCAGCGATCCCCGAGATTTGTTTCTCAACTTGGAACCAGACAACCCTTCCAACCGTTCTATTCAGATAGATCGACCACCCTTGAGCCTTCGTCTTCGTTTTTGGTTTGAAACCATAAGCACCCAAGTCATCAGAGTCCACAGAAGATTTACACAAAACTTCCATTTCGGATGGATGAATGTAGCGAGTTTTCAGTGGAGAAACCTCTTGAAAGGAACTTGAAGACGGATTCATGGTGAATGATAGGTTGAAGATGAATAAACTAGGGTTTATGCAAAATGCAGATAAAGAGAGAGAGAGAGAGAGAGAGAGAGAGAAATAAATAGAGGGAAAAGAAACGTTTGACGAGTATAAAAAGAAACTGAAATGATGAATGGCATTTAATGTTACATGACGTGAGGAGAGATAATAATGACAAAAGAAGTGATTAGCACAGTTACCTAAGTAGGCGTCCCCTCAACTGCACGCACGCTTGTCCAGAATTAGTGAACACGTGATTACCATCTGGATAGCCAGTTACAGCTGTTTTACTTTTAAAGCGATTCTGAGTCAACTTAGACAATGAAACGTTAGTAATAACAGAATCACTACTTCTAATTGATCATAATCAGAACTTATTATAAAAGACTAATCCAATCTCATTTCAGAAGATACTCATACATAAGATCTTCTCATCTTCTCATTATGGGCATACATCCATACTGATATTCTTCAGAATGAACTTAAACCTATCTTCAGCAAGGGGTTTTGTAAAGATATCAGCCCATTGATGGTCTGTATCCACAAAGTTTAAAGATATAACACCCTTCTGAACATAGTCCCTTATGAAATGATGTTTAATCTCAATATGTTTAGCTTTTGAATGTAAGATAGGATTTTTAGATAAACAAATAGCAGAAGTATTATCACAGAAAATAGGAATGTTACTCTCATATATCTGATAATCTTCTAGCTGACTTCTCATCCAGGGCATTTGTGTGCTACAACCAGCAGCAGCAACATATTCTGCTTCTGTTGTTGAGAGGGCAATAGTAGCTTGCTTCTTGCTGTACCATGAGATCAGGTGACTTCCAAGAAATTGACAACTTCCAGAAGTACTCTTCCTTTCTATTCTATCTCCAGCATAGTCAGCATCATAGAATCCTACTAAGTTGTAATCTTTGGATCTTCTGTAAACTAAACCAACATTAGTAGTACCTTTCAGATACCTCAGAATTCTTTTAACCGCAGTTAAATGAGATTCTCTCGGATCTGATTGGAATCTAGCACACAGACAAACACTGAAGAGAATGTCAGGTCTAGAAGCAGTTAGGTATAGAAGAGATCCAATCATACCTCTGTACAACTTCTGATCTACCTTCTTACTTACCTCATCCTTACCTAGTATGCATGTTGGATGCATAGGAGTTTTGGCTTCTTTGCTTTCAGAAAGATTAAACTTCTTCAGAAGTTCTTTCACATACTTCGTTTGATGAACATAGGTTCCATCAGAAGTTTGGTTGATTTGAATCCCAAGGAAGTACTTGAGTTCTCCCATCATGCTCATCTCAAACTCAGCCTGCATAGACTCAGCAAACTCCTTTCCAAGTGTAGCATTAGATGTTCCAAAGATAATATCATCAACATATATTTGACAAATTAAAATATCCTTTTTAAATGTTTTACAGAAGAGAGTAGTGTCCACTTTTCCTCTAGTGAAACCATTTTCCAGAAGGAAAGAACTCAAACGTTCATACCAAGCTCTAGGAGCTTGTTTCAATCCGTATAATGAATTCTTTAATTTAAAGACATGATTTGGAGACATGGAGTCTTCAAAACCAGGAGGTTGATGGACATAAACTTCTTCATCTATGTAACCATTTAAGAAGGCACTCTTAACATCCATCTGATAAAGAGTGATGTTGTGTTGAGTGGCAAAAGAAATTAATAGACGAATAGATTCTAACCTGGCCACTGGTGCAAAGGTTTTTGTATAGTCAATCCCTTCTTGCTGACTATAACCCTGAGCCACCAGTCTGGCTTTATTTCTTACCACTTCACCTTTCTCACTCAGCTTGTTTCTGAAAACCCATTTTGTTCCTATAATATTGAATCCTTTAGGTCTTGGAACAAGATCCCAAACATCATTCCTTGAAAACTAATTTAACTCTTCTTGCATGGCAACTATCCAGTCTGTATCTTCTAGAGCTTGATCAACAGAAGTTGGCTCGATCAGAGAAACCAGACCTAATTGACATTCAGCATTGTTCTTGAGGAATGCTCTTGTTCTGATAGGATCATCTTTCTTTCCAATAATGACATCTTCTGAGTGAGCAGATGTGAGTCTAGATGATCTTCTGATAGTTGGTTCTTCAGAAATTCTCAGATTTTCTGAAGATGCAGCAACTTGATCTTCTGATCCATTGCTTCTGAGACTGCCAGCTTCTGCAGCTTTGCTTATTGGTTCTACTGCTTCTGATATATCAATATCAAAATCTGCAAAATTCTCAAACTGCTTTGGTTTTTCAAGACCAAGCTTATCATCAAACCTGATATTGATTGATTCTTCTACAACCAATGTTTCAGTATTGTATACTCTGTAGCCTTTAGAGCGTTCAGAATATCCAAGAAGGAAACACTTTTGTGCCTTAGAATCAAACTTACCAAGATGATCTTTAGTGTTCAGAATAAAACAAACACATCCAAAAGGATGAAAATATGAAATGTTGGGCTTTCTGTTCTTCCACAATTCATAAGGAGTCCTATTTAGAATAGGTCTTATAGAGATTCTATTCTGAATATAACACGCAGTGTCTATTGCTTCTGCCCAGAAATGCTTAGCCATATTGGTTTCGTTGATCATGGTTCTGGCCATTTCTTGTAGAGTCCTATTCTTTCGTTCTACAACTCCATTTTGTTGTGGAGTTCTAGGACAAGAGAAATCATGGGCAATACCATTTTCTTTGAAGAACTCCTCAAAGAATTTGTTCTCAAATTCACCACCATGATCACTTCTGACCTTTATGATTTTACACTCCTTCTCAGTTTGGGTCTGAGTGCAGAATTCAAAGAACGCTGAATGAGACTCATCCTTGTGTTTCAAGAACTTTACCCATGTCCAGCGGCTATAATCATCAACGATGACTAATCCATATTTCTTCCCTTTGACAGATGCTGTTTTGACTGGGCAAAACAGATCAATGTGCAAAAGTTCTAACGGCCTTGAGGAAGAGACAACATTCTTAGACTTGAATGCAGGTTTGGAGAACTTGCCCTTCTGACATGCTTCACAAAGAGCATCTGATTTGTATTTCAGATTAGGGAGTCCTCTGACAAGATTTAGTTTGTTAATCTGAGAAATCTTTCTCAAACTAGCATGTCCTAATCTTCTGTGCCAGACCCATTGCTCTTCAGAAACAGACATAAGACAAGTCACCTTCTGATTCTTAAGATCCTGAAGATTTGTCTTATAAATGTTGTTCTTTCTCTTGCCTGTAAATAGGATTAAGCCATCCTTCTGACTTACAGCCTTGCAAGACTTTTGATTAAAGATTATGTCATAACCATTGTCACTTAATTGACTTATGGACAATAAGTTATGAGCTAATCCATCTACTAGAAGAACATTAGAAATAGAAGGAGAGTTACCAGACTTTATAGTTCCTGAGCCAATAATTTTGCCCTTCTGATCTCCTCCAAACTTCACTTCTCCAGCAGATTTAAGCACCAGGTCTTGGAACATAGACCTTCTTCTTGTCATGTGTCGCGAGCACCCAGAGTCCAGGTACCATGACATTTTGCTTTTTGTCCTCTTTGCCGCCAAGGATATCTGCAACAGAAATTATCTTCTCCTTAGGTACCCACAATTTCTTGGGTCCTTTCTTGTTAGTTCTCCTCAAGTTCTGATTGAACTTGGGTTTAGCGAAATATTTAACAGGAGGAACAGCATGATATTCTTTAGGTTTGTCAGCATGATATTTCTTAGGATGTGTCACATGCTTCTTGGTGTGAACAGTGTTAAACTTCTGTGCATGTGAAGTGAGCCTAATATCATGAGCATGGCCATATTTGAACTGATCATACAATGGCTTGTATGTGATCTTCAGATCATCAACAGGTTCAAATTTATGTGAGGTATCACCCTCATAGCCAAAACCAAACCTTCTGTTTCCAGAAACACCATATATCATAGAAGCAAGATGACTTCTGCCAATACTTCTAGATAAGAACTTTCTGAAGCTCGAGTCATATTCTTTCAGAATATGACTCATGCTAGGAATGGATTTTTCTGTTTCAAAAGGAGATCCACTATTGTCGCACGCTCGCGAAAAATGAACAGAGTCGCCACCAATATATTTATCCCATAAGGGAAAGGAATATCAGAAAACCTAACAAAGGAAGGAACAAGGTCTTGCGACCAGAGAATCAAGGTACGGGAGTCGGTTACGCAAGGGGAAGGTATTAGCACCCCTCGCGCCCATCGTACTCGATGGTATCCACCTATGTTTGTTTCTATCTAAAGGGTGTATAACTATGTCTATGCCTAAATGCGAAATGAATGCAAAATGTAGGGAAAATAAAGAATTGTACTCGCACGGGCCCTACCCCGCTGCCTACGTATCCTGTTCAGGAATCAGAGTTACCGTAGCTCGGCTAAAGATTTTCTGTTTGTTTTTGTGTTTTTTAGTTGGGCGGAGTCAACGTTCACGTTCTTGCATAAGGGGACAGACCTACGATGCGTACGAACGGAAATGACATTGCCCTTAGGTGCCAACGAGGCAAAAGAAAAAGAAATGATTGGTTTGTGTCTTTTAGGATAGATGAGTGATGAATAGTTCCCAATACCGGGCCACTCACCACTTTCTCTACTTTGCTTTAGTCTGAACCATTGTTAGATGTTTTAAAGTGTTTTTGGTTGTGTATTTTTTTAAGGGGAGTTTACTTCACGATTCGAATCACATAAAATGCATAATGATCGAGAAGCAGATTAGAGAATGAATCCCACTCACTTCCATCCCATTATGTAATGTTTGAGAAACAGATTAGAGAATGAATCTCACTCATTTCTCTCCCATTAATTAATGTTTGAGAAACAGATTAGGGAATGAATCCCACTCGTTTCTCTCCCATTAAGTAGTGACCGAGAAACAGATTAGGGAATGGATCCCACTCGTTTCTATGCCACTAAGTGATTGAGAAACAAATTAGGGAATGAATCCCATTCATTTCTCTATCACTTTCTTAATGTGATTTGCATCTTCCTTTTATTAATGTTTTAAAGAGTTGAAAAAGAAAAAGGAAGCAAGAGGGAGCTAATTCTATGTTCTAATCTAAGTGTTGTCTAATTCCTACTTATGTACAAAAGGAGTATAAAATGGTACTAACAAAATAGGCCTAAAATAAGGCCCAAAATACAAGCAATAAAATCACACAAGCATCATACAAAAATAACATGGGAATAGCACAAAAACCATCCAAGCATTAATGCAAAATTACACTAAAATACTACTATTTTTATGAGCTTTTTTAATGTCAACGATTACCTAAAAATCTAGCAAATTTTAATGGTGACTATTTATTCTTTTATCAAAAAACTAACAAAGAAAATTGATTTTTATATGTCGTTTTTTATTACCTAAAAATCTAACAAAAATTATGATTCTAAATGTTATTATTACCTAAAAAAAATGTAGTAAAAACTAAGTAAAAAATCTAAAACCTATCAACTAAACATGTGAGCCAGGGGGTTGAAATTGAATTATGGAGTGTAATCAGCAAACAGGCGCACAGGGCCCATCTGGTTGGCCCAGAGTGATATTTTTTGTTCATTCAGGTTTGTCTATAGCTCAAAAAAAATGGTGCATGGGCCAAATAAGGGTGCAAAACGCAATAGCAGTGAAACCAGGCCCAGAAGAATTGATCCATCATGCATTCAGATTTTGTTGTTTTTTTTTCATAAAAATAAATTAAATTAACTTAAGAAAATAAACGAATAAACAATGAGAAGAGGAATTAGGGTTCACCTGTGTGGCTATTGAAATTCTCACGAGTCTTCTTCCTCAAGGTAAAACGGCGCAGCGTGGTCTTGCTCTTCCTCGATGAGTTTCCGGTGAAACGTCCTCTCTCGACTCTCCTTCAACAACGACGACGACGGCGACTCAAACTTCTTCTCCGATGAATTCTCTCCGGTCACGCTCCCCTCTCGTGTATCTCAACTCGATGCAATCGTGAGCGAATGGCTAGTTTATGCGATGGAGATGATGAACGTTGTTGTTGTGGATGCAGATTCGTGGATGAGTGTCATGGAGATTGTTGAATCGTATTTGCGATGAGAACGAAGACGCGACGAAGATTGAAGTGTTGTTGTTGTGATTGAAGCGTCAAGGAGTGGATTCGAGTTCAGATTGTGGTGAGTCCCTTTCTTTGTCAATCTTTTCTCTCTGACCTTCTGCTCGATATTAATCACCTCTCTGTGTCTCCTTTTTTCTGGTTGTGTCGAAGAAGATTAAAAGGATTTATGGTTTCTGAAGGGAGAGGTATCAAGACAGAATTTGAAGGTTGATCTATGAAGATGATGAAGTTATTGAAGGAGGAGGAGAAGAAGATGAAGGTGGAGTGAATTGGAGCCGGTGGTGAAGTGAAGGAGATTCTGATTTATAGTGATTGAAGGTTCAGTTCAGGTTAGTTATCTCTCTCCCAATTTTCTGTTAGTTCTGTTATAATTCTGTTAGAGGGTGGTAACTGAAATCGGTTAGTCTCTGTTGGAGTTTGTTATACAGTTAGTTATGAATGTTAGATTTCTGTTTCAGTTTGTTTAGTAGTTATAGTTAGGATTTTTTATTCAGTGGGGAAAGTCAGGGCTTTTGTAACTGTTTTGGTTTTTTGTTAGATGGTTAAAGGAATGGGACTGTTTAGAATTGGCAGCCTATTGGTGGTTGTTGTATATGCAGGGACTTTGATAGAATGCATTGTTTGACTGTTTGCTGTTAGTGATTTTTGTATGTAGGATTTTTATGGTTTGATTTATGCAGGGGCTGAATCTTGGTTTTTCATTGATGGGTTTGGATTGAATGTATGGGGACTGAACTGGTTTTGTTGAATGTTTTGCGGGATGCTGTTAGCAACAGGCCAAGTGCAAGATCCTCAGCAGTTACTTGTCAAGTGCTTCTTCTTTTATTTCTTCTCTGAAATTATGCTGTAGTATCAAATGGACCCAGTTTGAATGTTGACTGTGTGCATGTAGTGTTGGCTTGTATTTGCGTATGCTACCGGGTTTAATTTCTTTCTTTTTTCTGAACTGATGCAAAGGTGTTTTGGTATGCTGCAGGGCTGAAGTTTATTTTTCTTCGCTTCTGTTTTGTAGGATTAATGGTTAGAGACTGTTGATTGATTCTCAATAGAGGGCCACTTATCTTTCTCTTGAACATTGGAGTTACTAACATAGCTTTGATCATTATTTGTCTCCGAGGCATTCATGTTGTGATGTGAGGTGGCGAAGTCGAAGACTTAGAAACAGTAGCCCTTTTGATTGGCTTAAAGACCTTTGTAATGGAATTGTAACTTGATTGCAAATAAAATGTATCTCTTTTTTTGTAATTTCTCTTTATGATGTACTTGTAATGAGTAAGACTTGTAATGACTTTTGGTATAGGATTTGTAATAATGTGATATTATCTCTTGAACTTGAACGGGTGACTATATGAGAGATGACATTAGATGATTAGAAAAAAGTGGTGGGAAACTGCCTGGGAATTTGAATGGATTTGAAGCTCTTGAATGCATTCCTTTTACATGAATAACTCTTGTAAAACTCTTGGATAATTTCCAGTTACAACAAATCAATGCCAAAGAAATTGGTTTTTAAGCACCTTAATCATGTCCATTTTTCAAACTATCTCATTCAAATTTTCTATCCGTATTCCAACATGCTTCCAACACGCATCCCTCAACAATTTATGTTTCTTGATGATAAAAGCCAAAATCCTCTTAACGTGAAACCCATTTAACTTCAATTAGAACACCCATCTCAGACACCATATCTAAGAGGCTCTAATCTCTTGATAACCACAGGGAAATAAACCCTAACTGTTTGATCTTGGTGGAAATAGCCTTGTAGCACAATAACCATGGATCCAAACCCTGTTTTCACATTCCAATGCTCCAAGGAGAACTAGATGAATCAGAGCTATTTGATCTGTACACCTCAAACTCTTATGAAACCGTAACGTTTCAAAATCATTGATCCCATGCTTTGTTATTTTAGTTAATGATGCATGATCCATGTTAATGCCCTAATGGAGTATGTACATGAATGTGTAAAGCCTAAGCCAGTTAGGAATAAAGGGCAGGACAAATTTGGGGTATGACAGCTGCCCCTATTTAATCGTCTTAAACCTGAAAGTGAGATTGGCGTTAGCTTTTCGAACATTCAAGGTTTAAGAAGATTAAATATAAAGACCTGAAATTTGTCCTGAAAAGATGGTGTAAGTGTTATCCTTATTTTTGTTTCGATATCTGCTGGGGAAAGAGAAATTTATTTTTGTTTTTCTGGTGGAAGAATTTACAATGAGTAATGGATCTGAATGGTGGTAGCTTGTAACGTGGTAACGGTGCCAATACAAGGTTCTCAAAGGAGGTGATTGTTGTATGAAACTATGATTGGACAGCGCGGGTCTGATGAAAAGGTGGGACCTACGATCCACAAGAATGAAAGAGACGAGGATAAGGTTGACAGACCTACGATCCACAAGAAATGAAAAAGACGAGGATAAGGTTGACAGACCTACGATCCACAAGGAATGAAAAAGACGAGGATAAGGTTGACAGACCTACGATCCACAAGGAATGAAAAAGACGAGGATAAGGTTGACAGACCTACGATCCACAAGGATTGAAAAAGACGAGGATAAGGTTGACAGACCTACGATCCACAAGGAATGAAAAAGACGAGGATAAGGTTGACAGACCTACGATCCACAAGAAATGAAAAAGACGAGGATAAGGTTGACAGACCTACGATCCACAAGGAATGAAAAAGACGAGGATAAGGTTGACAGACCTACGATCCACAAGGAACGAAAAAGACGAGGATAAGGTTGACAGACCTACGATCCACAAGGATTGAAAAAGACGAGGATAAGGTTGACAGACCTACGATCCACAAGGAATGAAAAAGACGAGGATAAGGTTGACAGACCTACGATCCACAAGAATTGAAAGAAGGGATGAACATCAACACTGGGGTTGGAGGACATCAACGCTGAAGTTGGAGCGTATCAACACTGAGGTTGGGGGACATCAACACTGAGGTTGTGAAAGGAAAGGCGTCGACACTGAGGTCGAGGACATCAACACCGAGGTTGGGACGAGGAAAGATAAACATCGACACTGAGGTTGTGAATAACGATTGGCATCGACACAGAGGTCGGTGAAGGAGTGATAGGCATCAACACAGAGGTTGGACAAGGAAAGGATAAGCGTCAACACTGAGGTTGAAAAAGGAAAGGTATCGACACTGAGGTCGAAGGAAGAAAGAATTAATATCAACACTGAGGTTGGAAATTGGGGATTAGTTTTGAAATGGTTTGCCAGGACGGAAGGCAAAGGATACACAACACGGGGGTTGGATCTAAAAGTTTTCCCGTACAAGGGGAAGGGACCACGGAGACTAGTGACGACTAGACTCGATCAAAAGACATAATCACGAAGATGTTGATGCTTGCGAAGCATAAGAATTACATTAATCCCTCAGGCCAAAGGCGGGGTGTAACTCATCAAGAGTGGCAATCGTTCGAATTGCCACACACCAAGTATGGTTATTCAAACGGTTGAAAAATGAGATGGGTTGAATGCCCACCCTCATTCGCACTTTAATCTTCACGCAGCACACGGGAAATAACCTCGGAGACAACGATTCTGACGAAGAAGGCCAGGAGAGAGAAGATAAGATTTCTTTTGGGGATTGAGAATACCAGGTATTGGCACCATGGTTTGAGGAGATTTGTGATGTAGTAACAGATATCAATCGGAGTTTGTAAGGATAACATTTTCTGTGGGGAATTATCGTCGTCTTGATTGAGTGTTGATTTGTATTATCTGGCTTATGCTTTGTATGCATGTTTGAATTTTTCTATGGCGTAATGATCCGCTTTGACGGATATGCTACGCTTTTGAGGATGCAATGCTATATGCAATGGGTTCTATATGCAAAAGTGCCAAATAAAGGCGTTAGTGAGATAGGGAAGCATGATCATTGGGGTCCGTTGCTTGTCGTCTTGAGCTACCAATATGAATCGGTATTGGAAACCCTACAGTACCAAAGATCTTTAGCAACCGCATTGAGGATTGGAATGTAGCTTTGTTGGGGAGGAAGTGACTTCATTTGACTTTCCCTACACCTTGAACTGCTTGGGGATGGTGAGTTTGAGGAGATTCCCTCGATTCACCATGTTGAGGATGAGAAATTCAGACAAGGGGACCAAGTTGGGAATGGAACAACTCCCGTGAGAAATAAACTCATGCGCTTGGGGAGAGACCGAAGTTCCAGGAGAAATAAACTCCTATAATCGGGGAGAAGGCAATAAAACTCAGAAGATTGTGCCCCAAGATTCGTGAACTATGAAGGAATTTGCCCGAAAGGATCCTTGGAGAGATTTGTCAAATCTCGACGTAATTGCCCCAGATTAATTGACCTCAAGAGAGATTCCTCGACTTGATTGCCCCAGATTGATGGAAATTTGAATGGATGCCTCAGTTAACAGAGTCTTCACACATCTTGCCCCTTGGAGTAATCAGCCTCTGAAGTGAATGGCTCATGGAATCGATCAACTTTTTCTGCAGTTGTTCATTGTTGGATCTTCCTTGATGTCACGTGTCTATTCACAAGTAAAAGATATTTGTTTTGAAGATGCTAATATTAATGCAATGCTTATGCTAGCTTCGAAATCAAAGTTATTAAAACAAAGTTGTGACACTCAGTGCTTGAATTATTTGTCATATCGATATCAGCATAAATGGTAAGCAAACATCTAGGAGTCAGTTTTTCACAGCTTGCTTTTGAAATAAACCCTGCTTCAATTAGGTCTTTTAAGGGTTGTAACGGGGTCTGGTTCACGGTTTTAGAAAGAAAGGATTTAAGGCTCAAAGTCTAACCTAACCCACCCATTCTTCGTGATGTTCTCCAGTCCTAAGTTCAACTTAACCTGATACGAGCGTCCATCCTTCAAGAGGAGTTTTGAGATGATTGAGGAATCAATGAGGTATTCTTGGACATGGTAGTCACTCACTTTCTTTTTGATGTCTGATCACACAACTTTGTTCCTTTGATGAGGATCTTTATGTTGTAATCCTCGTTTTCCGCTTCTGCCTTCTTGTTTCCCTAACTTTTGCCTGGACAAATTCTTTTGAATTTTATTTTGGAGTCCAGCGGGATGCCCTAATTTTTGCCTAAGTCACTTGTTTTCAAGTTGGTGACTTAGCGGGCTCTCTTTTTTTTTATTCACTTCTTTTTTTTTTTTTGAACAAGTCGTGTGATCCTGAATCTCTGATTTGTTGGAGGTAATTGTGACTGCCTCATTCTTTGGTTGATGAGGGGTTACCATTGTGGCATTGACTTTCCTCAACCTTTTGAAAGATAATCATTGCTGTATCCTTGGACAGACACTCCTGATGAATTTGATTACTCGATCAGATTAATTGAATGCTACCCTGCCCCTGGGTTAAATGTGAGGGTTTTTTCTTTGGTATAGAAAAGAAACTCCTACTTCAAGGCTCAAAGGGGTTAACGAGGGTCTATCTCCCTTATATCTCCAGTGTTTGGGGATTTGAAACAATGCCTGTACATCCTCAGCGGGGTTTTATTCAAAAGCACATGATTAAAGATTTTGCGTTTTTATATTTTTCATCATTCTCCTTTTGATATTTTTGCTTAATCAAGAGTTTGATATCGATAGACAGAAAAATATGAGTGAACACGAATGGATTGATTCAAAACTAGCATATGCAGTGCATTTTTATTATTATTAAAAACAAACAAGTTTTACATGGAAGAAACATTTAACAAAACAAGGAAGACTACAAATGAAATGCAGAAATGAATTGATGATTGCCATAGTTGAGGAGGCTTGACTCCGTCTGGACTTGTTGATCTTGAATACTTTTTGCGGTTCTTTTCAAACACTTCAGATTACCTCAAAAGAAAAACTTCATCAAAGTCACCCAAGAGTTGTAATTTTTGTGTTACTTTAGGGATTCGAGCAATGCGAGTGACGCAATGCTCAAGATAAGAGTGTGTCTTGCTTATCCCTCGTGCGGGAGCCCCAAGCATAGTTGCTAGAGTAGTAATCGCCATCATAAATGGAAAGAATCTTGTATGATCATCAAACTCAAGAGAACTACTTGTGGTGGAGAAGACCCAATACTAGAATCTTAACCAATTGAAGTTCCAACAAACGGGGAAGCAACTTGAGAATGAGAAGCATTGTGTAGAACACCCTTGATTACCACATGGAAGAAGATTCTGATGAAATCACCTAGGAATTTGTAATTCTATAAGGGATTCGAGCGATGCAAATGGCGCAATGCTCAAGATAGACCAGGTCTTGCTTATCCCTCGATCGGGAGCCCCATGAACCTTTCAATTTATATGAAGACCATTTGGAGTGAATGATATCGCTTTGGAGTCAATGAGATCTTGGACCTTGTGTTTCAAAATATTACAATCCTCAGTTGAATGTCCAGATGTCCCAGAATGGTACTCACACTTTGCATTTAAGTCATATCCTTGTGGAATCGGTGTTGGAGGGGGCTTAAACTCCCTTAGTTCGACCAAGGATTCATTGAGTAAATGGGAGAGCAGTTGGCTGTAGGTCATAGGAATCGGGTCAATCTTTCTTGGTGGTCTTCTCGGCCTTCGTGGACCTTGTTGTTGGTAATTTTGGTGATAGTTAAGAACATGAACCTGAGGATAGGCAGGGAGTTCTTCTTCTCTATTCTCTGAAATTGCATTTGTTTCACTTTTCTCTTCTTCAGTGAATTCAGAAGCATTGGCCATATCTTGGATTTTACCCATCTTTAAGGCGTTTTCAATTCGTTCTCCTACGACAACCAAACTTGAGAATTCGGAGGAAGCACATCCAATCATCATGTTCAGATAAGGATCTTTCAGGGTATTCATGAACATGTCTACAAGCTCTCGTTCCAAGAGTGGAGGTTGAACTCTAGAAGCTAATTCTCTCCATCTTTGTGCATACTCTTTAAAAGACTCATCCACCTTCTGAGTTAAACTTTGGAGTTGTAGTCTAGTAGGAGCCATGTCACTGTTGTACTTGTAATGCTTGAGAAAGGCCTCTGCTAGTTCATCCCATGTGCGGACATGGGTTCGTTCAAGTCGTGTATACCATTCAAGGGATGCCCCATTGAGGCTATCCTGAAAGAAGTGCATTAGAAGCTTGTCATTTTCTGCATACGGAGCCATCTTGTTGCAAAATGCCTTGATGTGACTCATCGGACAAGTAGTACCCTTGTATTTCTCAAAACTGGGGATTTTGAACTTAGCAGGAATCTTGATATCAGGCACTAGGCACAAATCAATAGCATTTAAACCGGAGGAGCTTCGACCTTCTAAAGCTTTCAATCTTTCTTCCAGGAGATGGAATTTTCTCTCATTTTCCTCGATTGGGAACTTGAAAGCTTCAAATTCAGAATCGTTCTCATGGCGTGAATCCTCCTTGTTATGAATTTCCACAGGCACAGGTTTTGACCCCCCATTAGCAACAGTGGTCGGAGTACCATTAGCCAACTTAGCAACACTTTGTCTGAGCTCTTCTTGCCCCTGAATAACAACATGGAGAGTCTCCAAGAGTTGGTTCATCCTCTCCCCCATAGTATCCATGTCCTTACGAAGTTCAACCTGATTTTGTTCAAGACGGTCCATGATTATCCTCTGATTAATCCTTGTATGATACGGATGTAGGGAAGTCAAATTTGTTGATGAAGCAGAAATCTGGATTGAAAAGGACCCCAATAAGCTTCTGATAGAACTATGAAATGCATGATAATATGAATGCATGTTTCATTTATGAGAGATCCTAAAGTCTTTTCACAATCTTTCATTTTATTTCTTTCTTTCTTTATCTCTTTTTTGTATAGAATGTCTTTTCTTTTCTTTTTTGCTTTTTTATTTCCTTTTCTTTTACATATCTTTTCTTTTCTTTTCTTTTCTCTTTTTTTTTTTGAAATAGACTTCAGGATCTTTCATAAATGGAGTGGACAAAGCAATGATGTTATGCAATGCAAAAGCGTGGGATCAACGGTCCATATAATCTTAGTAACCACTGTACAATCCTCTGAATAACTGATACAGGTCAAATGTCACAGGATCAAAGGTCCGGCACCTTTTTGAATACCAGGAAAACCAATAGTCACCAACAGAACAGAATAGTCACCAATGATACCTGTCATGTATATCCCTCCCCACTCACAGGTGAATCTAGGTCAAGGTAGGTCAAAAAAGCCAACAGAGGATTGAAAGTAGGCGTAATCATACGATATTGCCTCTTTCAACCAAACTCTGTCCGTGGATACATGATCGGATCAATCAGACATACGTCTTCTGTCCGTCATGGCCACTCTATTCCTAGTTCCTAAGGTATCACTCATGGCCTGGGTATTGGGCCTTTTACCTCATAGAACAATCCCACCCAACCTGCAAAACAGAACAGAAGACCCCAAGGAACACAGAATATAATCCATATGCATGATGTGCAAACAGAAATAAACATGATATGCAAGCAGAAAAGTAAACATGCAAACATATATACAAGGTATAGACATAAAAACAAATAAACACCCAGTAAATAAACAAACAAACGCAGGCTAGGATCGACTCACTAAGGATGGACCAGCAACAGGTCTAGCAACATCCCCAGCAGAGTCGCCAGCTGTCGCACGCTCGCGAAAAATGAACAGAGTCGCCACCAATATATTTATCCCATAAGGGAAAGGAATATCAGAAAACCTAACAAAGGAAGGAACAAGGTCTTGCGACCAGAGAATCAAGGTACGGGAGTCGGTTACGCAAGGGGAAGGTATTAGCACCCCTCGCGCCCATCGTACTCGATGGTATCCACCTATGTTTGTTTCTATCTAAAGGGTGTATAACTATGTCTATGCCTAAATGCGAAATGAATGCAAAATGTAGGGAAAATAAAGAATTGTACTCGCACGGGCCCTACCCCGCTGCCTACGTATCCTGTTCAGGAATCAGAGTTACCGTAGCTCGGCTAAAGATTTTCTGTTTGTTTTTGTGTTTTTTAGTTGGGCGGAGTCAACGTTCACGTTCTTGCATAAGGGGACAGACCTACGATGCGTACGAACGGAAATGACATTGCCCTTAGGTGCCAACGAGGCAAAAGAAAAAGAAATGATTGGTTTGTGTCTTTTAGGATAGATGAGTGATGAATAGTTCCCAATACCGGGCCACTCACCACTTTCTCTACTTTGCTTTAGTCTGAACCATTGTTAGATGTTTTAAAGTGTTTTTGGTTGTGTATTTTTTTAAGGGGAGTTTACTTCACGATTCGAATCACATAAAATGCATAATGATCGAGAAGCAGATTAGAGAATGAATCCCACTCACTTCCATCCCATTATGTAATGTTTGAGAAACAGATTAGAGAATGAATCTCACTCATTTCTCTCCCATTAATTAATGTTTGAGAAACAGATTAGGGAATGAATCCCACTCGTTTCTCTCCCATTAAGTAGTGACCGAGAAACAGATTAGGGAATGGATCCCACTCGTTTCTATGCCACTAAGTGATTGAGAAACAAATTAGGGAATGAATCCCATTCATTTCTC
This sequence comes from Vicia villosa, assembly GCF_029867415.1. Lineage (NCBI taxonomy): Eukaryota > Viridiplantae > Streptophyta > Magnoliopsida > Fabales > Fabaceae > Vicia > Vicia villosa. The sequence continues at coordinate 571,360 of NW_026705294.1, read as the reverse complement.
TATCACTTTCTTAATGTGATTTGCATCTTCCTTTTATTAATGTTTTAAAGAGTTGAAAAAGAAAAAGGAAGCAAGAGGGAGCTAATTCTATGTTCTAATCTAAGTGTTGTCTAATTCCTACTTATGTACAAAAGGAGTATAAAATGGTACTAACAAAATAGGCCTAAAATAAGGCCCAAAATACAAGCAATAAAATCACACAAGCATCATACAAAAATAACATGGGAATAGCACAAAAACCATCCAAGCATTAATGCAAAATTACACTAAAATACTACTATTTTTATGAGCTTTTTTAATGTCAACGATTACCTAAAAATCTAGCAAATTTTAATGGTGACTATTTATTCTTTTATCAAAAAACTAACAAAGAAAATTGATTTTTATATGTCGTTTTTTATTACCTAAAAATCTAACAAAAATTATGATTCTAAATGTTATTATTACCTAAAAAAAATGTAGTAAAAACTAAGTAAAAAATCTAAAACCTATCAACTAAACATGTGAGCCAGGGGGTTGAAATTGAATTATGGAGTGTAATCAGCAAACAGGCGCACAGGGCCCATCTGGTTGGCCCAGAGTGATATTTTTTGTTCATTCAGGTTTGTCTATAGCTCAAAAAAAATGGTGCATGGGCCAAATAAGGGTGCAAAACGCAATAGCAGTGAAACCAGGCCCAGAAGAATTGATCCATCATGCATTCAGATTTTGTTGTTTTTTTTTCATAAAAATAAATTAAATTAACTTAAGAAAATAAACGAATAAACAATGAGAAGAGGAATTAGGGTTCACCTGTGTGGCTATTGAAATTCTCACGAGTCTTCTTCCTCAAGGTAAAACGGCGCAGCGTGGTCTTGCTCTTCCTCGATGAGTTTCCGGTGAAACGTCCTCTCTCGACTCTCCTTCAACAACGACGACGACGGCGACTCAAACTTCTTCTCCGATGAATTCTCTCCGGTCACGCTCCCCTCTCGTGTATCTCAACTCGATGCAATCGTGAGCGAATGGCTAGTTTATGCGATGGAGATGATGAACGTTGTTGTTGTGGATGCAGATTCGTGGATGAGTGTCATGGAGATTGTTGAATCGTATTTGCGATGAGAACGAAGACGCGACGAAGATTGAAGTGTTGTTGTTGTGATTGAAGCGTCAAGGAGTGGATTCGAGTTCAGATTGTGGTGAGTCCCTTTCTTTGTCAATCTTTTCTCTCTGACCTTCTGCTCGATATTAATCACCTCTCTGTGTCTCCTTTTTTCTGGTTGTGTCGAAGAAGATTAAAAGGATTTATGGTTTCTGAAGGGAGAGGTATCAAGACAGAATTTGAAGGTTGATCTATGAAGATGATGAAGTTATTGAAGGAGGAGGAGAAGAAGATGAAGGTGGAGTGAATTGGAGCCGGTGGTGAAGTGAAGGAGATTCTGATTTATAGTGATTGAAGGTTCAGTTCAGGTTAGTTATCTCTCTCCCAATTTTCTGTTAGTTCTGTTATAATTCTGTTAGAGGGTGGTAACTGAAATCGGTTAGTCTCTGTTGGAGTTTGTTATACAGTTAGTTATGAATGTTAGATTTCTGTTTCAGTTTGTTTAGTAGTTATAGTTAGGATTTTTTATTCAGTGGGGAAAGTCAGGGCTTTTGTAACTGTTTTGGTTTTTTGTTAGATGGTTAAAGGAATGGGACTGTTTAGAATTGGCAGCCTATTGGTGGTTGTTGTATATGCAGGGACTTTGATAGAATGCATTGTTTGACTGTTTGCTGTTAGTGATTTTTGTATGTAGGATTTTTATGGTTTGATTTATGCAGGGGCTGAATCTTGGTTTTTCATTGATGGGTTTGGATTGAATGTATGGGGACTGAACTGGTTTTGTTGAATGTTTTGCGGGATGCTGTTAGCAACAGGCCAAGTGCAAGATCCTCAGCAGTTACTTGTCAAGTGCTTCTTCTTTTATTTCTTCTCTGAAATTATGCTGTAGTATCAAATGGACCCAGTTTGAATGTTGACTGTGTGCATGTAGTGTTGGCTTGTATTTGCGTATGCTACCGGGTTTAATTTCTTTCTTTTTTCTGAACTGATGCAAAGGTGTTTTGGTATGCTGCAGGGCTGAAGTTTATTTTTCTTCGCTTCTGTTTTGTAGGATTAATGGTTAGAGACTGTTGATTGATTCTCAATAGAGGGCCACTTATCTTTCTCTTGAACATTGGAGTTACTAACATAGCTTTGATCATTATTTGTCTCCGAGGCATTCATGTTGTGATGTGAGGTGGCGAAGTCGAAGACTTAGAAACAGTAGCCCTTTTGATTGGCTTAAAGACCTTTGTAATGGAATTGTAACTTGATTGCAAATAAAATGTATCTCTTTTTTTGTAATTTCTCTTTATGATGTACTTGTAATGAGTAAGACTTGTAATGACTTTTGGTATAGGATTTGTAATAATGTGATATTATCTCTTGAACTTGAACGGGTGACTATATGAGAGATGACATTAGATGATTAGAAAAAAGTGGTGGGAAACTGCCTGGGAATTTGAATGGATTTGAAGCTCTTGAATGCATTCCTTTTACATGAATAACTCTTGTAAAACTCTTGGATAATTTCCAGTTACAACAAATCAATGCCAAAGAAATTGGTTTTTAAGCACCTTAATCATGTCCATTTTTCAAACTATCTCATTCAAATTTTCTATCCGTATTCCAACATGCTTCCAACACGCATCCCTCAACAATTTATGTTTCTTGATGATAAAAGCCAAAATCCTCTTAACGTGAAACCCATTTAACTTCAATTAGAACACCCATCTCAGACACCATATCTAAGAGGCTCTAATCTCTTGATAACCACAGGGAAATAAACCCTAACTGTTTGATCTTGGTGGAAATAGCCTTGTAGCACAATAACCATGGATCCAAACCCTGTTTTCACATTCCAATGCTCCAAGGAGAACTAGATGAATCAGAGCTATTTGATCTGTACACCTCAAACTCTTATGAAACCGTAACGTTTCAAAATCATTGATCCCATGCTTTGTTATTTTAGTTAATGATGCATGATCCATGTTAATGCCCTAATGGAGTATGTACATGAATGTGTAAAGCCTAAGCCAGTTAGGAATAAAGGGCAGGACAAATTTGGGGTATGACAACTATCTTTGGATAGATTTAAAACTTTTTCCTTCAGTTCAGAATTTTCCAATTCCAGCTTCTTAGTTTCAAATTCAAACTGCTTTTTCAGCTTTTTGTATTTGATACTAAGATGAGCCTTGAGTTCCAGAAGTTCTGTTAAACTGGAAACTAACTCTTCGCTAGATAGTTCATAAAATACCTCTTCAGAATCTGATTCTGATGTAGATTCTGATCCATCATCTTCTGTAGCCATCAGCGCGAAGTTGGCTTGCTCTTCTTCAGAGTCTGATTCTGATTCTGATTCAGAATCATCCCATGTTGCCATAAGACCTTTCTTCTTATGAAACTTCTTCTTGGGATTCTCCTTCTGAAGTTTTGGACACTCGTTCTTGTAATGTCCAGGCTCATTGCACTCATAGCAGACAGCCTTCTTCTTGTCAGATCTTCTGTCACCAAAAGATTCTCCTCGTTCAAATCTCTTTGAACTTCTGAAGCCTCTGAACTTCCTTTGCTTGCTCTTCCAGAGTTGGTTTACCCTTCTGGAGATCATGGACAGTTCATCTTCTTCTTCAGATTCTGATTCTTCAGGATCTTCTTCTCTAGCCTGAAAAGCGTTAGTGCATTTTTTAACATTAGATTTTAATGCAATAGACTTACCTTTCTTCTGAGGCTCGTTTGCATCCAGCTCTATTTCATGGCTTCTCAAGGCACTGATAAGCTCTTCCAACGAAACTTCATTCAGATTCTTGGCAATCTTGAATGCAGTCACCATTGGACCCCATCTTCTGGGTAAGCTTCTGATGATCTTCTTTACATGATCAGCCTTGGTGTAGCCTTTATCCAGAACTCTTAATCCAGCAGTCAGAGTTTGAAATCTTGAAAACATCTTCTCAATGTCTTCATCATCCTCCATCTTGAAGGCTTCGTACTTCTGGATTAGTGCAAGAGCTTTGGTCTCCTTGACTTGAGCATTTCCCTCATGGGTCATTTTCAATGACTCATATATATCATGGGCAGTTTCCCTGTTAGATATCTTCTCATACTCAGCATGAGAGATAGCATTCAGCAAAATAGTCCTACATTGATGATGATTCTTGAAAAGCTTCTTCTGATCATCATCCATTTCTTGCCTTGTAAGCCTTACGCCACTGGCTTTCACTGGATGTTTGTAACCATCCATCAGAAGATCCCATAATTCACCATCTAGACCAAGAAAGTAACTTTCCAGTTTATCTTTCCAGTATTCAAAGTTTTCACCATCAAATACTGGTGGTCTAGTATAGCCATTGTTACCGTTGTATTGCTCAGCAGAGCCAGATGTAGATGCAGATGTATTTGTTGGAATTTCACCAGCCATCTTTTACTAAAGCGTTTTTCTCTTCCTGAATCTTTTCTAAACACGGTTAAGTGCTTGCACCTTAGAACCGGCGCTCTGATGCCAATTGAAGGATAGAAAAACACTTAGAAAGGGGGGGTTTGAATAAGTGTAGTCTAAAAACTTGAACGATAAAAACAATTTGCACAGTTATTTTTATCCTGGTTCGTTGTTAACTAAACTACTCCAGTCCACCCCCACGGAGTGATTTACCTCACCTGAGGATTTAATCCACTAATCGCAACAGATTACAATGGTTTTCCACTTAGCCCACGACTAAGTCTTCTAGAGTATCCTGATCACAACCTGATCACTCTAGGAACAAATGCTTAGACACAAGCTATGACTTTCTTAGAGTATCCTGACCACCACGTGATCACTCTAATTACAACTGCTTAGACACAAGCTAAGACTTCCTAGAGTATCCTGATCAACACTTGATCACTCTAGTTACTTACAAATTAATGTAATCAAATAAGAGTATTACAATTGCTTCTGAAATGCTATAATCACAACAGTGATATTTCTCTTAAAGTTTAAGCTTAATCTCACTAATATATTACAACAGCAATGTAGTGAGCTTTGATGAAGATGAAGTTTCTGAGATTTGAGTTGAACAGCGTTTCAGCAAGTTTTTCAGAATAAGTTCTTTCAAAATCGTTAACCTTGCTTCTCATCAGAACTTCATATTTATAGGCACTTTGAGAAGATGACCGTTGGGAGCATTTAATGCTTTGCGTATTCCGTACAGCATTGCATTTAATGTTTCACGCTTTTGTCAACTACCTCGAGCCTTGTTCACGCTGTGTCTACTGACGTTGCCTTTAATAGCTTCCAACGTTCCTTTTGTCAGTCAGCGTAGCCTGCCACCTGTACTTTCTTCTGATCTGATGTTTGTGTATACAGCGTTTGAATATCATCAGAGTCAAACAGCTTGGTGCATAGCATCTTCTTGTCTTCTGACCTTGAAGTGCTTCTGAGCGTGATACCATGAGAACTTCAGTGCTTCTGCTTCTGATCTCAAGTTCTTCTGATGCTTCCATAGACCCATGTTCTGATTCTGCCTTGACCATCTTCTGATGTCTTGCCAGACCATGTTCTGATGTTGCATGCTGAACCTTCTGAGTCAAAGCTTCTTAGCGCTGATTTGTGCATACTCTTTATATATTTCCTGAAAGGGAAATTGCAATGTATTAGAGTACCACATTATCTCACACAAAATTCATATCCTTGTTATCATGAAAACTAAGAATATTGATCAGAACAAATCTTGCTCTAACAGTCCTTGTCGTAGCACAAGAGAAAGCTATGTTGGCTTGCCTAATTTGGCTCTAAGGAAAAGGGGTAAGAGGTTTCACCGGGAATAATTCCTCTTTATGTGGATGTGCCCTATTATTGATCTAAGAGTTTCAAGATGTTTCACCGGGAATAATTCATCTTCTGGCAAGAATCTATGTTGTCTAATTAGGAGAGGCTTCACCGGAAAGTAATCATCAATCCTGGTCATAGTCCTATAATATATATAAAGTTTATCTGTCTTAAGGTTTTCTATGAAGGAGATCTAAACAGTGTGTATATATATATATATATTATTTTTGACAAAGTATCAAAGCAGTAAATAAAAGCCATAAAAACTCACAGTTTGAAGAGGAGGCCCAAGACTGATGTGTGCATGGAGCCTTATTAAACAGTTGAATATTTTGATGAAAATAGTGGAGTGTTTTATTGAAAAGAAAATGTGTAGGGTCTTATAACTCAATGAGAGGCCCAAAAGATTTATTGACTGTATGAACAAAAGGTGTTGGGTCTTATACTGTAATAGAAGCCTAAGAATCTGAGATGAGAAAGAAGCGATGGGACTTAGACTCAAGGAGAAGCCCATTGATTTGAATTGAAAACATGAGAATTTTATTTCAAAGCAGTTGAAGTTTTGAAAAAGAAGAAGAGAAGTTTGGGGCTTATAGCTCAGAAGAGAGGCCCAAAGGTCTAAGAGCAGTTTCACCGGGAATAATGCCCCTCTTTGTACCAGAGTTTTATTTTGAAAACTAGATGAAAATATGGACAAAAGAGAAGGTTTAGGGGTTATAAATAAGAAGAGAGGCCCAAAGGTCTAAGAGCAATTTCAATGGAAATAATGCTCCTCTTAGTACCATAGATTTAAAAGAGGATGAGAAAGTTTTATAGAAAACAAGGTTTTAAAACAGACAAAAATATGTACAAAGGATGGGGCTTATACTCAAGGAGATGCCCAGCTGTCTTTGAAATTGAATTGTATGTATTTGAAAATTGAAGAAAAATAAAAAGGGTTAGGTCTTACACTCTTTTAAATATCAAGAGGCTCAATTGTATGTTAGTAATTTTAAAACATGAAGAGTTTTGTTGATTGAAAACCTAGAGCGTTCGATCGATAAATACTAACAAACATTTTGATTTTAAAGTGTAAAGACATTTAAGTCAAGGTGAATATGGTATGTACATCAAACCTTGTTTAAAAACAATAATATTTAATCACATGGAGGTTTAAAAATGATTGGATGGGAAGAGAAATAAAAAATTATGATTTTTTTTAAGTATTAAAATACTTTAAAAATGTGACTTTTTCAACTAATTAAAAATACATCAAATAAATATTATTTTTGTGATTTTTTTGGATATTCATAAAATATATATATTAAATTAGGAGTGTGCAAAAAATCAATTGAAATGATTAATTTTTATAGGTGAATTAATTAAGTGAAGTTGTGAAAAAAATGAAATAAAATAGTGGTAAAAATTAGGTTTTGGTCTTGCCAAGGGTTGAACCCACGCCCTTCAAGTTACCAGCGCAAAATAATACCAACTGAGCCACGCGTGTGGCTTGTAAGAGGGATGACTTTGTTTTATTATATTTTTCAAATGTTTCAGAGTTTCAAAAATGGCACCATGGTCGTCTTCAACCTCAAGCTTCCCTCAAAATTAAAATTCCTATCTCCCTCAATTATCAACCAATTGCAATGATCCAAACATGGTTTTCACTCGACTTTCAACAAGGAACATGATGGTGATCTCAGAATTCATTTATTGTTAGTGTAGCTTAAGAATTTTGGTATGAACACGAAGAAACTTAATTCTTAAAAATTAAATTAAATGATGATCATGATGAATAAATGAATGCTAATAAAGGACTTTTGACCCTCTCATGATGTTGAACAAGATGGTATCGAGTTTTATTAAAAAGGATGCAAGAATGATAGAGCTTGATTCTGAGTTACTTACCTCTGAAGCTGAGATCGAAGGCTATGATAGAGAGCTCCCAGCAATGCTTTGATGATTGGAATAGCTTCCTGGGACCTCAAGGATGCTAAAGGACTGCTTACTTCACCTTCAATGACTCTGAATTACTCTACTCGACTCCTCTTGCAAGAGCTTGAGGTGAAAATGGAAGATGGTGATTCAGTTATTACATAAGTGTTGTGAGCATCTGAATAGCTTCCTTACACCCCAAGGAAGACATTGATGTGCTTAAATTGTCTGGACACCCTCTAAATCTCTCAACCCGATCCCAACTACTCAAACTCCAAGTTGAAAGTGGATATGGTGATCCTGGAGTTATAGAGCTGGAAAGAGGACTTGGATCACTTGCACATAGTACCTATGATGTGTTAGAATCCTCACTTTCAAGGGAGAAGCTCTGCTTTGAAGAACTCACTTCTTCATGCCAAGAGATCTTTTGAAAACAATGAGAAAAGAGGGAGAAGTGAGAAAGCAAGGATTGAGTCATGGGATCTTTGTCTTGGTCAAAATTCAACTTTCTAGGTGAATTAGGTCAAAAATCCTAATTATGGGTCAGATGAAATTGGGAGTTGTTGAACTTGAATTGAAGTACATCTTGCATTAGATATTGATGTAGGAACCATTTGAAGATGATTGGGCTCTTTGGATCATGATTTGAAGCTTTATGAGTCTTCCCAAGTGAAAGCCTTGATTTTAGTCTTTGATAGGCTCAAAACCCTAATCTGGTGCCTTTGATGGATTTGAGGCTTGATGCTTTGAGATTGGGGATCATAGGTAGATGAATGAAGCATCTCGACCTTCATGATTGTTTTGAGGATCATTGATTGATACTTTGCCTGAATTTCCTAGCTTGAAACCTTAATCTGAGTACTTGGTAAACAAGTAACTGCTTTGGGTATCTATTTTGAGTTGATGGAATAGTTGAGATGTTATATGATGTGACATCTCAGAAGGTTCAAAAATTAGGGTATGACACTTGTGTCTACAAACAGCTAAGTGTCGATCAAATATAGAAAGAAACACCTCAACACATGGTGTATGTGTATCTCTACCTCAGTTGGGTCACCATCAGCTTGTCGTGCCGCAACTAGCGCATCAGTATATCTCTGCATCAGGAAGGAAAACCTCATGTGAGTGTCGCGGGTCTTATCCACCTCCTTAAGTGCAACTAGTGGATCAATCCCCAAGCTCCTCAACCAGAAGCTCTCTCGCTTCCTCCTTCGTCATCCTACCGTGACGGAGGAGGACACCTCTGAAAGATATTTGCAATAGACATGAAACGTTGTTCAATGTAATAGTGATCTCACCACGAGGTAGATGGAATAAGGACGTCTTAGGGTGCTATCTCTCTGCAAATTCCATGAGCATTCTGTTATGGATCTCGGTGTACCCGATCTCACAAAGGTCCTTCAGGCCAGAGGGTGTGAGGACATCCTGGAACCACGCCTCCTATGGCTGCTGCAGAGATAATATCTTCTGCCCATTGTTATAGAACTTCTAGGTCAGCCTCTCATGAAAATTTCCAATGAAAACCATGTTAATAACAATCAATGTTACAAATAATAAATTTCCAATGAAAAAATAAATAATTAATCTTAACAATGTTACCTCTCCATCCCATACATGTCTGGCAGTATGGTCAGCGTACCCTATCAGCAGCGACGTATCGGAGGGACCCCCAGGAAACCCTCAGGTGCATCAGCATCCTCATGCAGTGGGTCAACACCCTCTAGATGTGGCACAAGAGAACTATCATTGGCTAAAGGTGGCACATGAGAAGCATCATCATCTGGAGGTGGCACAAACATATCCCGATGAGGTATGCATGAGGGCGCATGTGATATACCCTCACCATCATCCCGAAGCCTCCGAGATGAAGAAGTGGAAGTGGACTGGGTATGTGCACTAGGTTGTGGAGTAGGCTGTGGCCTAGCTTCAACTGTGGCCTCTGCTATAACAGCAACGTCGACTCCCTCTGGCACTATCTGGCTTTGTGCACGTTGCACGGATGTATGTTATGCAACCCTCCCATGCATGATTCAGTCCGTCCCATCAACCATAATGTCTGCAAGGTTTAACAAATAAATTTAAATTAAATACAATTAAGTTATAAAAACTATATAAAAAACAAACAATTTTTAACTCCGGATATGTATATGTGGAATGCTTTCGTAGATACATCTATGGAAGCACCTAGCATACATAACAAGTGAGTTTGTTCCAGAGCTGTATCTACGGAACTACCCTAACGTTAACTTGTTTCGTAGATGCACCTACGGAACATTTTGCAACTCTTCAAATGCAACAATGGCGTCTGTAACTCTTCAAACCCTTGAAAACATATTTTTGAGGCCCTGATCATTCGTTTTATACAACAAGCAATACTTACATTGTATTTAAACTATGTTTTTAAAAGTATCTAATGATTTCTACACCTAAAAGTGTATTCTATACTCGAAGATACCTCGGAAACTCGAAAACTTACCGATTATATTGAGCTTTGAACGAGTTGGAGTGTGTTGATCGTTGATGCTCACTATCGAACTCGGGAGAAAAAACAAGTTTGGTGCAAAATTAATTTTTGAGGTTGAGAGAGTTTATAAGATGAAAGGTTTTGAGAATGATGGAGGAGAAAGAGTGTGGCGCGAGTTTAACATAAAATGTTTCCGAAGGTACATGTCGCGGGCGAAAAACCGTTTTTGTGTTCCCTTTTTTATGGATGAGACACCTGATGCCTTCTTTGGGCTCGAGTGCTCAAAAAAATGATTTTTCTTTTGTACCGACCAAACTTTTTATTATTTCCAAAGGAGGAAAAGGAAAAAAGCTGCAATAACCTAAAAGTGGGGGGAGAGATCTTTGGGTAAGAGGGTTGGTTATACGAAGGGAAGGTATTAGCACCCAACGTATCTATAGTACTCTATAGGTTTCTTTGTTATGTTTTATTCCATTCTTGTTGTGGTGGAGGTTCTTGTGAAATAGGTGGGACCTAAGGTGTTTGTTTGATTATGCTCGCAAAGATCATCGCGATCCTCTGCATACATATCCCTTAGAGGGAATCAGAGCATCTGTAGCTCGGGGTCTACGGGTGCTAAGGTTTGAATGGTTTTTTTTGTTTTGTTTTGCTCGCCAAGGATCGACCTTGTGCCTACGTATTCTCAAAGGGATGTTGAGAAAGTCAGAGCAATCGTAGTTCCCACTTATGCTAGTGGAAGCAAAGAAAAATAGACAAATGTCGTCTAAATGCTAGATGTATCTAATCTATATCATCACATACATCTGTTTGATTTTGTTTAAAAATCTTTTCATTATAAGCCCGGGGCCATGCCACTTAGGGTGCTTAGAATGATAAAGATGTTTTTGTTTAACCAGCCTTGTGGCAAAAACTTTCAATGAAGTCAGCCTTGTGACAAAAAGTTTTAATTAATCAGCCAGCCTCGTGGCAAAAGTTTCAATGAAGTCAGCCTTGTGACAAAAACTTTGATTAATCATCCAGTACGGTGGTAAAACAGTTTGATTGATTAGCCAGCCTTGTGGCAAAAAAGTTTGATTGATTGATTGATTGATTGTTTGTGATGATATATAAGAGATACTCCTAGCATAGAGATGAAAAATGTCTAATCTCCTAGGGTATTTGTTTTGGATATTGGGGATGCTTATAAGAAGCCCGTGGGTCCTTGTACGAAGCCCAAGAGGAGGCTATCCGAGGGTCCTTGCATTGTAAGCCCAAGAGGAGGCTATGGGAGGGACAATCCAGGGTCCTTGCATTGTAAGCCCAAGAGGAGGCTATGGGAGGGTCACTCGTTTGTACAAAGCCCAAGGGGAGGCATGGTATAGTTGGTTTGAGCTCTTAGAGCGATTTCACCGGGAAACCATACTCTATGTCCTAACCTAAACTAGTGGAGATTCTTTGCACGAAGCCCAATAGGAGGCTATGGGGAACCTAGTGTTGTACTAAGTTGAATAAGCATATAACACAATCACAAGTATGAACAAGTATGAACAAACATTAACAAGTACATGAACAACTATGAACAGTTATACATATATGACAGAGTGTGTGTATATAATGGAGTTTATGAAGGAAATATACCTGTAAGCATGATCCATTTGTATACACAGGGCTCGGGACTCATACTCGGGGAGAGGTCCACTTGAGTTTATTCAAAGCTATGTAAACAGGTATTTACAAAAGGGCTTGGGACTTATACCTACATGGAGGCCCATGGTATATTTTTGGGAAGATTTAAAGAAACCTTCATTTTGGTTTGTTATTCAAAGTTAAAAAACACATTGATTGAGATATGTACAAAAGGCGTACAATGAAATACCTAATTTCATGTACTTGAGTGGGTATGTACGAAAGGGGCTTGGGACTTATACCTACGTGGAGGCCCGTGTTTTATTTACAAAACATGGTTGACTGTTTATTTACAGACGCGTTGTTTGAAAAAACGGTTTGAAGATTTGTTTTGAAAGAGTTTTCTGTACAAAGAAAAACTGTATAAAGAAAGGGACTTATACTCTCTAATATTCGAGAGGCCCATGTTTTATTTTCATAAAACATGGTGGATGGTTTAAAAAAGAGTTGAAAGATTTGTTTGTAAAAACTGTTTGGAAGTTTATTTGGAAAAAGTTTTCTGTTAAAACAAAAAACTGTACAAAGAAAGACGAAAGGGACTTATACTCTCTAATATTCGAGAGGCCCCTCATCGTTTTGAAAATCAATTGATCAATTAAAAAGATTTAATCAATAGTTTCCTTTGAAAATCAAAAAGAAATGGTTTACCGTTTTTGAAAAGAATCGTGATCGCTCGTTTTTAAACAATTTGAATTTTGGAAGAAATCAATTTAATCAAGATAAACAAGAAGATTGTCTTCAATTAACACTTAGATGATTAGGGTTTGCTTCAAAAAATATTTACAAGTGATTAAATTTGAAAATCAAATGAAAAAACAATATTTAAAAGTATTAAAATTACTTAAAAACAAGTCATTTTAAAACCAATTAAAAATGTATCAAATAAATATTTTTTGATAATTTTTTTTAACATTGTCAAAATATGTATATTAAATAAAGAGTGTAAAAAAAATGAAGTGAAAATAATGAATTTTGATTGGTTAAATGAGTGGTTAAAGTTTGTTAAAAAATGAAAGAAAATAGGTTGCAAAAAAAATGGTTTTGTCTCCAATAGGGCTTGAACCCACGCCCTCTCTCTCACATGCCAAAACCTGGACCAACTGAGCCACGCTTGTGGCTTGTTAAACATACGCTTCCAGTTCAATATATTTTAAAACAACAATTTGAATTTTCTGAACCAAAAAAACGCGCCAAGAACACAACCCTAACTGATTTTCAAAATTCTTCAAAACTGTGTTGTTTTGATCAATCCAAGGGTCCATCTCACTCGGTTTTTCACGAGGAACATGATGGTGGTCTTATAATTCATTTATTTTTACTCTAAAGGGGTCAATTTTGTGATGAACACGAAGAACCCTAAAACTGAAATTCAATGTGAAATCGTGTATGATCATGATAATTGGCAATTGATTGAGGGTTAATGATCTATGCATGTGCAGAAACAAGATAGTATGGCAGTTTTTCATTTATGATGCATGTATGATAGAGTTTGAAGTTCATGAGGCTTACCTTCAAAAACGGCCAAACTGGAAATTGAAATCGTGCCTGGAGGTGTTACAGATGTTGTTTCTTGATCTGGACAGCATCAATGGACCTTATGGAACATGTTTGAATGCTTGGAATAGTTTGAATTCACCTGAGCTAAGCTATGGAACCTGAACTGCAGTTGCTTCAAGTATGAATCGAATTTGAAGATGGAGATGTTACAGGTCATATGTGAGTGTTTGGATCATTCATATGAAGTATATGGAAGGTGTTAGAAGTGATAGTTTGGACAGAAATGGCCTGGATTTGATTTTGGCATGATAAGGCTCTCTTTATGCAAACATGGTGGTTGAAGAGTGATTCTGAGATTTAGGTGTTTTTGGGGTGTGTGAGTGGTTCAAACACATCCCATATGATGTTTATGAGTTGTTAGAACCATCACTTTGGCCAGAAATTCAAAGGTTTGGAGGTTGGGATTTCTACCTCACTTTGAAACTTGAAACTTGCAACTTAAGAAAGAAGGGAGAAAGCCTATAATTGTGAGGTTTTGGTGTGAATTTGAAGATGATTTGAACCTCTATTTATAGGCCAAGGATTCTGAATGAAGAGCTCTTGCAAGTGGCTTCAAGAATGATGATTTGGCTTAAGAGATAAAATGGAATCTTTCACATTAAATGCAAATGGTTAAAGTAACTAAACCATGGTTATTTTGGCCAAGCTTCTTATCTCTTTCCTATCTGATCTTAAACCAGAAAATATCTCTCAATCATTGCTTCTTTGCATCATTGCTTGAATTATAGGTCATGTAGTCTTGAAACTTAGTGAAAAATGGTGAAAATTCAAGTGAAAATGATCACTAAATGCATAATTCAAAACCATAGCTACACTCCATATTTTTTCATGCTCTTGGACATTTTGGAAAGCTCATGTTACACACTTCAAAAGCTTAGTTGAAAGTTTCTTCAAGATCCTTAAGGAAGTGGGTGAAAAAGATCCATGAACTTTGAAGAAAATGAGATTTCAAGTGAAACTTTCAAAAAGTACCAACTTTGAAGCACCATATCTCTTAAATGGTTGATCTTATGGAAAAAATTTATATGTATCAAAGTTGTTTATTGGATCAAAATCTACAACTTTCATGTTGGAAGTTTTTTTCAGTTTGTAGGTGAAATTTTGAGAAATTCCCTTTCAAAGTTTGGAAAAAAACCATGAAAAACACTTAGAAAAATTTCTAAGTATGAAAAGTCAAACTTTGACTTTTTGATTCTTGATTGATTTTCTTGATTTTTCTTGATCAAATGACTTCATATATCATATATTGATGATTCAAAACTTCAAAAGTCATGGTTGACCAGAATTCCCCAAAAGTCAATGGTGATCTTGTTGAGTTGACTTTTTCAGACGAATCGCGTTTCTGGAGATTTCAAATGAAACAGGCTATCCTCACCATATGAATGGTATGAATGGATCATATTGAAGCATTAGAGGATATTGAGCCATGGTTTGAGTTGTGACACCATGTCCTGATTAAAAAGTCAGTTGCTCAGTGAATTTAGGTCAAAAACCCTAATTGTCGACCTGATGAAATTGATGACTGTGGATCTTGAATTGAGATGTAATTTCCATTGGATGTTGTCATAGGGATTATTTGAGGATGATTGAAACCTTTGATTGACTTCCTGGGGGTTTTTATGGTTTCCCAAATGTGATCCCTGATTTCAGTCCCTGATAGTTTAAAACCCTGATCTGAGGATTTGTCTGATCAATCTTTGTGTAGGAGATGTTATGAGCCAATGGATTAGGTCAAAATGATGCACTTGAGGTCTTGATATCATGTCCCAAGCCATTAGGTCAAATTCTGAGCAAAAGTCAAGAGTATGCTGTCTTCAGTCAAAACCCTAATTCAGTCGATTCAAAGTCTTTGAGCTTGTTGAAATGAATCTCTGAGGACCAAATGTTAATTGTTGATGAAGATGATTCATTTGAAATGAAGGGAGAACAAAACCCTAATTGATTGTTACTTGTATTGATGAGTGATTTCCTGATTAAATCCTGCTGAGTCACAAGTAGCAAACACAAGCTATGCAATTTGTTAGAGATGCAAATGATGCATATGCAGATGATATGAGGTGGTATCTTAGGTCAAAAATTGGGGTATGACAGTACATAACAGGAAAGTTTTCGTAGATGCACCTACGGAGCAGACCAACGTTGAGTAAAAAAAAAAGATGCATCCAGAGATACACCTTCGGAAGCATCGGTACTTTTGAAAATGCACATGATGCCTAAGAACCCCAAAGGGTGAAGTAAGAAATTCTCCTTTTTTGTAAAATAGACTTCAAGCATTATTCATATTTTCACCAATTTTATTCACAATACGTTTTACCAACAATTTTCTTCAAACCATGAAAATCCTCAATCTTCAAGACCTTGAATTATTTTGACAACTTTATTACCATACCTAGAAACAAAATCTTTGAGGAATTCGACTCTAATATTAGAATATGTGGAATTCCTTATAAAATCTTAGGTGGAGTCGGCTACATGGATCAACATTCACCATAATATTTTATCCAGGATCATGCTTCTATGACTATCCAAACTATTAATCTCGAGATATTTCTTAAGAACTTCTCTTATAGTCTTTTTAGGTCTTTCTCTTCCTCGAATTGGTTGTCTTCTCTCCATCTGGTATACTCTCCTAACTACAAAATCTACAAGTCTTCTTTCTACATGCCTTCACCATCTAAGTCTATTTTCCACCATATTTTCTACTAAAGGTGTTACCCCGACACTCTCTAATATAGAATAGTTTTTTTTTTTGTGAAAAATTTATTTAACAAAATTAATTTTTAAGTGCATTTTAATTGTAAAAATTTTATTTCATAAATTTTATTTTTTTAAGTATAAATAAAATAAATATAATGACATTAGTCTTGGTTGCCAAAAGAATCCAAGGTTAAATTCTAGGTATGGAAAAAAAACTCATACATACGGTAGGTATCCACAGATAAAATCTATTACGAATAAAATCTGTCACGGATACGGAGCGGGTAGATTAATGGACATCCATGAATAAAATAAATAAATATTTAAATACTCGGTTGTTAATGGATACGGATGCGAGTTTAATGATATTTGTACCCGGGAATATTCGTATTCGTTAATAAATTATTTAAATATTATTAATTAATATACCATGCCTTTTCATCTTTTAAAAAAATTAGTCTTCTTAAATATATTTTTTAAATTTCTTTGAAGAAAACGTTTCACTTTCCATACAAATCCTATTTGACCATTTTATATTTAAGTTTCTACAATACTTCAGACCTCACTTCAACAATCCCTCTTTCCAACCAACCTGTATCGTCCTTCCGTTGTCCAACCAATGCCTTTCTTCCTACTTCTTCGTCATCCGCTCTTTCACCATAACTCACAATCACAATATATTTTATTCGTTTTAGTTAAAAATAAAATGTATGGTTATTATGTTTGGATGTTATTATATTTTGGTGAAAAAAAGATAATTAATATGATAAAATTTTGTTGTTAAATAGAGAGCGGGTTGTATGGAGGTTATGTTATAATAATTTATTGTGTCTTTAAAAGTTAAAATATATATATTTTAAATATTTTAAAAACAAATGTTATCCATGGATATCTATAACTATTTGCAGATATCTTAAAATTTGTAAATTAGCCACTTAGTGGATACCCGCACGAATATGAGGCAGATATGAATATCATAATTATCCAGCGGGACGGACACGGATATTATAGTGTTATACCCTAATTTTTAACCCTAAGGTCACTTAATCATCTTACATTAATGCAACACATCAAGATCACTATCCTGAGAGTGACCCTCTTTTGTGACAATCTTACCTTTCAAGGATCACCAAGCATCCATGTTTGTTTATCTTGTGAATATTTTTTATGCTAATCTTTAACCAAAATACAAAAAAAAAATTGTTTCTCTTCATACTTTGTACATTGTAGGTGTTGAGCCAGGTACATTCATCTTCTCTCCAAAATTAGGGTTTTGAGGATTGACTCTTAATCAACTGGTCATTTATGGAAGTACAGTGGCTTAAACTTCAAAGTAACACTTTCACCATCAAAGTGTTTGTTAGAACATGAAATGTCCTGATCAATATTTCTAGTTTTGATGATAACATTATTTATGAATTTTGTATAAGACAATGTGGTACTCTAATTATTCACGTTTTCCATTTCAGGAAAAGTCTAAAAGAGTATGCACTAAATCATCATTCAGAAGCTCTGACCCAGAAGATCTTGATGGCTTCATCAGAACATGGTCTGGAAGACATCAGAAGATGGTCTTGATAAAAACAGAACATGATCTGGAAGGCATCAGAAGATGGCAATCAGAAGCATGGTTCTGAAGATCTGATGGTATCACGCTACAAAGAATTTCCAAAGTCTGATGACTGAAGTTACTTCTGCACATACCCTGAAGACTCTGATATTCAAACGTCATTCTAATAGTTTGAGTCCAGAAGAAAGTACAAGATGAAAAAGCTACAACGTCAAATCTGTCTGACTGACAAAAGGAACGTTAGAAGCTACAAAAGGCAAAGTCAGCAAGAGCAGTTGAAACAAGGCTCAAGGTAGTTGACAAAAGAGTGAAACATTAAATGCAGTAGTGTACTATTCACATAAAGCATTTAATGCTATTCAACGGTCACTTTTCTCACTGCCTATAAAAGAGAAGTTCTGGATGCTGAAGAAAAAAAAACACACACACACTAAGAGAACTTACGCTGTCAAAATTAATTCATAACGTTTTCACACAAACAACAAAGAAACTTCATCTTCAACCTCACATATTCTGTAATATCTTAGTGAGTGTTAGAACTTAATCTTGAGAGAAAAATCACTTGGTGATTATAGCTTATTAAGAAGCACATTAAACTCTTGTAATATTGTTTACTATTTTGTAAAAGGAATTCCTAGAGTGATCAAGTTGTGATATGTATACTCTAGAAGACTTAGAAGTTGTCTAAGTGGAAAACCATTGTAATCAAAGCTGATTAGTGGATTAAATCCTCACTGGAGGTAAATCACTCTGTAAGGGGTGGACTGGAGTAGTTTGATTAACAACGAACCAGGATAAAAATAACTGTGTGATTATTTTTATCTGCCATTTTTTAGAAACAACCCTTATTCAATCCCCCCTTTCTAAGTGTTTTTCACTCCTTCAATTGGCATCAGAGCGTCGGTTCTAGGTGCAAACGCTTAACAGTGTTAGACAAAAGATTCAGGAGAAAAACACGAAAATGGTTGATCCAGTACCACCTCCTAGTGATCAAAACAGCAATGGTAACAATGGAAGTAACAGTTTCAATGGATACAATAGACCACCAGTCTTTGATGGTGAGAACTTTGAATATTGGAAAGATAGGCTTGAAAGTTATTTTTATGTCAAGATGGTGATCTATGGGATTTAGTGTTGGATGGTTACACACATCCTGTAACTACTCGAGGAGTCAAGATTACTAGACAAGCTATGAGTGATAATCAAAAGAAAGAGTTCAAAAATCACCACAAAGCAAGGACTATATTATTAAATGTCATTTCACATGCTGAGTATGAGAAGATCACAAACAGAGAAACTGCTCATGATATCTTTGAATCTCTGAAGATGACTCATGAAGGAAATGCACAAGTCAAAGAGACAAAAGCTCAGACTCTCATTTAGAAGTATGAAGCTTTCAGAATGGAAGATGATGAAAATATTGAAGCAATGTTTTCCAGATTCCAGACTCTGACTGCTGGATTAAGAGTTCTTGACAAGGGATACACAAAAGTTGATCATGTTAAGAAGATAATGAGAAGTCTACCCAAAAGATGGGGACCAATGGTTACAGCATTCAAGATCGCAAAGAATTTGAATGAAGTGTCTCTTGAAGAGCTTATAAGTGCTCTGAGAAGTCATGAGATTGAGCTTGATGCAAATGAGCCTCAGAAGAAAGGTAAGTCTATTGCTTTAAAATCTAAAAATAAACATTGTGCTAACGCTTTTCAGGCTGAAGAAGAAGGATCTGACGAATCAGAGTCAAAAGAAGAAGAAGAAGATGATGAATTGTCTCTCTTATCCAGAAGGGTGAATCAACTCTGGAAGAGCAAGCAGAGAAGATTCAAGAACTTCAAGAAACCTGAAAAAGGGAGAATCTTCTAAACACAGAAGATCTGGAAAGAAGAAGGTAGTGTGCTATGAATGCAAAGAACCTGGACACTACAAGAGTGAATGTCCTAAGCTTCAGAGGGAAAAGCCCAGAAAGAAGTTTGAAAAGAAGAAAGGCATGATGGCTACATGGGATGACTCTGATTCATCTGATCAAAAGTCAAACTCTGAAGATGAGCAAGCCAACGTAGCACTCATGGCAACAGTTGATGCTGAAGAAGAATCTACTTCTGATTCAGACTCTGAAGAGGTATTTTCTGAACTCACTAGAGAAGACTTAGTTTCTAGCTTATCAGAACTTCTGGAAGTCAAGAGTAAACTTAGTCTCAAATACAAAAAGCTCAAAAAGTTTTTTGCATCTGAAACTAAGAGATTTGAAATAGAAAACTCTGAACTAAAAGAAAAAGTTTTAAAATTAACTAAAGATGTTATTTCGTTGAAAACATCTTCAAGTTCAGACACGTCTATTCCAAGAACTAACAATATTTTGAAAGTATATGACTTGAGCTTCAGAAAGTTCATATCTTGAGGTATAGGCAGAAGTCAGTTAGCCTCTATAATTTATGGTGTTAGTGGAAACAAAAGAATAGGTATAGGTTTTGAGGGGAAAATTCCATATAAACTAGAACCTGTTGATGAAATGATTATTGAATACAAGCATTTGTATGAACAGTTTAAGTATAGTCATTCTCATGATATCAAACACACGTCACACTCTAAAAGTTTCCATCACACACACAGAAAGAAACATGTTGTTGCACATTCTGGAAAAACTTATGTAAAATCTCGGTTCAATCAAAACGTGAGCAGGACTAACCCCAAAGGACCCAAAAGAATGTGCGTACCTAAGGAAAAGATAATTCCTGTTGCAGATCTCTTTCAAAGCACAAAAGACAAACATGTCATGGTACCTGGACTCTGGGTGCTCACGACACATGACGGGAAGAAGGTCTATGTTCCAAAGCCTGGAAGTTAGATCTGCTGGAGAAGTGAAGTTTGGAGGGAACCAGAAGGGAAAAATCATAGGCTCTGGAACCATATGTATCGGTAATTCTCCCTCTATAACTAATGTTCTTTTAGTAGATGGATTAGCTCATGATTTATTGTCCATAAGTCAATTAAGTGACAATGGTTATGACATAATCTTTAATCAAAAGTCTTGTAGAGCTGTTAGTCAAAAGGATGGCTCAATCCTATTTACAGGAAAAAGAAAGAACAGCATTTATAAGATTGATATTTCAGATCTTAAGAACCAACAGGTTACTTGCCTTCTGTTTGTTAACGAAGAGCAGTGGGTCTGGAACAGAAGATTGGGTCATGTTAGTATGAGAAAGATCTCTCAGATTAACAAACTCAGTCTGGTCAGAGGACTCCCTAATCTGAAATATAAATCAGATGCTCTTTGTGAAGCATGTCAGAAAGGGAAGTTTTCAAAACCTGTGTTTAAGTCTAAAAATGTTGTTTCTTCTTCTAGGCCTTTAGAACTTCTGCACATTGATCTGTTTGGCCCAGTCAAAACAGCATCAATCAGAGGCAAGAAATATGGATTGGTCATTGTAGATGACTACAGCAGATGGACATGGGTAAAGTTCTTAAAACACAAGGATGAGTCACATTTTGTGTTCTTTGACTTCTGTAATCAGATTCAATCTGAAAAGGAATGTAAAATCATAAAAGTCAGAAGTGATCGTGGTGGTGAATTTGAGAACAGATTCTTTGAAATGTATTTCAAAGAAAATGGTATTGCCCATGATTTCTCTTGTCCTAGAACTCCACAACAAAATGGAGTTGTAGAACGAAAGAATAGGATTCTCCAATGAATGGCGAGAACCATGATCAATGAGACTAATATGGCTAAGCATTTCTGGGCAGAAGCAATTAACACAGTACGTTATATTCAGAATAGAATCTCCATTAGGCCTATTCTCAATAAGATTCCTTATGAGTTGTGGAAGAACAGAAAACCCAACATTTCATATTTCCATCCATTTGGATGTGTTTGTTATATTTTGAATACTAAGGATCATCTGAACAAGTTTGATTCCAAAGCTCAAAAGTGTTTCCTTCTTGGATATTCTGAACGCTTTAAGGGCTACAAAGTATACAATACGGAAACTCTGATAGTTGAGGAATCAATCAATATCAGATTTGATGATAAGCTTGGCATTGAAAAGCTAAAGCAGAATGAGAATTTTGTAGATATAGACATCTCTGATCCATATCATGAAGAATCCAGAGGAAAGAATGATTCAGAAGATCAAGTTGCAACGTCTTTAGAGAATCTCAGAATATCTGAAGCGCCAACACTCAAAAGATCTTCAAGAATCAACTCTGCCCATCCAGAAGATGTTATAATTGGAAAGAAAGATGATCCCATCAGAACAAGATCATTTCTAAATAACAATGCAGAATGTCAATTTGGTCTAGTGTCTTTGATTGAGCCAACTTCTGTTGATAAAGCTCTGGAAGATGCTGACTGGATTATTGCTATGCAAGAAGAGTTGAATCAGTTTACGAGAAATGATGTTTAGGATCTGGTTCCAAGACCTAAAAGATTCAATATTATTGGAACAAAATGGGTATTTAGAA
This sequence comes from Vicia villosa, assembly GCF_029867415.1. Lineage (NCBI taxonomy): Eukaryota > Viridiplantae > Streptophyta > Magnoliopsida > Fabales > Fabaceae > Vicia > Vicia villosa. Next base: position 549,174 of record NW_026705294.1, on the reverse strand, counting down.
ACAAGCTGAATGAGAAAGGTGAAGTGATTAGAAACAAATCCAGAATGGTTACTCAAGGCTATAGTCAACAAGAAGGTATTAACTACACTGAAACCTTTGCACCAGTGGTCAGGTTAGAATCTATTAGATTGTTAATTTATTTTGCCACTCAGAATAACATCACTCTTTATCAGATGGATGTTAAAAGTGCCTTTTTAAATGGTTATATATATGAAGAAGTTTATGTTCACCAACCTCCTGGTTTTGATGACTCTAAGTCTCCAGAACATGTTTTTAAACTAAAGAAATCATTATACGGTTTGAAGCAAGCTCCCAGAGCTTGGTATGAAAGATTAAGTTCTTTCCTTCTGGATAATGATTTCACAAGAGGAAAAGTAGACACAACTCTCTTCTGTAAAACCTGTAAAAAAGGATATTTTAATTTGTCAGATTTATGTAGATGATATTATTTTTGGAGCATCTAATGCTACACTTGGAAAGAAATTTGCTAAGTCTATGCAGGCAGAATTTGAGATGAGCATGATGGGAGAACTCAAATATTTCCTAGGCATTCAGATCAACCAAACCTCTGAAGGAACTTATGTTCATCAGACTAAGTATGTCAAAGAACTTCTGAAGAAGTTCAGACTATCTGAAAGCAAAGAAGCAAAAACTCCAATGCATCCAACTCGCGTTTTGGGTGAGGATGAGGTAAGCAAGAAGGTAGATCAGAAGATCTACAGAGGTATGATAGGATCTCTTCTCTATCTGACTGCTTCAAGACCTGATATTTTATTCAGTGTATGCTTGTGTGCTAGATTCCAATCAGATCCTAGAGAATCTCACTTAAATGTTGTTAAGAGAATTCTTAGGTATCTGAAAGGTACTACTAATGTTAGTTTAGTCTACAAAAGATATGAAGAATACAACTTAGTAGGATATTGTGATGTTGATTACGCTAGAGATAGAGTAGAAAGAAAAAGTACTTCTGGAAGCTGTCAGTTTCTGGGAAGTAACTTGATCTCCTGGTACAGCAAGAAGCAAGCAACAATTTCACTCTCTACAACAGAAGCAGAATATGTAGCTGCTGCTGGATGTAGTACACAGATGCTCTAGATGAAAAGTCATCTAGAAGACTATCAGATATATGAGAGTAACATTCCTATATTCTGTGATAATACTTCTGCTATTTGTTTATCTAAAAATCCTATTTTACATTCTAAAGCTAAACATATAGAGATTAAGCATCATTTTATTAGGGACTATGTTCAGAAGGGTGTCCTTTCTTTAAACTTTGTTGATACAGACCATTAATGGGATGATATCTTTACAAAACCCCTTGTTGAAGATAGGTTTAAATTCATTATGAAGAACATCAGTATGGATTTATGCCCAGAATGAAATTTTGAGATGATCTGATATGTGGATTAGTCTGAAGATTATGCTTTATTTATTTTCTTATTTTACCTATGAGGTGTTCTGATTATATGTGTTCATATGGATACTCTGAAACTGTTATCACTAACGTTTCATGTGCCTAAGTATGACTCAGAACTTCTGTTAAAGCAAAACAGTTGTCACCAGCTACCCCAAGATGATGACCATGTGTTCACTCATTCTGAAGGGACAAGCATGCGTGCAGTTGATGAGACGCCGCCCTAGGTAACTGTGCAAAACCTTTTCAAATCTCACGCTAACCTCCACTAACGTCTTTCAGCATTTATGGTAATTGATTCAGATTCTGTAACCGTCTCATTCATAATTCCATTGCATTCTCATTTCAAATCCGTCTCTATATATTGCATTTCAATTTCATTTTTACCTCTTTCCATTCTCTTTCTTCGTGTTTATGCATTTTTGTCTCCTCTTTTGCTTTCATCTAAACCCTAAACCAAACAAACTCAGAAAACTCAACTGTTCTTCAATGGCTTCTTTGTCTGTTCAACATAATGCTTCATCTTCTCAGCAAGCACAACAACAACAACCAACAGTCAATCCTCCATTGAAATCTTGTCTAATTCTTATGGCTGAATTAGAAGTTCTGGGGGAATTCATGGTAGATTTTGATAATCTTCAAGCGCATGGCTTCAACTTGAAGAACAATATGCTTGTTCAAGACTTGGAAACGTTCTTTAATCGTCTTATTGGACCAGTTTACCCAGAATTAGTAAAGGAGTTTTGGGTTCATGCAACCTTAATGCCAAAAGCTATTCTCTCCTTCGTCTGTGGTCAAGAGATCTCTATTACGGAAAACCTAATCAGAAAGTTGCTGAATCTGGAAGGATACTTTGGTGTTGCTGGAGCAATTGTAGGTAGAACACACTGGGATGTTGTTTATGCTGAAATCTTCGCCTCTAGAGAAGGTTCTACAAACATCAAGGATCTAAAGGATCCCTACAGAATCTGGGCCAAGATTCTTTTGGGATGTATCTACCACAGAAAGGCTTCTGTCTCTCCAAACTACATCAACCAAGATTAATAATACATTCTTTATTGTATTGGGAAAGGCGAAAGGGTGGATCTTCCATATATTCTGTTCATCCACATGTGGAATCATGTGAAGGACTCCAGAGAACAAGCAAGGCTGAAAACTCCAAAGATTAGAAGGAACATCATTCCTCTAGGAAGACTGATCACTGATATTCTGATTGAAATTGGGCTGGTGCAAGATCTGCTAGATGCTGGAATAGTTAAAGATCTGGAAGAAACAAGTGGGAGCACTATGAATGCTCACACTCTGAAGAAAATGAAATTGATCGAGAATATTACCTCTCCTCCTAGAGTGGTAAATGAGATTATGTCCAGAAGGATTCCTGTTCTGGCTGACTTTGAGCTCTTCTTCAAGAATGAGCATCCCAGCACCGTCCTATTCTATCTGGAATCTTATTTAAAGGAAGGCTCTGTGTTTGATCCATCATGGTTAAATGACAGAGTTCTTCCAATTATAGCTGATTCTGATCCATCTAAGAAGAAGAAAGAAAAGAAATAAAAGAAGAAAAAGAAAGAAAAGAAGGAGAAGAAGAGAAAGTCCACTAGAGATGGACCATCTAAACCTCTAAATAAAAAGAAGAAATCTTTAGGTATTTCTATAACCGATTCTGTACCTATTCTTGTTTTTAATTCTGAACATTTATCAACAGAGCAACCAGAAATTCAACTTACCTCTAATCTATCCGATAATGAAAACCTCAAGGTACCCTGATCATCTGAAGCTATTGGGAAACTAGTCGATGATATAGAGAACATAGCTACCTCTATTCTTCATGATGACTCTGAACCAGAACAATCACCTGAACAATAACCAAAAACCACCAAAAAAACCACTGAATCTCAACCTTTTGCTTCCACCAAATCTAAAGGAAAACAGCCTATCAATTCTTCTGAACCCATTCTCAATCCACAACCTCTGAACACAATTTTCCCATCTCTACCAAATGAAAACATTTTCTCCTCTGCTCAACCTCAACCTTCTGAAACTCAACCTCAACCTACCTCACCATTATCTGGCCCCCAACCAGAAATTGATATTCCCGTTTTCTGCAACTTTTCTGACCCTTCATCACCATCATCATCTTGTGACTCATTCTTTCGTAAACCTCGCCGCTCTGAACCTACTCCTGAAAAACCTTCATCTGAACCAGTTGTTGTAGTCTTAGACTCTAACAAAGAAGCAGAATCCTCACCTCACCCATCCTCTTCAAACATTTCTCTTCTGTTTGAAAGACCATCTGCACCATATATCATTTCTCACCCCCAAGAAAAATTTTCCTTCATCAGACCCAACCCAACCCAACCCCACCTTCTGTTGATATTCGTTTTCAATTATTAAAACATAAGGTACGGACTGGGTTAGACTATCTGCAGACTGCCTATGACTCCAAGCTGGATCATGTGGTTACTGGAAAGCTCTGGAAGGCTTTCTCTGAGGATGTGCAAACAGACTTTCTGGATCTCTAGAATGACTGTCTTGCTGCTGTTTCTGGTCCTGCTGGACTGGCTCTGCAAGTACTTTCATCCCATCTTGGACTGGAAGCCTTTGGAGGAAGCTCCGTTTGTTGATAAGATGGAGCTGGATTCTGATGATATGGAGGTTGATAACCCTCTGCCTCTGGTAGTCTGGACTCCAAAGAAGCCTCTGGTTGCTCCTAAGGAATTCGCAGTTCTGACTGGAGACATGGAGACGCTGTTTGAATGGTTCAAGGAGAATCCTATTGCTGGTCAAATGGTTCCAGCATCTGATCTAACTACAGTCCCTTCAACATCTGTAGTGTTGGAAACTCTGAAGGAACTTCAGCTGAATCAAGCAACTGTGTTTAGTCGTCTGGAAAAGCAGGATGAAACAAATACTGAGTTCAGAACATGGATGCAAAGATCTGAAGAAGCTTCCAAGAAACAAGCTGAAGACACTGCTGAGATCAAGAATTTGTTGGCAGCCTTAGCCTCTAAGCTTACCCAGTCTTAGTCTATGTCTTGAGTCTGTTATAGTTTTCTTTGTTTCTTGCATCTGTTTTCTCCATTGCATCTGATTGTAAACGTTCTGGCTAATCAATGAAGTTTCTTTCTTTATCTTTTGTGTCTTTCATTTGAATCTTTTATATATATTCTTTTTGATGTTATGACAAAAAGGGGGAGAAACATATTATTTGAATTGATTTATTATATCAGTTGCTGAGCTTAAGTCTCAACATTCCTAACAAATATTGCAAAGTTTTTATCTCTGATAGTCTTGCAGGAATGTGATAATCTGAAAAAGCTCAAAAAGGGGAGAAACGTAACTTGAGAAAATCTTTCAAAGATTTGAAGCAAACAAGGTTTAATGCTCTGATACAAGAAATTGCAAAGATCTAAAGCAATCTACCTTGATGCTCTAATAAGCTAAGTGTTTTAAAGAAAAATTCAAAGCTTTGAAGTTGTCCAATGGAAGCTCTGAAAGAAAGCTCTGAATTATCTGAAGATAAAGTTCAACGTGAAAGTCTCATCTGAAATGGAAAATACTCAGGGAAGTCATTTATTTATAAATTCTTCTAGTATTAATTTTAGGGGGAGATTGTTAATCTCAGGGAGAGACATATTCACACACTCTGATTAATATGCTTTTACGCTATATCTGTGTATTGTCTTTTTCATCTGATATTCTGGATACAAATTCATATCAATTCTGTATGTTTTTTGTCATCATCAAAAAGGGGGAGATTGTTAGAACATGAAATATTCTGATCAATATTTCTAGTTTTGATGATAACATTATACATGAATTTTGTATAAGACAATGTGGTACTCTAATTATTCACGTTTTCCATTTCAGGAAAAGTCTAAAAGAGTATGCTCTAAATCATCATTTAGAAGCTCTGACCCAGAAGATCTGGATGGCTTCATCAGAACGTGGTCTGGAAGACATCAGAAGATGGTCTTGAGAAAAACAGAACATGATCTAGAAGGCATCAGAAGATGGCAATCAGAAGCATGGTTCTGAAGATCTGATGGTATCACGCTACAAAGAACTTCCAAAGTCTGATGACTGAAGTTACTTCTACACCAACTTTGAAGACTCTGATATTAAAACGTCATTCTAATAGTCTGAGACCAGAAGCAAGTACAAGACGAAAAAGCTACAACGTCAAATCTGTCTGACTGACAAAAGTAACGTTAGAAGCTACAAAAGGCAAAGTCAGCAAGAGCAGTTGAAACAAGGCTCGAGGTAGTTGACAAAAGAGTGAAACATTAAATGCAGCAGTGTACTATTCACGTAAAGCATTTAATGCTATTCAACGGTCACTTTTCTCACTGCCTATAAAAGAGAAGTTCTGGATGCTGAAGAAAAAAAACACACACGCACGCTAAGAGAACTTACACTGTCAAAATTGACTCATAACATTTTCACACAAACAACAAAGAAACTTCATCTTCAACCTCACATATTATGTAATATCTTAGTGAGTGTTAGAACATAATCTTGAGAGAAAAATCACTTAGTGATTATAGCTTATTAAGAAGCACATTAAACTCTTGTAATATTGTTTACTATTTTGTAAAAGGAATTCCTAGAGTGATCAAGTTGTGATATGTATACTCTAGAAGACTTAGAAGTTATCTAAGTGGAAAACCATTGTAATCAAGGCTGATTAGTGGATTAAATCATCAGTGGAGGTAAATCATTCTGTAAGGATGGACTGGAGTAGTTTGATTAACAACGAACCAGGATAAAAATAACTGTGTGATTATTTTTATCTGCCATTTTTTAGAAATAACCCTTATTCAATCCCCCCTTTCTAAGTGTTTTTCACTCCTTCAGTATCATGTCTTGATCTTTTTATTAATTTCATTTTATCAAGCCCATCTCAAGATCATGTGGGTTGATTCATCAAGAAACTCCATAGGTTCATGTGTTTATTTCCATGTCTTCTTCAACAAGTTTCATCAAGCTTTAAGCGTCTTTATCAAGTGTGCTTCAAGATACATCATTTCAAGGTCCTATGTACTTCATCATGCCTTAGATTGCAAGTAAAGTTCAAAAGATTCAAAGTAAGTTCAAGGAGTTTGACCTAATTTGGCAAGTTCTTGATTCTATGGTCAAAAGGGCATAACTCTCTCAATTTTCAACATCTTTTAGTACTTATTTTTGCACATGACTCTCCTTGACATCATTAGCAACTTCTCTTCACAAGTCAAGAATTAATTTTGTTTATAAAGTCATCAAAGATGTGAAGATATTATAGGTCCCTCTTGAAAGCTCAAATAATTTTATGTCAACTTCAATAGATCATAACTTATTCAATCTTCATCATTTTGAGCCCACTCTTTTTGCATAATAATCTTGATTGAGTCTTCGTCATTTCATCTTTAAGGACCAAGAGCTAACTTGGAGTGTAAGACAATGAAAGGTTGCAAAATATTATAGGTCAAATCATTCAAATTCTTCAATCAGTTAGCTTCCTTGAACTTCATTGAAGCTAACTAGATCTTTAGCAAGCCAAAATGTGCCTCCATTGAAGCTCTTCACTTCAGTTTTCATAAGGTTTCAAGTGAACTTTGTTCAAGTAGAAATCATCATCAATTCAACTCAAACTTCTAGCTAGCATGAAGCTCATGAATCACTGATACTCACTGCATAATTTATTTTCATGTTTGGTACCATTTGATGCATTTGTTTTCAAATTTAGTTTTAAATCTATTCTGGTTTTTTCCAAAACGAGTAAGTTACAATTTAAATAAATGTTTCGCAAGGATATGGTTGAGATCATCTTGATGAGACGAATCCAATGATACCATTAGCATTTGATTTGGTTACCTTTTGAATACCTTCGCATTTCCTGCAGATTCCCTTTGAAATCTTTGGTTGGAGGTTGAAGATGACCTACGTGTCATCATAAACCAATGAGAAAGTGTCATTTGAAATAATTTCATTTGTTTGAATTTGTTTTGCTTTGTGTGCGTGCTTTGACTGAGGTTTACCATGCGCGTGTGTCTTAGAGTCATTAGATCTTCCAGGTCAATTAATGATTTTATTTCATTTAATTTCAAAAGTTCATAACTCTTTCATTTTTAATCCAAAAATTATGAAAAAAATACGAAAAATACTTTAAACTATTTCTGATTTTATGAATATTTTTCCATAATTTTATTTTATCATTTAATATTTTCTCTCATTTTCTTCATATTTTAATTAGTTTTAAATTGTTTTTAAGTGTCTTAAAATTCTGTAAGAAAATTTGGAGATGATCCAATGATGGTCCTTGACCTATGGTGGTCTTTGGTTTGAATTTGTTTGATATTTAGATGTGTGATTTTCTTTTTAGCTTTTATTTTTATTTTAAATTTTCATTTTAAATTGTTTTAAATCCATTTTTGACTTGTTTCTCCCTCTCTTCATCTTTTTTCTCTTGTCTCATGGGTGCAAGCCTTGATGAGTTCATTGTGTGGAGGTTATAGTTTTATCATTCCTCTAATGAATAATCAAGGTGAAGTCCCATAGTGACTAAGAGAAATTCATCTGGAATTGTGGTTTTGTGGTTGATTCATCCCCTTCCTTCTTTATCTCAATCCCATTCTTATTTTTTTCTTTTGATCAATTGGACTTAAAGATTCATCTGGTTCAATTAGGGTTAGATTGGTATTGATGAACTTTCATCATTTCAAATATACTTTAAGGTGATCATAAGATCATGTTAAATACTTTAGATTGATGATAAGTTTGTCCTGAGTACTAAGAAGACTTTGATTGATGTAATGATCTTATTAAGCTTCTTGAGTTTGTCTTGATCATCTTGTTTGTTCTTTTTACATGTGTTGCAAGTTTTTGGAGAATGATCTTCTATATCATTTCTCTAACTTATTCTTAAACACATAAATTGCTATTGACCGACTACATATAGGTAAAACTTCTACATAAGACCACTTACGATTGCTTAACATAGCACTAAATTTATCACGAATCGAGTTACTAACATTAATGATAACCATTGACCATATAATTATGCTAAGTTTTACTTTAATGCAATTTATTATGAGGCACTTTACTTTTTCTCTATTTAATTTCATTGTCATTTACCATTCATTGCATTTTCCTTTTTGCTCATTTGAACACTTATTTTCTCTTTGCTCATTTTAGCCTTTATTTTCTCTTTGCTCATTTGAGTCTTTATTTTTTTAACGTTCGACAAGTCATCTCATCGAGAGTTTTACCACTCCTCAGACGCATAAACATTCAACAATTGATGACATTTCATGTATGAAGAATGAAAATAAACATTAAGAGACATAAAACTTTTCTGTAGAAGTTAAAATTTCTTGAACAAAAGGGTTTCACTAGGTGTGCCAATTAGTTTACTAGTATATTTAGTAAATCAAATCACAAATTTTAGTTCACTTAAGGGATTAAATTTGAAAAATTCTAAGGACAATTTGTGTAGAATAGTATAACAAAAAGTGTTTATGATTGGAACTTAGATGTTTGGATATTAAGAGTTTGGATAGAAATTATGATTGAAACAATGCAGAATTATTTTAGAAGAAGAAATTAAACTAAAAGCATAATAAATTTCATTAAGTAAATGCTTGAATGTAAAATACTTAAAGAAGAGACGCAGGTTCATACATCTTCACACAAATTGTTCTCTCTGTGACTTAGATAATATTATTCTATAAATAATACTTAATGAATTTTGTGGCCCCTGTTTACATGATTGAGCTCGTCTTATATGTTGGAACAAAATTTGGTATACCACATCCCTTAGATTTTGATGATAATAAAGTATCTAACGAGAAATTGGGAAGACTAATGTGTGTTTAAGTGTGGAGGTACAAAGATTAATATACTGATTGGAAGTTAGTTTTGAAAGTTCACTGAACATTCAAAGAGAAGCTCTTACGAGTGATATTCTAAAGATCAGACTCTAAAGAATTAACTTCTGATTAAGTCATCTTCTGATGTCTAGAACCTGAAGACTCTAGACTCTGATCAAGTGAGCTTCTAAAGAACAATTCAGCCTCCGAAGAGGCGGAATCTGAAGGATCGGAAGCCAAGACCCAGACTCTGAAGGATCAGAACCTCAACCCAGTCAAAGCTCAAGAACTGAGGAATTCCTGATAGGTCGCTTAAACTCTGAGATCAATGTTCTAGTCACGTGAATACTTGCAGGAAGTTGCAGAAACCTGAAGGTTTACAACTGATAATTCCTTTTGTATCAAAGGGGTTTCAAATGGGATTACATTGGAATTAACCATATCCGGAAGCTTTGCAACAAATATGTTGATGCCTCTCTCAAAGACTCTATTGTGCTTGAAGTTCTCTCCAACGACTCTTTCATGGAACTCTATAAATGAACCTGTAAATTTGAAGAAACACATTGCGCCTTGAAAAGAAAAGAGAAGTTACTCTATCAAAAAAATAACATAAACTAATTTAGAACTTCTTACCAATTGTACATTATTAGAAGTTGTTAAGTCTTAGAGTTTTCTTTGTTGAATTATGTTTACACCTCTGATTGTATATCAAGTGCAAATATCACTCTATCACTATCATTTATCTGCTAATAGGTTATAGGAAGTCCCTTACTTGTGTGTTTGGGCATCGGAAGTCTCTTGCTTGGGTGCTTGAGCATTGAAGTCCTTTACTTTTGTGTTTGGACATTGGAAGCCTCTTGCTTGTGTGCTTGAGCAACTTGTAATCAGTTATAGTTGAAGTCTCTTGAAAGTGCAAGAAAATTGTACTACTCTTAATTTGTAGTAAGAACCAGGATAATTGCTTGTGTGTTGTCTTGCTCTCTTATTTATCTCCTATCAATATTATCCGCTGCTATTACTATGAGACCCTAACATAGAAGTTAACACAATTCAACCCCCTTCTTATATTTTTTTCACCTTCATTATATACTATTACAATAATTGTTAATAACGGTTATCATAGAAGTTAACACAATTCAACCCCTTCTTATATTTTTTTCACCTTCATTATATACTATTACAATGTTAATTGTTAATAACGGTTATCTTTGCAAACAACGACACGTACTCCCTTACGTGGGCTGTTTAGACCCTAACATAGAAGTTAACACAATTCAACCCCTTCTTATATTTTTTTCACCTTCATTATATACTATTACAATGTTAATTGTTAATAACGGTTATCTTTGCAAACAACGACACGTACTCCCTTACGTGGGCTGTTTATAATTGCTCTTGATGTTTCAAATTGTCTTTTAATTCTCCTAACTGCTTATATCAAGACATTTCCTGTCATAGTCTGCTCCCAGCAGGACATTTCCTATCGGGGGCATAAACTTTGATTTTGCATAGTTTGAAAATTGAATTGAAATACATGAAAATTTAAACATCCGTAAGTTGTTAATCTAAAGTTTAAAATCCAGACTTTTCTTAATCTTTATTGTCATGTTTCAAAATGTTTGTTGTGTATTTGATACATCAGAATTTTAAAAACCATATTCTAAAAGTATTTTTGAAATCTCGCCAAAATGTGCAAGTAACCCATAGTGTAATGAACAATTTCCTCTCTATTGGTATCTCATGTTTCCCATAGTGTAATGAACAATTTCCTCTCTATTGATATCTCATGTTCAAAATATTATTCTTAATGAAATGCTGCAGGCATTTTACTCTTAAAATTGCAAATGCTTCATTCACAATATTAATAAACTATCAATTTAGTTCCTAAAGTTTTCTAACAAATTTAGTCTCGCAAATAAATATAATTTGCCAATTCAATCTACAATATATAAAAACATTCGTCAAATTAACATCTATTATCTGCTTGAAAACATTGGCAAAAATATATAAAATATCAACTCAATCTTTAACATATAGCATTCATAAAATTTTCCATTTTAATCTAAAATATATGAGACCACTTGATATATTTACATATTTCAGGAATTTAATTAATTGATAGTTTATTCAATGAACATCAAATTTTAAATAAACGGGAAGCGAAAAAATCTTTAAATGAAAAGGGAACTTGTTATGAGCTCTCCTATTCAAAGACAACATGTATTTGATGCAGAACATACAGACCAATGAAATTTTGCACATAAAATGCATGGCTGCCTCACAATTTAGTTTAAGCTCTTGCAACCTTCAAATTAGGTTCATAGAAATCATCAACTTAGTATATACTAGTTTGTGCAGATTCAACTAGGATAATATTAACAGATTTTTGTGTATGGTTAGTAATCAAACACTAATGTTTGGTGACAAACTCAAAAGTGGCACAATATGTTTCCAACACTTAAAATAAATTGAAATAGGTTTTCCATGTAACACCAAACATTTTTACATCAGAACATAGATAGTGTCATTTCAATCATTAATGAACTACTAAAAATAACAATTATCCTAGGAAAGGAAAGGAAAGTCAAGTCCTGTTGTTAGAGATAGTGTTAATGTTAATAGATCCCATGAGACTACAAACCAAATATTCCATTCTTACCATGCAGACAATATTGAACGTCTCAGCATCCCAGGGTAACACCATTCTGCTATTCTTACAGATATTGAAGCAAAACTTCAGTTACATATTAAAAACAAAATGATAAATCCTCGTGCAAGGTAGAACAATGCAATTAGTTACTAAAAGATAAACTAAAACAAATATCACTGTCTGAAATATAAACCTATTGACAAATATACAAGCATTTTATCAGAGCATAAGACAAACCTAGAAGGAACTCAAAAGTACCATCTCAATTCAAGGAGGGGGGAGAACAAAGTAGAAAAGTTGCAGCATGCAGCTTTGTAAAATATAAACAAATAAACAAATATCATAACCAATTTCACATCTCAAACCTTGTAATAATGGTTCCCATTAGAGCAACTTGCTGACATCTGCATTTTGAACTAAAAGACATACAGTTTCTTCATACACGGGAAAATAAGCTTGGACTTGATGGTTGTCACATTTCAGAAACTGAAATGATTCCTTACATTTTTTAAAAATCCACAGGTGCAGATGGGAGTATTGAGCATGTAACCACACTATCGATTGGTCCATATATCAGAAATATTGTATTCACAAAATTTTGAATTGGCTTTTGCTCATAAAAATGATAGCTATCCCAAACATCTAACAGGGTATAATAATACATAATCTAATCTAACAGAACAAAAAATTGTTCCTCTGCACAAGAGCAGGGAGAACAAGAAAAATAAAAAAGGGGTGAAAGTACAAGGAAAAAAGAGACGACCCTGTACATGTACCTCTATCTTCGTCTCTTTCCAAAAAAATAAATGGGAGAAGAACCCCCTCTAAGAACAGTGGTAATATACAAGACTTTTGAAAGAAGAATAAAGCATGCAATGCTGCCTACCAATATAAATTTGTTAATCGTTTAACAGGACCCGCAGTAAACAATGGATACCCGTCTCCATATCCCAAAGCCCACATGAATGACCAGCTTCATCTGCACAAAACCCATAAAATAATTGAAGTTTTCTCCTATTTTCTTCTACAACTTCTATTCTACCATGAAACAATTTATAAATACACCCAGGAAAGAGTGGAAAAAAGCACAGGTTTGTAACACTCAGGAAAACATCTAATGCGCAATCATTGGGATAATAGAACAAATATGAATGCGATTCATATACCTGCAATATATAGGTGCATTATTTTCTTCACGAAAAAACCGTGCAAAAAGAAACATGTGTGCAATTCAGTATTTATGGAATTAAAATTTCATAAGCACAATAGAAATACCTGTACAGTGCTGACAAAAGGGCCTACAGATTCTAGTCCTGACAGAACCGAGCATACTCACAGCTGCTCCATCCATCAGAAGACATCATTCCACGTTAGAGTTAGGTGGACGGATAAGCAAACTGCTCTGCTCTGGTTGTAGATTTTGAACTTGTTGATGTTGCAAAGCCACATCTTTGGGAAAATGTTGCTCCTGCTCTTGTTGCTGCGGTTGATGCTGTTCTGGTAGTTGGCATGACTGTTGAGATATGTTAGGTTGCAACAAAGACTGTTGTTGTTTAAGAGACAAAGGCTGATGATGCTGCCACTGTGCCCCGGAAGTATGTGCATGAGAAGGCAAGTTAGCCGATGACTGTCGTGGGCCCAGCCCTTGATTAACAGTCGATGACTCAGTTGCAACAGAATTTCCAACAGATGTACCCTCCATAGAGCTCACTTGAATAACTGGATTGGGCATGGGGGAACCAAATGGTGGCTCTGAAGTTTTCCACTGAGAAGATGCCGTAGGAGCAACTGCTAACACACTAGCTGAATCCATAGAACCTTGAGACATTGAGGTGCTTGTACTAACTTGAGAAGCACTATTTCCAGGCTGTTGATCAATTTTAAGTGAATCAGGTTGAGACGTGCTTAATGACTCAGAATGCACCTGACAGTTTTGTTGCAAGGTCACCTGAACATTTGGTTGTGTTTGATTAATTTGCTTAGACTGTGTATGAGATTGCACCTGTAGTTGATTATGGTTGGGAGCAACAGCAGCAGGCTGTGTTGGTGTAGCTATATGACCTGAAATAACCGGTGAAACCTGAACTTGTATGTTACTGTCAGAAGGAGATGCCAATGACTTATGTTGCTTCGATGAAGAGCTGGTTGATCCAGAATGTAGCTTCTGCTGCAATTGGCAACTATTAGAAGGATGAGCAGAACCTGGGGGCTTGGGTGGTTGACTTGGATCTAAACCAGATCCAGGATATAAAGTTTGACCTTGCATCATTTGTGTGATTTGATCACCTTTCTCAACAGGTTGGCTTCCTGAAGCTACGGATAACCCATTTATATGAGAAGGATCAACAGAATTATTCTGATGGATCAACATGTTTCCTCTTCCTATTCCCTTCAAAAGCTTAGCCTGCTGTGGCTGATTAGGATGCTGCCTCGCAGGCTGTTGATACTGCCTCTGTTGTGCCTGCCGTTGTCGTTGCTTCACTGCTTGACTAGTCACACTAGAAACAGGATTTCTACTGAACCCAGGTTGTGGCAGATGATGTTTCTGCTGCTGATGCTGAGATGACATCGGAGTCAAAGGAGATGATGGTGTTGCAGGGGAAACAGATACTTGCTGAGATGAACTTTGTGGTTGGGCCTGGGAACTCTGTGCTTGAACATGTGTAATTGGTGGATTTGTTGCAGCAAGCTGCTGTTGCTGCTGTTGAAGATAACGCTGCTGGTGCAGTTGCCTTTCCTTTGCCAATCGGATTGCGTAGGCTTGTTGAGAATTTGTTGTGTGATTCGAACCTTGAAGATGAGGATGGGGATTGCTGAGATGAGACTGTTGCTGGGCATGTCCTGGGTATTGCTGAGCAGATGGGGGTGTTGTCTGACTATTAAAAGCAGAACTCATCCCACTAAAAGCTGGAATGCCTTGGCTGTTTCCTTGGGTGACCTGCATTGGAAGTTCCGGAACCATCATTTGCCTTGGGTGTCCTTGATTATGGCCAGGCTAATAAAAGTGAATGGAAATATCATTAAAAAAAATAGGACCATTATAAATGATAACAAAACGAAACATTGAGAATACTATATAAATATATAGTCATAAACTTATTGCCCATCAAAATCCACGAGAAGAAAAATGTGACTATATATTAAGTCTCATAGCAAGAGTGGAAATTGCAGCATCATTTCTACTATGATTTCAATAAAAGAACCCTGAGAGAACAGTAACCCTCCTTACCCTCATCATATGTACAGTATCACGGGGTCTCATCATTGAGTTTCCTTGTCCAGCACTAACTCCGGGGTGCATATTTACAGGGCTTGGCATCCCCACCATACTAGATGAAAGCATTCCCCCAGAACTAAGCATAGATGAAGATGTCATTCCTTGAAAACCTGGCCTAGCCATTGCAATGCTTCTGCTAATCCCACCCATCATGCCCATACCATTCGCACCAGAAAGCATGCGAACACCACGATCACTTCCTGAATGAGAACCAGGAACCGACATGCTAGACTGCTGAATGTTTCTGCCGGATATCATCTGATTATATTGTTGTAATCTCTGCTGTTCATCTACTGATAAGGGTACGCCTCTCGGAACTCCATACCTGCTATCCCTGTGAAAAAAACGCAGTCTCCAGCAAATGCATTACTAAGATTGTTATGTGCGCGCGCACACACATACCAGCACGATAAAATCCAATTATAAAATATACAAACCTAACAGAGGCTGCCATTGGACCAGATGGTGATGACAAGTTATTGCTAAGACTGATACCAGAAGACGGTGGGTTAGAAGAGCTTAACCCAGTCGAAGGAAGCGCTGATGGTACAGAACTGTGATTTGGTAATGCTAAACCCCCAGCATGAGAACCCTGATACCCAAGTGATAGCACATCTGGGCTACTTACATTTGTATCACATAGATCAAGGGGCCTTCAATCAGAATTCAAACAGTATTAAAATTCTTGTTCCAAACAAATTAAAATTGCTATGTAAATATATAAAAAAAATCAGACAGAACTTACGTCAAAAGTCCTCCATTCAAGTTGTTCGGGCAAACTTGGGAAAGAGCAATCACATGAGAATTATGGACAGTTGTTATTTGTTTTAAATCCTGGTTATCATTCTACATTTAAACAAAAGATTTTCAAATTAACTATGCTAGATAAACTAATACAGAAGAGGACAATATAGTTTCTTTTCAAATTCTTTTTTTTAAAACATTTTATAAAATTTTAATTCTAAGTTCCATAATAAATGTCAACAAGCAAGGTGTGTGGTTTGCTAGGCAATCATGCTACAAATACAGAATAAAAATGACAAAAATAATCAAATGCTTAGGCTTAGGGTGGATGATGTCAACAAAGCAAGGTGTGCGGTTGGCCAGGCCATCATGCCACAAATACATAATAAAAAATCGAAACAATGATCAAATGCACAACTTCTTAACTAGCGGTATTATTGAACCATTCAGGAGATGAACCAGATATGAGTTCCAATTCCAAAAATGATATGAAGTTAAAAAATAAGGATACAAGTATTTGAATAATCATTCGTGAAAGGAAGCACAATTAAATTCAAATTTTGGTAAATAAGTTAAAAATTGGAAAGACACGAGGTGTAGAGATTTCTATCATGACAACTAGTTAGTTCTTGCAGAAGAATATTCAGCCAGTGCTAAAATACAGTAGGATCTTAAAGTGATTTTTATACAACTGCAAATACCCCACTCAAGCTGTCCATTATTTAGGTTAACCACCGTCATTTAAACTTACTCCTAATCATCTGACTTGACCAGTTGTAGAAAAGGTAAGTTAATAAAAACCACTATTAAATGTCACTGCATATTAGAATCCACTTAGCAAAAATACTTCTGTATCAAACCTGATTCCTGTGGTAACGTTGCTTCTGCCCAATCATGATAATTTTATCAAAATGATTCTTCAAAGTCTCCTCCTCCATTGGCCCTTGCAAACGTTGAAACAACTGCCTGGCACTACCCTGCTAAATATACAAAAAAATCTAACCATTAAAAGCTGCAAAGCTTAGGTCAAGCATGAGGATCTAGTAATGTGATTAGCTATATTACAAAAAAAGATTAAATAAATATTCATGCCTTTGGAATTCCAGGTAGTGTAGAAGGGTATGACTGAGAAGACCCTGAATCTTCAGCACTATCAGCACCATCACCGGCACTTTTGTCCATTAAAATCTTGTGACGCTCCTTGCATTCTTTTGGTTTCCGAAAAATACACTGGAAATATTGCAAAAAAGTGTACTTTCGGTTACAAACCCAAGAAAATGAGAACTAGGTGATAAAGAAGAGGGGAGAGAGAGAGAGAGGGGGGGGGGGGGGGGGGGGGGGGTAGATATAGAGAGAACAAATTTTTGCAATGGTTGATTGATAAAAAAACAGAAATGGAAATGAAATTGTCAGAAGTAGTTTGAGAAAAGAGAGGTGGGAGAGAATTGAGAGAGGCATAACACAGGGCCTTTTACAACTAGCTACTACTTGGTTTCCCAATACAAATGAACCTGAATCTCTCCGGTCCCTCTCCTACTATTTTAAGCCCTGAGTAGTCAATCCCAGATAGCAACGTGACGCCACCGACCCCAAAAATGGAATAGCGGGATGACTACTATTTGATATTTTTTAGACAAATTAGATGAATAATAATTATAAACATATGAAATGTAGAGGGGAGAATGAAGTACAGAGGTGAGGGAGGAATTTGTGATTTTTCTTTGGAACGACTGTAGTGTAGAAATGGCGGTGAAGGAAGGTTAGGGTTGAGTCTCAACTCAAATTTGTTTGAAAAACCAAAATCATCCCTAAAGCGTTTTAAATTTAAGGGGTGATTTCAGTTTTTCAGAGGGGAAAAGGATAGCGGGACAGAAACCTTTCCAGGCTAGGAACCTTTTGCCCCCGCTACCCGCTATTTACCCTATAGCAGCCGCTGTAATGTCCTGCACCGCTAAGGCTCTTCACATAGCAGCCGGCCTCCATTCCACTATAGCGGGAGAGCGCCTCTATTGGCCGCTATTGACTATTCTGACCAATATTAAACAATTTTAGCTACTTTGTCGCATTTTCTATGTTTTTCTAACCCAAGTCAGTAGGTTCCATTGCCATCAATGAAATTCTAAATATCAATATTTAACTAAATAATTTTTTCCCTGAAAAAGAATATCAATATTTTAAACTACATAATAAACGAGAGAACACCGTTCCAAAAGATGTTGCCAATCCATAATATATTTGTGTATTATTTATTACCTTGAATTGTAAAGTACTGTTGACAGCATCACTTACAAACTCCCAGTTAGGACCCATATCATGAACCAGGACAACAAGAGCCTGCAAAATTTGAGAAAGGATGTTTCTGTTGAGTCGTGGTGATAGAAGTTCATTTAATCTAGAACGGACATAAAACAAAACTTGAGATGTTTAATCTCTAATGAACTACAAAAACCTGATCTTCAAATAGTGTCCAAGAACTTCCAGAACCAGGCTGTCCTCCAGCAGAATTCTATAAGAATTATAAAAATCAGAAGGCTAAATTTGTACAACAAGAATGTCAATCCCTAAGTTCGCACCATAATTACCTTTTGTGGTTTGCCTTTTCTTCCCCTATCCCGTCCATTAATGATTCTGATAAATTTATTTGGATTGGACATGTTACTCATTTGTGAGGCAGCTGGGGAGGGAATAGAATTATTTATTGGAGAAATATTGTCAAAAGTTTCAAGTGATTGCTTTGTCATCTTCTGCTTCTTCACATTGTGTTGCCCATACAAACCTTAATAACAGGACAGTTAGTACATAAAGCATGAAGAAAATTGAATATTAATTTAATTGTAAACAAAACAAACTTCAAAAGAATACATATTTAATAAGGCGATTTACCACTATTTCCATTGGATTCAAAGTGATGACTATCCAATCTCTTCTTGGAATGATCCCTCTGCATTGCAAACACATTAAGACACAAAGGAGAGCAAAAAATACAAAGGAGAGCAAAATGTAAAATATTCCTATGTTTCCTCAAATAGCAATACAGACATATGATTTGGAATTTGAAATTGGTCAGAGGCACGCAAATTGTGACCTGTGATAAGAACATTCTCAAGTACCAACAAGATAAATACAGGGAGAAACGTTTTGTTGTACCAAAAAAGGTAACAAGATTTATATTATGTACTAGTACTAGCATTGTCAGGAAAAAAAATCACCTGTTCACTTAGAACAACAGAATCCAACTGCCATCCCTGATCATATCCAGAACCCTGTAGAAATAATTGTTAATGTTAAGCAACCACAGGAAATCTAGTTTCCAACAATAAATTAATGAAAAGGAGCCACCTCTCAAAATGAAGTCTATAGACTTAGTTATATGAATATAGATTTCATTTACCAGATTCTTGGGCTTCTTTTTCTTTATTTTAACCGATGTTTCACCACAATCATAAGGTAACTGTTTTTCAAAATCTCCAACCGACTCCACCTCCATACTTTTCTGGAGCTGCAATCCAACATGTAAAGTACACTGGTCATCCTGAAAGGAATTGGTATCTCCACTTGAAGCAGCATCTGTCTTAGCTAGAGCCTGCACTGTCCCAGCGACCACTGCAAAAGGACTCACAACTCTTTGTCGAGAAGAAGCTGTACGCAAGCGTCTCGTTGGAACCGTACCAACATTTAAATTAGCAGGCCTACTTCCAGATAGTGTGGACGGATGAGCTCCAGTTGAATAATGTGCATAAGCAAAATCAGTTCCAATTTCACTGGACCTTTGAGTGTAAGCCTTTATCCTGTTTTTGTGCTTCTTCTGAACTGACTTCAATGATCTTCTACTTTCATAGGTACCAGGCAAATAATAAGTGCTGGTTTCTCCTTCATCTTCATCGTATGCAACCTCATCAAACCCAAACTCTACACAAATTTAAAAGGTGGGAAATTGTGATTGATTCCAGACTAATCGAAAAGCAACTCTCATAAATGAAATAATATATATAATCCCAATAGTACCTGCTCCAGTATCATATATGGATGTTTCAACTTCTTCTTGAATGCTACTACCAGTTTTCTAAAATAAATAATGAACAACAAAATGTTAAATATATTTTAATTTAAAAGAATATGGTTGTGCCAAAACTTTAGTAAGCAAATAAAACTTAAACGCCATTCAAGAAGCACACACTATCTGCAAAAATGCACAAGGTTATAAAACTTGAGCATATATGATCATAACTTTACCTCGCACTGTAGGAAATGAGATTCAATGGATTTTCTGTAAGTTTCCATGGCAGTGTGAGGAACTGTATAGAAAAGACTTTCCTGAAATTAAGTAAACGACGTGTAAACAAGCTATTTCAGGTAAAGTAAAACTTGTTTATCATAAACTAATAGCAAAAATATACCACAAAATCATCAAATAAACCATGATTGTAACCTAAGCTCTGATACCATAACAGAATGAGATGTGAATTCATCTCATCTAAAATTGAGAATTATATTTCTGTGTTGAGTAAAACTGATTACAAGGATGTTTATATCCATTGTTATCCTACACCAATCAGGGGGGGGCAACCTACACCCAGTAATTAACTGTTTGAGCAGATGTAACTGCTCTGATCAACTACCACATGGCAGAATATTCTAGAATGTAAGCAAGAAAGAATAACAGAAAAATAACAGCTAGTATTGAGAATATTCTATTCTAATAGTAATAGCCATATACTATGGACTTCAAAAACAACAATTTGATTTAACGAAGGTAGAAAAAATAAAGACGAGAGAGATGGGGGTTAATTATCTACAAAATTAATAAGCTATTAATATATTATAAATATAAAATAACTTGGTTCATACTTCTGTAAGATGTTCCTCCCATGACATGTCAACAGTGCCTGAATCAAATATCTTATCAGGAGTTGTCGGTGCTTCGGCATGAGAGGAAATCCCATGCGACCTACTATCTATCAAATACCTCAAAGCATAGGAATGTATTTTGAGTTTCACATTTTTTCTGGGGTTTTGTCCCTTCAAGTAGTTGTTTGTATCCTGGTAAAAATCACCAACATTAAGCATTTATAACAAGTTTGATGCATCTAACCAACATAAGACACAAGAAGCCAAATTACACAAACATACATCAGCAAGGATTACAACAATGCCCAGACAGAAAAAGGTAAGAATATGTTATTCAAAACCAATCTACCGAGCACAGTAATGAACAATTCATAGCATATATTCAAGTAATGTTAAAAAAACTGAAAATGGTCTCTAAACGTAAATAATAAGAGGTACAAATTTATTGCAACATAAGTGAACACCATGCTGTAAATTAATTTTACCAAAGAATAACATTTTCTCAAGTGACTAACTAGCTAAGCAAATCCATATAACAGTTCAGTCAGATCACCACATCGATCAGAGTAGCGGCCATTGTCCAATAACGTAGGATCACTTTTTGAGTGGATAGAATAATAGGTCAGAAAATACCTGCACCATTTCGGAATTTTTTCGCTTGTCCCTAGAAGCTTCATTTGAATCAATTTTTTTAGATTCAACTGAACCGCGATCACAGTTATGGTCAGGAACATCCTTGTCCAGTAGTAGTTCAACCGAATGCCAAAACTGCATGACAGCCTTTGCCATGGTGTGAGACAACATTTTCATCTCCAAATTCTTGTTTTGTGTTTCAAATCTTAGCCGAGAAGTAAAAGAAGCCTGATGACAGAGTTGTGCAGCAGCAGTTGTCTTCCAAAGACGCTCCTACAAATCACATTTTGGTGGAGAAATGATTTATTGAAACTCAGATATCAAGTAAATTTAATTGAGGTGGTATTCTTCAAGACGTTAAATGAGAAAGACAAACAAGGGTTAGAGCACAACATGAAATCACGAGTAGGTCTAGAAAATAAAACCTGTGCAAAATCATTTGCCAACCAAGCCATTTCCTCTAGGACAAAATCCCAGTGAGACTTCCGGAGGACAGGTGAAGGTAATGTGTGAGCAGATAACTCCATAATTCTCTTCCGCTTGACCTGTTTAACATATGATGTCCGAAATTTATAGTTAACAGAACAAATACAAATAACCTACGACTACCAGTATGTCTGCCACTAGAAATAGGAAGAGAAATGAAATACCTCGATAATTCGAGCCTCTTCCAAAATAGAATCTTCATGGGCCTTGTCAGCTAACTTCGAGTGGTGCGGTGTACATGGTTGACAATCAGACACAGCAGTAGTAAACTTTTCAGCCAGAGTACTTTGAGGATTTGCAGAAACTGACAAATCTACAGAAACTTTAAGCCTTTCACAGCCTTCATCCTTGCTAGAATTGGAACGATCAACCATGACAACACTTTCCTTTTTATCAGCCTTCAATATAGAACTGTCATTGTTATGCAGTCCTCTAATATTGGACGAGTCTTTCAATTTGTTTTGCATGCAAGAACTATTCATTTGGATGTCGTCTTCATTTTTTATGATAATATCACTACCAGAATGGTTTACATAACCAGTAGCATGTTCATTGTCAACAGTAGCAGCACCTTCACCAATGTTGGTGTTACTCCTTTCTTTTACAGCTTCGTAACCAGTTGAATTTAGTTTCTTCCCAATCAATGTTTGTTCAAATGAAATTCCATTTGCATCAGCATTTTCTGTATTAGTACACATATTGGTATCACTATTTACATCTCTAGCTAAACTAGGTTGAGCATTACAGCATTCTGGATCAAAACTCTTCAGGCCTAATGCAACACTGCAATTTTGGTCTTCAGGGGGTGCAGCTTTCCTGTCCACTTCTATGTTGTCAAAACTATTTGTCGGACCAGGACAAGAATCATCTCCTAGTTGTCCAGCAGCTACGCAGGGTGAAAGCTCAAGTTCACCTGAAGCTCCTGGTTTCATTTCACCACCTGCACTAGTTTTGACAGAAGACAAGACAAGTGGTTTCTGTACAGTATCATCTTGAGCAGGTACACTACGTTGATCTTCTTTGAAGTCTCTATTCAATGTAATATCTAATTTGTCTGCAGCAACACTAGCACTAATATTATTTTTTTGATGAGCTCGAGGACCCACAAATTCATTATCCAACAGATCATTTGTTGTTGGATCTTTAACAAGTTTCTCGCCATTTAAACTAGTAGGCTTTGGCTTGGAAACAGAAGGCACATTGTGATCCTTTTGATTGTTTGTATCTGATAACAAACCCTTTCCGTCCCTTGAACCCCCCCGGGAACCATGATTTGGTCTGGATCTGTTTCTTCGAGCATATGGGCGAAATATAGCAGAGTCTTCAGTCTCTTTAGCATTTTGACTCCCGCCAATTTGAGAAGACTGTTCTGAAGGAGTAATATTATTTCTTCTATATGAATGTAAAGATCGCTTTTCTCCTTCGGCCAACTCATTCTCACCATCAAAAAGTAAGAGGTTATCAGCAGTATTTGGCTCACTAATAGAAGGAGCACCCGGTCTAGCACTACTGTCTACAGAGTCACCGTGAGGGGAGGCAGTCAATACAAAACTACCTTTAGCTTCACTGAAGATAGGGCAAAAGAAAGAAGAAATATAATATCATTAAAAAAATTAGCATACAAATCAGATATCCATAAAGATTATGAAAGTAAAAATAAGAAAGGGCAAAAAATAGCAACCTGGTCACAAACTGTTCCTGATGTTGATCAGCAAGTGAAGTAGACTGAACACTAACAGAAGCAACATTCCCTAACTTAAAGTCAAGAGGGTTCCCACCCTGCAATTAAAAGACTCAGATGATCAGCATTTGCATTGAAGTATTGTTTTAATAAAGTGCAAAAGATCAAAACTTCCATACCTTTTCAAGAAATTCTAGCTCCTTTCTTCTTTCTTCACGAACGCCGTACTCCTGTCTGCTAACAAAGAGCATGAGTTATTCTTAATGCATAAGAGTATACTGATGCCTGAAACAAACAATAAAAAAGTGCAAGTACACAAAGGTTTTCTGCTTCCCATCACCTGAGCTCTGCTTGAGCCTTCTCAATTGCTGCTCGGCGCGGAGAGGTTTTCAAACCTATACCAACTCCGCCATCCACAACACCTCCCATGGAATCAACCTCAGCATTTACAACATGAGCAGATCCAGAGTTACATTCATGCATTCCCGCCCTTAATATCTAAGAGCTTCACTTCCCATTTAATACAGAATCTGCTATTTTTTAAAAAAGAGGGGGGTGAATAAGGCATGAATCCAATAATATAGCAATTCCAAGGACAGACTTTTTCAACAGCCAGACATTAGAAAGGTTGACATCATTTGAAAATCAAACCACACAACACAGAGATCAACTTCACACACACATCAATAATTCAACATGTTTCCCCTAATTGAAAAGACAATTCAATTCTCTATACCAGGCTGTTAAATTAGGAGGTCGAGATTTTGGATTTCCCAACAGCCAAACATTCAAAATGTTGATGTCATTTGAAAATCAAACCTCAATCGATACAACAGAGATCAACTTCACACACAAGTCAATAATTCGAAATGTTTCCCCTGATTGAAAAGACAATTCAAATATCTACGCCAGGCTGTTAATTTAGGAGGTTAAGATTTTGGATTTCTTAAAATCCAAATGCAAAATATTTTTTGGACGACTTGAATTTTTAAATTGAGTTTCAGATCATTTCTAATCATAATATAAACTGACTTAACCAATTATTAAGTATCATGAATGAATATATTTGTGCCATATTTTCCAAGCGTTCGGTATAAAAATAACATGTCAATAATTCTACACACTTAACATAAAAAAGAACAAGCAGAAGACGAGAAGATGATGTGAAGAATGTATAATGAATCAAAGTACCAGACACTGTATCAGTCGTGAGTTAATATGACTATCAAAAGGTGGTGCAACCTAGGTAGAAAAACAAGTGATCTCAAAAACTTAACAAGCATAAGCTTCATCTTTTTCACCAAATCCCCAAAAGTATTTCATAAAACATGGTATCCAATTTATGAAGTACAACAATACCAAAGATCATTCTAATGTCTTACATAAGTCAACGGATTATTTCCATCATTTAAAAGATAAGGATAGCATAGGTGTCTTAAATAATGGCCGGAGTCGCGTAAAGGCTTTGGCGATTTTGGTCGGTACAGGCGACACTGATTGTGGTCGCCGCATTGTGAATTAGCCACAATTTGTTTTTTTATCACAAAAACGGTAAATAACAGGTACCTTCCGATACGGTTTTGTCGGTAACGCATCGTTTGTTAAAACATTACATACAGTCGTAGTATCCTACATACTACAGGAAAAGCATACATCATTTAAAAAATTATGAAAGAAAAGAAAATTATCAACCAGAGAGAAGCATCATCATACTTCCAGCACACTCACATGCAATTCTGAAAGCTTCCAACTAAACTAATCACAAAAGAGTAAACCCATGGTGTAGTTAATACGTTAAGTACTAGTCACCATACATATTAACATGCATATTTGGCAACTATTGCATACATGAAAAGGTTGCCGCCAAGGATTCCCTTCAAACATTCAAACCCACAAACCCCAACCACATGTTTACACTTCAAATCACTAGCTCCCTCTCCACTAAAAGATTTGCATCCAAATATAGTTTCCCGATAAAAACACAAACATTAAATAACACATCAATGCCACAGCCCACATAAACACGCACACACTAAGCTACAGCAAGCCACGAAGCCCTTCCATTTCAACACAATGCGTATCACAGTATCAAACTATCAACTACAAACAACGCTACAGAATTCCCCAAAAAAAATTCAAAACCCTAATCGCACCCATTCCCGCGGAATTTCCCCAATTCGTACAATCCTAGGGTTTCGAGAAAATGTCAATAAAACAGCAATTGAGCCAAGGGAAAACACCTGAACATACAAATAGTCGCTGAAATTGGAAACTAGGGCACAATTCAACGAAGTCCCAACTTTCTAGGGTTTTGGAAAAAAGAGGGATATCTCTCGAATTAGCCCTAGAAAGTAACGTTGTGCAGGAAATGCAAGCCATGGAATCTGTAGGAGTGAGTCATGATGGAAGCGTAGCTTGTGAAATTCGGGGCTATGTGTTTCTCTCTCTAGAAGTTGAATGAAGAAGAGGAAGGGTGATTTTGTTATTTGATGTTGTTTTTGTTGGTGTTCGAGGTGAGAGAAAGAGAAACTCTGCTAGAGAGAGTGGTGTGGGCTTTGAGAATTGAAGACGATGACGCAGAGACAAAGAGGGCTTTTTGCGAATTTGGACAATCGCTTTGGGCTTTTATTGGTTTTTTTTGTTCTTAGATTAGGTGGTGGTGATGATTCAATCAAAATGAGATTAACTTGTTTTCATATTTTATCTTTTGTTTTGTGGTTGGTTAATTGGTTACTTAGATAGTTAATCAAAATCGTTAAATTTTTTAAATTTAATGTTTTCTTGTATTTAATTTAAATATAAATAATGTTATAATATGTATGTGAGATAAGTCCCGAATAAAGTAGTTGATGTAATGTGTAAATAGAAATAAATATTAAATTATAAAAATAAAAAATAAAATATGCATAAATAGGTAAGTGTTAGTTGATTTCGATAGTGTTTAATTAGAAGTAAATATGTAATTTTGTTATGATAAATTTTTTCTAACCAAATATACTATATATGAGAAGTTTAAGTGTTGGTTAAAATTAAATGTTAAATTTCATTTTTAAATTATTAAATTTATTTTTTTTCTTACTGAATATACTATACATAAAAAAGTTAAAGTGTTTGTTGGTTTGACTACGGATAATTAAAATTAAATGTTAAATTTCATATTTAAATTATTAACATATTTAAGTAAAAATAAATATGAAAGTTTATTTTCAAATATTGATATTATCAAAGATAAACTATATTTAACAACATGTTCAACTATCTACATTTTCAAAAAAAAAAAAAGTAATCAATATTATATTAACTATAAAAATTTATATGGTTTATGTATTTTTTTTAATTAGAAATAAAATGTTTCCGTAATTTTGTGTATGTTTTTATTTTATTTTAATCATTCATTCTTCAATAGGTATTTATCGCTGGTATGATTAGTTTTAATCATTCATTTTACCGTTATGAGTTTACGTTAAAAAAATTCTAATTTCAGGGTTAAAAAAGTCTAATTGCATTGTTGCTTCAATATTATGCATTTGACATTTATTAATGTTGATGTGTCACTCCACCAATTTTTCTTGCAATATTTATTTTTCTTTTGATTTCTAAATTATTTATTTAACATACATTGTATTTGTATCTGATTACACGTTTTCTATGAAAAATTAAAACGTCACATTCCATTTTTCAAGAGCAAGGTTAACCTACACTTTGTTCAATGCATGGAGAAGTGAAAAGTTGGAAGACATTTACTTATATTTAGGAGAGGGAAAGGTCACACACTATTCAAATTGTTTACTGACAAGCTTCGCTTTAAATTGAGTTCACGGTTTGTAAATCTACCATCCTCCATTGAATTTTGTCTGCACACAAGTTCTGATTGAGTTTTGCGGAAAAACGAGGTAAATGTTTTTAGTTCTTCTTCACTTATGCATTTTGGAAACCCTTACAACTTCTCTATATTCACCATCATCGTCACTTTCATGATTAGGTTATCCCGTCATCTAGTACCCACCATTGTGTTGCCTCTTGAGCCCGCAATTTCTCGAACATGGTGGAAAGCCCTTGACAGTGACGGGAGATTTTGAGGAGTTCCGCTGGAACGGAGAGGAAGATCATACATGTAGACATGTTCTAAAGATCATGTTGCTATTTCTATTGAATGTTAGTTTCTTTACTTTTAACGGGTGGCTGTGTCCATTTTCATTTTTGTTGTTGAGTAGCATTATGTTGGGTCATTTGCAGGAAATATCGTTATGGCGTGCACGATGTGTATTTCTCTTCAAGTTTAATGAGCTTAATAAAATAGATTAATTCTGAAGTTAAAGAGGTCAGTATTGTCGATAGTAGTTGTTGTTGTTGCTAAAGAGATAATTGTTTTCACTTTTCTTTGTAACAATGAGTTATTGTTGAGAGTTTAAGAGAGGAAGGTTTGTTTTAAGTTAATTTGTTTTTATGAAGGAAGACATTATTTTCTTTCTAAGATTTGATTTCAAGCATAAGAGAGAGAGGGGATTCATGGTTTATTGCATTATGTTTTTTATTCCGATTTTATGTTGCTTTATTTTAGGTATGTATATGCACACCATCTATTTAATAAAATATTGTAGCAGATTACCATCAACATTATAATGACTTATGAGGTTTGTCTTATGGTTCTTTATCGAAGGTAAGTTTGTGATTTTTATTTCTTATAATCTGATGAAGATTCATCCATATATTTTACTAATTGTAATAAAATGATACAATCTTACATGACATTAACATCGGGGTTCATGTTTTTCGACAACTGCATTTCAACGTATCTCAAAATTTTCGTGCCTCATTGCTACTCTCTTTTTCATCCGTTTTCAAGTAACTCCTCTTTCTTTCATTTTGCATCCATGAGATGTTATTATCACTTTTTTGTAGGCTTTACTATTATCCAATTGTGTTTGTGGCAGCTAAAGTATAGTTTTGGATTAACCATTTCGCAAGGTGTGCATCCTAACATACTTAAACTTCCTAAACAAGCAGTTTGCTAAATATTTTCTTTAGGTTACTCTTCCTTTCTAAGCGCCAAATTTCTCTACTACTATGGTATGTTTTGTTTTCTTTGTAAAAGTTATTTTTGAAGTGTTTTTAAGTTGACTTTTGTCTCACTTGAGTACATGGCTCAAGGAGTAACATTGTTTATTTCTTTAAACCTGAAATATTGGTCTCTATTATGTTTTCTGCTAGATGCAAGTTACTCTTATAGTATACATTAATTTTTCATACTTGAAGGGAACTACATTGTACATTTAATGTTGCGGCTGTGTGTAGCAATATTCGTGTTGCTTTTGATGATCAACTGGATTTAATTGAAGTGGCGGAAAAATTATCCTACAATTTTGAAATTTTATACAACGAGGAGGTTTGCACCATGATGGTGCTTACATAACATAGTTAATATTGTTCTCTCAATTATTAATTTAACATGCACATGTCTTGCTTGAGTATAAGTTGACACCTATATCCAAAATTGGATGTTAAAGTGGGATGTTCAATTGCATAAATGAAAAAAGAAGTTGGTGTTTTAATTGCATCAATAAATGATTTTATGAAGCCCTTGGGATGAGGGAGTTTGTAAAGTATGTGGCGTTGATAGAGACGGTGACAGTGTTATACTATGCGATACTTGTGATTACGAGTATCATAAATATTGGTACTGTCCATCTAGCATTGGTGGTAAATAGTTTAGTATAATTCTCTGTAGATATTATTTTAACTTTGTGAAGG
The DNA here is from genome assembly GCF_029867415.1 of Vicia villosa. NCBI lineage: Eukaryota > Viridiplantae > Streptophyta > Magnoliopsida > Fabales > Fabaceae > Vicia > Vicia villosa. The sequence continues at coordinate 519,843 of NW_026705294.1, read as the reverse complement.
AAAATTGTAAGACCCATAGTTCTAAAGTAACTATAAGTATAGGAATGTAGGATTTATAAGAGAGTTAGATTTTTTCGATCGTTAATCCAAATAATTGACCATGAATAACACCGAGTTGTTGAGAGTTGAGACCTTGCCGGAACACGGCCAAAACTTTAGTAAGATTGGCACAATGTTCTAATAATTCTAACTATTTGTGCAAAATATTCTTATTTTATCCAAATTTAAATATGAGTTTACTAGGCTGACCGGTTGAAGCGATTCGACACCGTGTGAAAAATTAGCGGTCAAAATATTTCGAGTTTTAACATGTATTAGACTATTTTATTAATCTATGTTACGCGTAACTCATGTAGGTAAGCTCATTTTATTTTTTCGACGCTTTTTACGGTCATATTTTTACCTGTCAGAGCTTGTTTAACCATGTATTTTTATTTTTGATTCTGATCATTTTCAGTCTATTTTTATTAAACTTCATTTCGCGTAGATCATTTTTATATATTTATTTTTTATTTTTTTGATAAAATGCGCGTTCGACTGTTATTCGTTCCGGTCCCCTTTTCTACAATTTTATTTGTGTAAAATAGTCTTCTTTTATTTTCTATAGTAGAACTAAAATCTTGTAGCCCAAGTTTATATTATGCACGTTGGCTTTAGAGTGATTAAACTACTAATTTAATTTGTTAAAACTACAAAATATTATGATATTTTTCTTCAAGTCATTATGAGTAAAGCATGTGAGAGAGAGGGATCTAATGGCTAATGATCATCCTTATCCCACACAACTATTAAATCCAAGGGTACATGTTTAATGACATAGCTTATAAATACAGGATCATATTTCTATTCTCTCTCTCCCTCTCTCTCTCTCTCTCTCTCTCTCTCTCTCTCTCTCTCTTGGTTAACCATTCCCACACCATTACTTTCACAAAATTTTATTCTTTCCACCATTTTCATCTATTGGGAGTTTGATCTTCAAATTAGAGAAAAAAAATGTAAATATCCATGTTTAAAAAAAAATACCAACAAAACAAGTTTTTCAAAAAATTTACCAAAGTGTCTAGGTTTGGCAGACCCCCTGGGGCATGCGCCAAACCATTTGGCGCATTGGAACAAACTTTTGGAGAACAAGCCATATGAAATGGTGCAAACATATATGGGAAATAGGTGAGCCAAACCATTTGGCGCATACATGTTGTTGTTTACACATATGAGCCATTTCAAATGGCTCATATGTGTTAGGTTTTTTTTATAAAAAAAATACCCCATTTCGATCCATTTCGCGCAAAGTTTTTATTCCGGTCTTCGATTTTCAAATAATTGTCCGATATCCTGATTTTGTAAAAGTGTAATTAACCCTAATAATGTTATTGAATATTCGTGTATCGACTTTGTAATATATTTTTAATCAATGAACTCAGGATATCTACAACACAAACATTCAATAACATTATTAGGGTTAATTACACTTTTACAAAATCATAATATCGGACAATTATTCGAATATTCGTGTATCGACTTTGTAATATATTTTTAATCAATGAACTCAGGATATTGACAACACAAACATTCAATAACATTATTAGGGTTAATTACACTTTTACAAAATCATAATATCGGACAATTATTCGAAAATCGAAGACCGAAATCAAAAACTTTGCGCGAAATAGATCGAAATGGGTTTTTTTTCTAACACATATGAGCCATTTGAAATGGCTCATATGTGTAAACAACAACATGTATGCGCCAGTTTGGCTTGCCTATTTCCCATACATCTTTGCGCCATTTCATATGGCTTGTTCTCTTAAACTTTATTCCAATGCGACAAATGATTTGGCGCATGCCTCAGGGGGGTCTGCCAAACCTAGACACTTTGGTAAATTTTTTGAAAAATTGTTTTTTTTTGTATTTTTTTTTTAAACATGGATATTAATTTTTTTTCCAAATTAGAAGTTTGGAACTTTAAAACTAAGGTAATATGACATATCTTTTTCTTTTCAAAGTGAAAAACCTTTATTAATCTTCATGATCTTTGGACTGGAAGTTAAGAACTTGTTACTATGTGAGAAGAAATATTTTGGATGTTGTATATTCATTTTAATCTGGAAGGACTAACAATTGTGGTGATATGTTGAAGTTTCAGTTATCTACCATCAAATATACTCTTAAGATGATAATAAAATGATAATTAACATGAATTTAAGATGATAATTGTGGCACAGTATTTCTAATTTTAAATTACTATTCTCTTTCTAGCATAATATTTAATTTTATCATTTGAATTAAACCTTCAAATTAAATAATTTAAAATATTAACATTAAAATGACGTAAATTCTCAATTATCCTTTTGTAATATATTGATGATGTGTAACTATATAAATATTTTCTTTTCTTATGAAATCAGATTATGATTATAATAAATCAAGATTTATTAAAAGTGGTATTTACTAATATATTTTTACGAGAGAGGATTTATTAACTATTATAGTCATGAAATTAACATATTATTTATGTGTTAAAGTTATTTATAAAATTTGAAATTATCAATCAAAATTTTAGATGTCAATACTAGTTTATTAATCAGCCTTTGTATTGATATTGTGTTGTTATTTTTAGAGAAATATTATAATTTCTATTTGAAAGAAATCTACTCAAACTTAAAATGATCTAGTTATCAAAAAGTCTTTTGGGTTATGTTTTTAAGAAGAAAGTTATGGTGTCTAAAGATTTTTAAGATCAAAATAATTTAATCTGAACAGGAAATATTATTTTATTCTAAATTTTAATTTATTTTTAGTATGGTTATTTAAATTCATAATTTGGAGTAAGAATTCAGAAAATAATAATAATTAGAGATTTTAACTTCAATTTCAAAAGGCATATTTAAGTGTTTATTATAAATAAATAAATATTATTTTAACTTTTCGATCAAATATTATTTAGTTGTTTACTTATTTATAGTTGTTTTTCAATGATTTTATTCACAGGATGATCAAAGTATTTGACATAATGGATTGCACAAAATAATAAATGAATTTAAACTAGTATGTTAGAAACATCTTTGAAATGGTTTTTATTATTCCTATAAGAGAAAAAACATTTTCTATTTGAAATGATATATATTTTTTTATAAAAACCATTAGGTTAGTAAAACAGTAATAAAACATAAACCTAATTGATTAAGTAAGTGGCCAAGGTAAATCTCTCATTATGGATGTGGTTGGATTTGTATTAACTTAATTAAGTTGTGTATTTTAAAAGGTTGAAAGGGTAAACTAGATAGGAGACCTCGTCGAGAGAGACAAATCATTCTCATATAGCGTAAGTTGAATATGTTGGAAGCTTACTAAGGTAATGGCACTTTCTAACGATATTATATGTGATTGAATGCATATGTGTTGGTATGAATGATGGTGTGCCCAATTGGGGGTTTTTTTGATAATTGTGTGCCCGACTGAGAATGATGTTGTGTGCCCAATTATGAAAATGTGTTTATGCTGTGATGCTAAACTTGTGAACATACTTTCATATGATTTTGAATAAATATATGAATTGACTATTGAGAAATGTTTATGATGCATTTGCATATATGTGCTCATGCATATCATAGTTGCATGTATGTCAAGTGGAATACACCGGGTGAGGACTCTAGTGGATTGAGCCCACCTAATCCTGCGGGATTTTATTGAGTCGGTGTCAGTAGGGAACGCTGCACCTTTATTGGATAGCAGGGCCGTCTCAAACTATTCGGAGGCCCTGTTCTAATTTTTAAAAAAAATCTCTAATAAGAAAATTCATACAACAACATTAACAAATTTTAGGTTTTCAAAAAAAAAATTGTAATTTTATGTTTTTTATATTCAAAATTAAACTTTCTAATCTTAAGAGATAATTTATGAAGCGATAATCAAGAACGAAATAAAAAAGAAAAATTAAAACCTAATATTTTGTATTATTTTTGGTCAAATATTCACAACATTGAAATTCGAACAAAATAGATAGACAATGTTAAAGTTGAACCGATAAATACAATTAAGAGTTAATTAACAATTAGAAAATAAAACTATAAATTAAAAATTAACCATAAAAGAGAAAAAATAATAATTAAAAAGTAAACTTATAAAATAGAAACAATGAAAAATATCATTATAATGTATAGTATACATTTGAACTTTTAAATTAAAATATTTATGCAAAATAATAGATAAATTTTAAATATTCAAATTTTAGAACACATTACTCTCTCCGTCCCAAATTATTTGTCGCAATGACCCAAATCACACATATTAAGAAACACTAATGAAAGAGAGGGAATGATGACTTTACCAAATTATCCTTATTAATTATTGGTGTATTTGAAATAAAACTAATATTAAGTGAAAAAATAATAAATTTTGGGACAAATTTTTTTCCAATTTTAAGATTAAATATAAAATTGCATTGGTAATGTAAAGTGAAAAGTATTTTGGGACAATTTTTTTTTCAAATGTAACATTTATTTAAATTTGAATAAGGTATAACATATTAATGAATTAGTTAATTAATTAGAAAATAAATCATTAAAATATTAAATTGATATTCATAAAAAATTATTACAACTCACTATTATATACAAATATATTAATAATAAGAATTAATTAAAAATGTATTCTATAAACTTTACTATATAAAAATCTTTAAAGAAAATATGATAGAAAAAGCGAAAGTGAAATGTTTATATGCTGCTTATTGGTTGAATCTGATAGCTACCTTTATTATCTACCAGTATGAATACAAGTTATATGGAAAATCAAATTTCAATGAATTTGCTGCGCACACAAGTTATCATTTGTTCTTTAATTTTTTAATTGGACTAACTTATTTAGAGGCCCTTATATTAGTAGAGGCCCTGTGCAGTGGACCAGGGTGCACAGGTGGATAACCGGCCCTGGTGGAAAGGGTCCACGACTCTCTGCGGAGAGGTTAAATTCTGGAATTCATACATGTGAGGAACCCGGTTAGGGAGAATCACACCCATGTAGAGTCTGCATTGGGCTATTGGTGCATTACTTTATTTGTTGAAATAAATATTATGACTGCTATATATCATGTTTTACTTGCATGTGTGTATTCTTTCATGTATGCTATTTTTAGATCGTAACCCTATATTATTATTATTATTATTGAATGGGTTGAACGCCCCCAGGTTGTTAGGAATCGTGATGTGTATGTCTTTGGCGGTCAAAATCATCAAGACCCAATGTCATAGTGAGTCATTTGTACTAAGTTATCCTTGGCTTTCAATTCAATATCAACTTAGGGGTTGTTGTTGAAGTCAATGTTTACTCTCCCTAACGGTTTTCTCTGTAACTTGTATCGTGGAAAACCCTGTTTATTTATTTGTTAAAATAAAGATTGTCATTATGTTCTTTTAGACAGTATGTTTGATTTGTGTTCTTAAACCTTTAATTGAGAAAACAATTTATAAAAGAGGCCTTGTGTGATGATCATTGTCTTAGAAAACTTTACTCTAATTTATTTTAAAAATGATTATAGATGTTTTATTTCAAAGACTTTGTTGTTTTAAAAAAGAAAAAAATACAGTCTCGCAGTTAAATATCGGGGTGTTACATTGTGGTATCAGAGCTTTGGTCTAGATTTTCATGGGGCTATGTGAGTCGGGTGTCCTAAGCTGATCAAGTGTCGGGTTTAGTGGGAGTAAATGTTTGAAGTATTATATGTTATGTGTTATGTGCTTTGTGTCTTGAGTTAACCATGATATATGCGTAGGTAATTGATTGTTTCTTAACTAAAGTTAATGTACCCTATAGTACTTTAGTAAGAAGGATAGTTATAACACTAGAGCATCAGTCAACCTTGGTCGATATGTGTCTCTGAATTCTCTGGATGTGTTGGTTTGGAAGGGACAAAATTGAATCGAGTAAGAATTACAAGGTATTTCTTTAGTAACTATATGTATTAGAAGTTGAGTTTGTTCTCGTCACTCAGAGATGCTGAGTGGGGACAAGTGGAAGTTAAACTTACAAATGATTACGAGTAAGAACCTTATTTGGGGGAACCTTTGTAGAAAAATTATTGGATGTTCATTCTGGTGAGATCATAATAAGATGAGATGAAGTTTATTAACTATTAATAAAATGATATCTCTTTGGAATTGAAGAGCAACCATGGATATCAATTAGAAACAATTATAATACTTGGATAGTAATGGAGCATCTTCCCTAAGAGGAAGCGGACATTGAGCGTTAAAAGTGATTAGGGAAGTTAGACAATGGTTATACGATCGGTAAGTACCTTTAGGGGTAAAGTTAGGATGTTTAAGCTATGTCAGAGTTAAAAAAAGTATTGAGGATGAATCATGTGATGATTAAAGGTAGGAGACCAAGTATCACATGAATGAGTGATAAACTATACGCAGTTCGGGATGTAGTGAGTATAAAGGTTGATATGAGATGATGGTACAAGTAGCACGTGAATTTAAGTAATCATAGGAGTTGAGTAGGGCAAGTGTTAAGTCATTCAAGTCAAGGACGGATTTTTTTTTTTTGGATTTACTAGAAGTGTCATACCACGTGTAGACAATGGTTCATTGTAAGGGTGCTAAGATCTTGAGAGTTATATTGGGAAAGAACTGGTACCATATATTATGAAGTAATAAACGAAATGATATGGTATAATAAGTAGTTGGATCTCTTGAAGATTAAATTTAGAAGTTTGATTTAGGGATCGAACACGAAAAAGAAGAATTGTAGTGAAAGATTTATACATTAGTAATTGTTCTTTAAAAGTCGAGCGTTAAGATTTTAGATAAAGGATGAGTGATTAGATGGATGAGTAAGATATGTCAGTTTCGGAGGTGATATATAGTGAGATTAGGAAATAATTTGTGAGAAGGTAACTCATATTTTATAAGAGAGTTTGACAACCTCGTTGTTTGATTGGTCAAAGTTTAAAGGAGTTGTAAGAAATACTACAAAGAGATATCTCAATAGGAAATGAGAAGGATACAAAGCATTACAACAAGGGAGTATGCTTCAAATGATGAGGTTGTGCTCGGAGTTAAAGCAAATATTTAAGAAGTGGTATAAGTGGAAGGAGATTAATCTTGCAGTTGAAAATCTTATATCACGAGGACTGTAACACCCTATTTTTATTAGATTTTATTTAATTAGGATTATTTGATGTTTGATAATTGTTTGTGTGTTTTATTTAATTATTGGTTGGGTGATAATTATTTAGTTGTGTGGTAATATGATATTTAGCTAATTAATAAATGGTAAAATTATATTAGAATTAGCTATTGGGCTTAGTTGAATTAGAAATGAGAATAGTGGATGGGTTAAGCCCAATGAGATAATGAGAGTTAGAAGAGGATTTTATGAGTTAACCTAAATTAGGGAAAGATAGAAAGAAGAGAAAAGAGGCATAGAGAAGAGAAGAAAAGAAAAGAGGAGAGGAAGTAGATTCTTGAAGAGGGTGGATTAAGAGCTAGAGGTAAGGGTTAGAATCCAAATTCTTGTAGAATCTATGATTGGGTAATGTGTTTGTGTATGTGTTATCTTCAATCTTTGCAATTTCATGAAAACCTAGAAATATAGGATTTGTGCTAATTTCTATGAATTTGTATGATTAAGCATGATTTTGATGAATGTTGTGGTTCAATAATGATTAATACTGGTTGTATTTGATGTTTATTGATGCTTGGAAGTGATTTGGAGTAGTGGATTGTGTATTTCGCAGTTCTGAACGTTGCTGTTTTTTTCTGTGAAATCACAGGTCCGCTAAGCGGCCCCAGGCTCGCTAAGCGGATGCTGTTTGTTTTTCAAAAATAAAAGGAGCTCGCTAAGCGGACCCATCCCGCTAAGCGGAACCTAGTCTGTAATTTGCTATTGTTTTTGACCGCTTGAAGCGGGGTTATTGAAATTTCAATTGCATAAGCACGCTTGAAGGTTGTTGAGCGGACCTTGCTGTATGCAACTTTTCCAAACTTTGAAATGTTGTATCTTTTGATCCGTAACTCCTTTTATGTATTGTTTGAAGTGTTAGGAAGCTATTGTGATGTTCTATATGATAATATAGGATTGATTTGCACTTGATTAATTAATTATGATGTTGTTATGTGAAATAACATATAATTGTCTTATGTGCGTTATGTTTTAGTATTTGATGAATAGCAATTGTTGGAATACTTTGTGGAGATATATTCATGATGTTTGTGATTGGATATATGATGGTTGTTAGGACTTGTTGCAATTGTTATTTTGGTGTGTGAATCTTTTACAATTGGTGGATAATTCAATGTGTGAATTATTGAGGTATGCGGTATGTTAAGATTTGTGTGGATAATCTTAATTGCATATGTGTTGAGATAATTGTACATGCATTCATGGTTGGCTTTGAAATATAGGCGGTGAAACTTTGGGTTCACATGTTGGCTTAGATTCTAGAGGTAGAATCGGAAGCGATGAAACTTTGGGTTCACAAGATAGACTTTGATCCTTAATTGGAAATAGGCGTAATGGCTTTGATCTTGTCCGGATTGGAAGTGTGGCTTGGATTCTAGATATTGAATCGGAAAGCGATGAAACATTGGGTTCACATGGTACCACATGCATTGAGTCACATTTGTTACATTCGAGTCACATTGTGTGCTACGTGATTGCCTTGTATACATGTGATTTGTTTTGGTGTGATGATTGGTATATGATATGTGAATTGCCTAATTGAGAAGTGTGATGAATCATGAAATGTATGCTTGTTTATGTTGCATTTCCCATTATTATATTTTCTATGATAATTTGAATTCTCACCCTTATGTTTGAATGTTGCCCTTTGTTGGTAACGTGCAAGTTCAGACGAGTAGTTGCTTGTTCGTGGCTTAGCCGAAGAGCTCCGAGTTTTGTTATTTGATTAGATAGTGAGTCGATGCTCTGGTCATGTAACACTGGGTTAGGATTAGTGGTGTTGAACTCATGTTTTATTTGAATTTGTATCTTGATACTACCTTATGATTTTGTATGATGTTTATTGTTGTTGTGAGAGGCCTTGGTGCCAAACATCTTGGATATGATGTTATGATTCCGTCTTGGATAGTATTTGTGATATGAGCATGGTATAGTACATGGATCATTATGAAATTCATGAGTATTCGTTATTTCCGCTGTGTATGCATATTCTTAATGAATTATGTTAAGTAAGACGTGTTATTGTGATGACCAGGTGAATTGTATATTTATGGATGTATGTTTGTTGGTTTTTAAAAAGCTTTTTAGTTTTTTTGAAAACGTCGTTGTGACGCCTCTTGTTTATATGCATGTTTACTATAAATATTTGTTTATTATTATAATTTAGGGTATTAGAAAGGGGTGTTACAAGGACAATGAGTAATGTATTGGTGACTAGATTGAATGATACATTTAGAATCATGATGGTGAAATTTTAAGTGAAAAAGTATGATTGGAGAATTCCACATAAGACTTTGGAAGTTGAGACGAGGTTAATCACGATATGTCATAAACGGACGATTGGATAACAAAATATAAGATGTTGGAACAATTAAGAATGGTTAGGGTGACGAGCTCTTTTGAGGAAAATAAAATTTAATGGTAAGAGGAAAGAAACTCAAGAGAGGTTGAAAGAATGTATAAGATAACACGAAAGAGATAGTGTGCCGACAGTGGCCGTTAATAAAAAGGAATATTTCATGTCAAGGTACACAAGGGTAAGCTAGGTAATGATTTTAAAATAAGGTTGGTGTGATAGAGTGCTATGCAATTGTTTAAGACTAGTGTAAAGAGAATTTGTGTCTTGTGAATGGCATAGTTTTGGCATGTGAAATAAAATTTGGGGAGTTTCAATCACCAACCGGATGTTAGGATGATATTACTAGGATTGTAATTTGGAATAAGACTTGAATCTAAACATATACAATTCTCCATATTAATGAGCTCAAAGGAGTAACTAAAGAGTTATGGATGTTGGCGAAGTTGCAAAGTTCTCTATGTAGATAATGACTTTATTTAGATCTGAACAATTTGGATCGTACTCAATGTATTAGCAATAAGTACTTTGGAAGATACTCAATAGTTGTTCCATGCTAAGTGAGTGTAAATGAGACTATGTATTGTGTTTTAGGCTATTGTGTCTCATCGAAGGGATTGAAGTAGCTGAAAGTTGAGGAAACATTTAAGTAAACCTTGAATGGATTATTATACCCTAGTGCCTCGTGTGACTTTAAGAACAAGTTTCAAGGGACACTATTGTAGTTAGGTAATGATGGTTTATTCCACCATAATGGTTGGCGTCTACCTATTGACAAATTGAGGAACTGATCACCCTTAACCTCTTGTTGATAGTAGATGAGATCATGTTGGATGGAATAGATGCATCTTACCGGCTTTGGTAGTGCGTAAAGTTAATTAGCATTTCATCATGAGGATAATCAATCACAACTTAATGTGAACCTAGTGGAATGGGTTGTGACGTGGAATCCGAAAGATTACTTTGAAAGTTTGAGCATGTACCTAGAATCCTAGAGGAATTTTCATTTATTAATGTGCTCTTGTAAGATTTATTTTGAGTGTTGAACTCATAGTGTGATGTCTAGACGTACGCATATAGACTTAGTAGTGCAACTTTGTAGAGGGTTATAATAGGTGCTTGATCGTGGTAAATAACTAGTTGAGTTGTTACCCTTGTCTTAAGTTTCAAGGACGAAACTATTTTTAGGAGGGTAGTAATGTAAGACCCATAGTTCTAAAGTAACTATAAGTACAGGAATGCAGGATTTATAAGAGAGTTAGATGTTTTCCGATCGTTAATCCAAATAATTGACCATGAATAACACCGAGTTGTTGAGAGTTAAGACCTTGACGGAACACGACCCAAACTTTAGTAAGATTGGCACAATGTTCTAATAATTCTAACTATCTATGCAAAATATTCTTATTTTATCCAAATTTAAATATGAGTTTACTAGGCTGACCGGTTGAAGCGATTCGACACCGTGTGAAAAATTAGCGGGCAAAATATTTCGAGTTTTAACATGTATCAGACTATTTTATTAGTCTATGTTACGCGTAAATCATGTTGGTAAGCTCGTTTTATTTTTTCGACGCTTTTTACGGTCATATTTTTACCTGTCAGAGCTTGTTTAACCATGTATTTTTATTTTTGATTTTGATCATTTTCAGTCTGTTTTTATTAAACTTCATTCTGCGTAGATCATTTTTATATATTTATTTTTTATTTTTTTGATAAAATGCGCATTCGACTATTATTCGTTCCAGCCTCCTTTTGTGCAGTTTTATTTGTGTAAAATAGTCTTCTTTTATTTCCTATAGTAGAACTAAAATCTTGTAGCCGAAGTTTATATTATGAACGTCGACTTTAGAGTGATTAAACTACTAATTTAATTTCTTAAAACTACAAAATATCATGATATTTTTTATTGAAAGGAATGGTAAAAAAGCTATTGTATTTTATTCCTCAGCTCTAGGCTGGTATATATAATGGTAATACAATAATGATATTAATTCTTTCCTTAATGGAGAATAAAGGGAAATAATACAAATAGAAATAATATATTCCAACACCCCCCTCAAGTTGGTGCATAGATATCTATCATGCCCAACTTGTCAGTCAAATGCTCAAAGGTTGGTCTTGCCAAGCTTTTGGTAAGGATATCCGCAGTTTGCTGATTTGTAGTCACAAAAGGGAGACATATGATTCCAGCATCTAACTTCTCTTTTATGAAGTGTCGATCAATCTCAATATGTTTGGTTCTGTCACGTTGAACTGGGTTATGAGCTATGCTAATGGCAGCTTTACTGTCAGAGTATAATTTTAATGGAAACTCAATTTTCATCTTAAGTTCTTCTAGGACTATAAGGATCCAAAACCCTTCACAAATACCTTGAGACATAGCTCTAAACTCAGCTTCTGCACTACTTCTTGCTACAACTCCTTGTTTCTTGCTCCTCCATGTCATAAGATTACCCCAAACATAAGTACAATATCCAGAGGTTGGTCTTCTATCTGTGACTGAGCCTGCCCAATCAGCATCCGTGAAGACAGACACATTTCTTTCACTAGTTTTCTTAAAATGTAAGCCTTTACCAGGCTTTCCCTTCAAATATCTCAATATCCTGTAGACTGCCTCAAGATGTTCCTCGTAAGGAGAATGCATAAATTGACTTACTACACTAACTGAGAAAGCAATATCAGGTCGGGTGTGTGACAAATAAATCAGTTTTCCAACCAATCTCTGATATCTTCCAGTGTCAATAGGAACACTACCTTCTCCCCAAAGTTTAGCATTAGGATCCATAGGGGTATCTGCAGGACGGCATCCACTCATTCATGTTTCTTTCAATAAGTCTAGAATGTATTTCTGTTGTGAAACCACAATACATTCTTTGACCGAGCAACCTCCATACCAAGAAAATATCGCATGGATCCTAAGTCCTTGATTTCAAAGTCTACTGCTAATTTCTCTTTTACTCTTGCCATTTCAACTGTATCGTCTCTAGTAAGGACAATATCATCAACATATACAATCAAGGCAGCTAATTTCCCATCATGGGAGAACTTTGTGAATAAGGTGTGATCAGCCTGTCCTTAAATGTACCCTTGTTTCTTCATGGACTGAGTGAATTTTTCAAACCAAGCTCTAGGAGACTATTTTAATCCATACAAAGACTTATGTAATTTGCATACATTTGATCCAAATTTGTCTTCAAAGCCAGGAGGAATGTCCATGTATACTTCTTCTTATAGATCTCCATTAAGAAATGCATTCTTAACATCTAACTGATGTAGGGGCCAATCCAGGTTAGCAGCAAGAGATAAAAGAATTCTTACAGTGTTCAGTTTTGCAACAGGAGCAAATGTCTCTGAGTAGTCTATACCATAGGTCTGAGTAAATCCTTTAGCCACCAAGCGAGCCTTGTACCTTTCAATTGACCCATATGAATTATACTTCACAGTAAACACCCATTTGCATCCAACTATCTTCTTGTCATTCGGTAGTGTCATAACACTCCAAGTTTTGTTCTTTTCTAGAGCTTTCATCTCCTCAAGTACAGCTTCCCTCCACTTTGGAATTTCTAGAGCAACCTGTACATTTTTTGGAATTTCTACACTAGACAATTTTGAGGTGAAGGCACACAGAGATGAAGACAAATTTGAATATGATATTAAATTGGACGTGGGGTGTTTAGTACACGATCTAACAGGTTTTATAAGGACATGTTCAGGCCATATATTGTCCGATGTGGGACTCTTAACACACCCCCTCACGCCCAGGGACTAGACAACTGGAGCATGGAAATAAATGGCGGGTGGCCCGATAACGGAAACCATAGAAAGTGGCCCACCGGATCTTAAAAGAGGCTCTGATACCATATTGAAAGGAATGGTAAAAAAGCTATTGTATTTTATTCCTCAGCTCTAGGTTGGTATATATAATGGTAATACAATAATGATATTAATTCTTTCCTTAATGGAGAATAAAGGAAAATAATACAAATAGAAATAATATATTCCAACATTTTTCTTCAAGTCATTTTGACTAAAGCATGTGAGAGAGAGGGATCTAATGACTAATGATCATCCTTATCCCACACAACTATTAAATCCAAAGGTACATGTTGAATGACATAGCTTATAAATACAGGATCATATTTGTATTCTTTCTCACAATCTCTCTCTCGGTTAACCATTCCCACACCATTACTTTTACAAAATTTTATTCTTTCCACCATTTTCATCTATTGGGAGTTTGATCTTCAAATTAGAAATTGGGAACTTTATAACTAAGGTAATATGACATATCTTTTTCTTTTCAAAGTGAAAAACCTTTATTAATCTTCATGATCTTTGGACTGGAAGTTAAGAACTTGTTACTATGTGAGAAGAAATGTTTTGGATGTTGTATATTCATTTTAAACTGGAAGGACTAACAATTGTGGTGATATGCTGAATTTTCAGTTATCTACCATCAAATATACTCTTAAGATGATAATAAAATGATCCCTCGCAACTCCGATCGGAAAGGGGCTGAAACCCTTTGATGCCAGAACAACACAATATCAATACAAAGGCTCATTAATAAACTAGTGTTGACATCTAAAATTTTGATTGATAATTTCAAATTTTATAAATAACTTTAACACATAAATAATATGTTAATTTGATGACTATAATAGTTAATAAATTCTCTCTGGTAAAAATAATTTAGTAAATACCACTTTTAATAAATCTTGATTTATTATAATCATAATATGATTTCATAAGAATAGAAAATATTTATATAGTTATATATCATCAATATATTACAAAAGTATAATGGAGAATTTACGCCATTATAATTTTAATGTTTTAAATTATTTAAACCGAACGTTTAATTCAAATGATAAAATTAAATATTATGCTAGAAAGAGAATAGTAATTTAAAATTAGAAATACTGCGCCACAATTATCATCTTAAATACATATTAATTATCATTTTACTATCATCTTAAGAGTATTTTATTTTTTTGGTTTATCACCACTGGTTTAGTCTGGTTCGGGGGTCAGTTCTGGCATCTAGTGGTTCCAGCCCCCTCCCAATCGCAGTTGCAGGGGATCGAACTGTGGTTCTCCCTACCAAGTCCAGCGCCAATCACCACTAGACCAACTAATGATTGTAAATATTTTATGATACTTTGACTTAACTTCATTAATATCATTGGATCTAGGATGTTGATAGGTTTGAAAGAACCAAATCCATAATATTTGATGAATGATATTAATGATAGTTCAAGTTATCTTTCATCTTTTTTTCTTTCATTAGTGGGTGTATGTCTTTTTTGAATTTATTGTGTAGAGGTTTTGATTCTATCAATCCTCTGATGAATCATCAAGATGAAATCCCATTAAAATAAAATAAAAATTCATCTGGATACCATGGTTCTAATCTACTTATTTCCCTTTCTTTTTCTTTGTCCCATATTGGAGAATGATCATTCGTGGCCTAAACCTATATTTATAAGCCCAAAGATGGTTGACTATTTGACAATTGGTTCAATAACTTTGAAGGTTTATTGTGTAGAGGTTTTGATTCTATCAATCTTCTCACAAGTTCTCATAAACTTTGACCTGAGTTCATTGGTCATCCATTATTGATCGTTCAAGCTAACTACTAACTTCTAACCATTAAAATTTAACAATTAACTTTACTTTATGCCTTTTATTATCTTGCCTTTAATTTTTCATGCTTTATGCTTTACTATCTATCATTCATTATCATGTTTATGTTTATGCTCTTTTTCTTTTGTCCACTTGGACCATACTCTTACTTATGTGCTTAAAACACTAATAATCAACTTGAATCATAAAAAGACTTAATGTGAATTTAGACTTTGGTTACTTTACCCTAAGCTTGGAAGATGGATCTATGGACTTAAAATTAGGATCTTGGCCCTAGAACTTTGGAGTTTCATCTGAGTTCTTGATACTTTGATTGTATTGTGTTTGTTTGTCTAGAAGTCCTTGGAGTTTACTCCAAGGCATTGAGTTATTTCTCTTTGTGTATGCAGGTGATTATTTGAAAGTCCTTGATGGTTAATTCCAAGGCATTGTGATAAGGAATTCTTCCGAACACAATTGTTACTCTGCCCAACTTTTGCCTCAAGTTCTCATATGGATTCTATAGTTGGTATTGTGTTTGCTTGGTTATGGTTTAAGCCCAAAGGATGGGAAATCTACATTGACTATTAATCTCAAGTGTTGGCTTCTTGTTCGGTTAGATTGTTCTTCTCCTTAGCTTTTACTGTATGCCTTAGGATAATCCTTTCATCTCCTTCCCCTTCTTAAATTTTCAAAATCTTATCCCTTTTTCCAAAATCTTCTTATGTTTGCAAAAGTCTTTTAAAAAAAAGCTTTCTTTAAAAATATCTTTTGCCCTTAGTGACTTTTCTTTCAAAGTTTAGACATGATTAATTGTTGTGGTGAGATGTAAATATCCAAAGTCTTAGTATTGATTGATATGATGAAACCTTTTCCACTTGAAAGAGTTAGTGGCATACTTGTTGATTTTATCTAAGTTGGAGCTCTTCTTTCATTTGTGATGCAAAGGGCCCATTTGTTTTCATGTTCACGATAATTGGACGAGTATTCTCTTCTATGATGATAAAGTGTCTATCCAATTTTTTTAAACCTTTTTTTTATAAGTGGAACTACATTTGCTCTGACTTCTCCATTGCATTGAGGAGATATGTAGGCACACGATATAATGTCTTGTCGAGCTTTTTTTTTTAAAAATTAAACAAAACTCTTTCTTTTGCACACAATTCTCTTTTTTTACACAAATGTTCAAAAAGGTTCATGTGGAGTACCACAAATATAAGGGATGCTAATACCTTCCACTTGTATAACCAATACCCGTACTTAGAATCTCTCTTTTTGTTGTTTTTAGTTTAAAAACTTCTTTTGGGTTTATTTCGCTCTTTTCCCATTTTCTTTGGAAACAGTAAAGCGCGGCGGCTACTTTCACTAAAATAATAAGTCAACTAAATTAATGGCTTTGATCTCAATTTTCCCATGCTACACTTAGGCATAAGAAGGTTTTCTTTCATTCAAATATAGGTCTTACATTATTTTATATTTATGATGCACGATAAATGTAACACCCCTTACTAACCCCGCGGCAATTAAATAAGTTTATTCAGAGTACATGAAAATAAGGGTGCCACAATTCAAAATTAAATAAAACATCGTTCAGTTATGTCATGCATTTATTGAGGCAATCATCATCAATTAAAAACATTTCATGTTAACACAGCGGAATCAAATCATACAGATTAAGTTTAACATCTATAAAAATTATCCTCCAAAACATCAAAACATAACCAGAGTTATAAACCATAAACTCTAAACATCGCGTCCCCAGTGTTACAAATATCAGAGCATGACACCTGACGCTATCTAAATAACTGACTCATGAGCTAATCCTCACCGAGTCGAACAGCCGCTATCCTCAATCTGAAAATGACAACATGTAAGGGTGAGTCTCATCATAATTAACAAATGTTATAAGGCTACAAAGCAATAACACATCATAGTTGTTTCATTCACCCAATTGTTTCATACCAGACATTCAGACAAGTTTTATCATCACAAAACAATCAACCAACACATCATTAATAATTATAACACTGGAATACATCCAATCATGTTATAAAGGTATGCATATGTATGAACTGACACTATGCATGTGGTACCAACATCATCAAATGGGAATAACCCATGACCGATCCAACATCATTAAGATACGGCCTTGCCAACACATATTCCACACAATGGGAATCATGCCTTTACTGATCCAACACATCATCATGGATACAACATTATCAATGAATATGAATGAATGCAAACATACATGAACATACTTATACCATCTTCAAGTCTATGAGTAACATCATCACATATTCATTTCGTCATAATCATCATCATCATCATCATAATTTATATATATATGCATCATTCAACCACAATCACATCATTAATCATCAAATAGATTATTTCACAAGGTCTGTTTAGCTCGAAACGACAAACAAAACGGACCAACGGTCCAAAAGTTATACTTCTTTAAACTTTTCAAAAATGGTCTGTCGCTAACAGCACGCGACGCCAACCGTGGTTCGCGGCGCGAACTGAGCGTCTCAAAACTCCTTGGCCCTCTGCCAAGCACTTCGCGGTGCAAACTTGTGCTTGCGGCGCGAAACGATAAAAGGAGTACGCCTTCGCGGCGCAACCATGTGCTCGCGGCGCATACTAAATACATCAAAACTTCTTGGCTTTCTGCCAAGCAGTTCGCGGCGCCAACCCTGGGATTTTCAGAAACCCCAAATCGCAGAAAACAGCATTATGCACATTCCAAACTCATTCAATTCATGCCAGTACGAACTTAAGGAAATGGAATGCACATACAACACGAAATACACATCATAATACACCAATTACGCATCAATTGAGACCATAACAACACAAACATCATGGATTCAAACATAGGGGATCAAACATCATACAATTTGACTCAATCCCTAAATCTATCATATGACTCAATCGACCCGAATTCTACACCTATTCAGTATTATCAACCCCTAACCCGATAATATATGCTAATCAGATAAGCCCCCCCTTACCTTAGCCAAATTCTTGAATGGGTCTTCTTCCTCTTTGGTTCTCCTTCACGTTCCTCAGCTCTCCCTCATCTCACAACTTCTTGTTTTCACGTTCTAATTTCTTTCCCCTCTTGTTTTCCTTATTTTATGAAACATAAAATAAATTAGTAATGGGCTCCTTCACAATTACACCCCCACCTTACTAATTCCACCACCTGGCCGAATAACTTAACATTTTATAATTTCTCTACATAATTCGATAAAATGCTAATTTCCAATAATTAATTTTCAAATTTAATTAAATTAATTAAATAAGAATTTTCGGGATGTTACAACTCTCCCCCACTAAGAGAGTTTTCGTCCTCGAAAACATACCTCAAGCAAAGAGTTCCGGATTTGAATCTTTCATTTGGCTTTCTAACTCCCAGGTGACGTTCTCATCAGCCGGTCCTCCCCAAGCTACTCTGACCAAAGCTATTTCCTTACCACGCAACTGCTTCAGTTTCCGATCTTCAATCCTCATAGGTAAAGCTTCAACGGTCAAGTTATATTTCACCTGTACATCATCTACTTGAGAATGGGATGGATCCGCAACGTACTTCCTCAACTGCGATACATGAAATACGTCGTGCAAATTTGCAAGCATCAGCGGCAAAGCAATGCGATAAGCTACTTCTCCCACTTTTTCAGAAATCTGAAACGGTCCAATAAAGCGCGGAGTTAACTTCTTTGACTTCAAAGCTTGACCAATACCTGTCATAGGAGTAACTCTCATAAACACATGATCTCCCTCTTGAAACTCAAGTGTTTTCCTCCTTTTGTCATGATAACTCTTCTGACGACTCTGAGAAGCTTTCATCTTCTCTTGAATCATCTTAATCTTTTCCGTAGTCTGTTGTACAATTTCTGGTCCAATCCCAACACTCTCACCAGATTCATACCAACATAATGGAGTTCGACATCTCCTACCATACAACGCCTCAAACAGAGCCATATCAATACTCGAATGAAAACTGTTGTTGTAGGTAAACTCAATCAAAGGCAGATTACTATCCCAAGCACCTCCCTTTTCCAGCACGCAACAAATCTTCCAACGATTGAATCGTCCTCTCAGCCTGTCCATCCGTCTGCAGATGATAAGCAGAACTCAATCTCAGCTTAGTACCCAAAGCCTTCTGTAAACCTTCCCAAAATCTCGACGTAAATCTCGGATCTCTGTCAGACACAATACTCGAAGGAATACCATGTAGACTAACTATCTTCTCGATGTATAACTGACCCAACTTCTCCATCGAATAATCCATTCTCACTGGTATAAAATGTGCAGACTTCGTCAACCTGTCCACAACAACCCAGATAGCTTCACAATTCTTAATCGTTCTCGGTAACCCAAAAACAAATCCATTGATATGCTGTCCCACTTCCACTCAGGAATAAACATCGGTTGCATAAACCCGAATGGCTTCTGATGCTCAATTTTTGACTTCTGACACGTCAAACAAGAATACACAAACTCAGCAATTTCTTTCTTCATTCCAGGCCACCAAAACAGCTTCCTCAAATCATGATACATCTTGGTAGCACCAGGATGAATACTTAATCCACTACGGTGTCCTTCTTCTAAAATACTTTTTTGAAGTTCAGCAACATCAAGAACACAAACTCTGTCTCCAAACCTCAATATACCATTCTTGTCAACTTTGAATTCACCGCCCTTGCCTTGGTTAATCAAAGTCAACTTACCAATCAATTCGACATCAACTTTCTGACCCTCTCTGATCTCTTCAAGAATACAGCTGGTCAGCTTCAGCATACCTAATTTAACACTAGTAGGAGTACCCTCACATACCAAACTCAAGTCTCTGAATTGTTCAATCAAATCCAATTCCTTCACCATTAGCATAGACATATGTAACGTCTTCCTACTCAATGCATCAGCAACTACGTTTGCCTTACTAGGATGGTAATTCAAACCAAAATCATAGTCTTTGAGGAATTCTAGCCACCTTCTCTGCCTCATATTCAGCTCTTTCTGATCGAAGAGATACTCCAGACTATTATGATCACTAAACACCTCGAATCTCGAACCATACAAATAATGTCGCCACAACTTCAAAACAAAAACCACAGCTGCCAACTCTAAATCATGAGTCGGATAATTCCTTTTGTGCACTTTGAGTTGTCTTAACGCATACGTGACTACTTGTTGATTCTGCATCAGCACACCACCTAAACCCATCAGTGATGTGTCACAATATACCACAAACGACTCTGTCGGATTCGGCAAAATCAATATAGGAGCACTTGCCAGCCTCTTCTTCAACTCTTGGAATCCTTCTTCACACTTTACATCCCAAATAAAAGCCTGACCCTTCCTAGTCAACTTAGTTAACGGCAATGCTATCTTTGAAAAGCCCTCTATAAACTTCCTGTAGTAACCTGCAAGACCAAGAAAACTACGAATTTCCGACACCGAATTCGGAGCTTCCCACTGAGATACCGCTTCTATCTTTGTAGGATCAACAGCTATACCATTCTTATAAATCACATGTCCAAGAAAACTAACTTCATTCAACCAAAATTCACACTTTGATAATTTGGCGAAAAGTTTCCTCTCTTTCAGCAATTCTAACACAGTTCTGAGATGCTCCGCATGTTCTTCTTCGCTCTTGGAGTATACCAAAATATCGTCTATAAATACTACCACAAATTTATCCAGATAAGGATGGAAAATCCTATTCATATACTCCATAAAAATACCAGGTGCATTTGTAACTCCAAACGGCATCACCGAATACTCGTAATGCCCATACCTTGTTCTAAATGCCGTTTTCTGAATATCATCCTCCTTCACTCGAATTTGGTGATATCCAAACCTCAGATCAATTTTACTGAACACACAAGCTCTAACTAGCTGGTCCATTGTCGCACGCTCGCGAAAAATGAACAGAGTCGCCACCAATATATTTATCCCATAAGGGAAAGGAATATCAGGAAACCTAACAAAGGAAGGAACAGGGTCTTGCGACCAGAGAATCAAGGTACGGGAGTCGGTTACGCAAGGGGAAGGTATTAGCACCCCTCGCGCCCATCGTACTCGATGGTATCCACCTATGTTTGTTTCTATCTAAAGGGTGCATATCTATGTCTATGTCTAAATGCGAAATGAATGCAAAATGTAGGGAAAATAAAGAATTGTACTCGCACGGGCCCTACCCCGCTGCCTACGTATCCTTTTCAGGAATCAGAGTTACCGTAGCTCGGCTCACGATTTTCTGTTTGTTTTTGTGTTTTTTAGTTGGGCGGAGTCAACGTTCACGTTCTTGCATAAGGGATCGACCTACGATGCGTACGAACGGAAATGACATTGCCCTTAGGTGCCAACGAGGCAAAAGAAAAAGAAATGATTGGTTTGTGTCTTTTGGGATAGATGAGTGGTGAACAGTTCCCAATACCGGGCCACTCACCACTTTCTCTACTTTGCTTTAGTCTGAACCATTGTTATGTGTTTTAAAGTGTTTTTGGTTGTGTATTTTTTAAGGGAATTTACTTCACGATTCGAATCACATAAAATGTATAATGATCGAGAAGCAGATTAGGGAATGAATCCCACTCACTTCTATCCCATTATGTAATGTTTGGGAAACAGATTAGAGAATGAATCTCACTCATTTCTCTCCCATTAATTAATGTTTGAGAAACAGATTAGGGAATGAGTCCCACTCGTTTCTCTCCCATTAAGTAGTGACTGAGAAACAGATTAGGGAATGAATCCCACTCGTTTCTATGCCACTAAGCGATTGAGAAATAGATTAGGGAATAAATCCCACTCATTTCTCTATCACTTTCTTAATGTGATTCGCATCTTCCTTTTATTGATGTTTTAAAGAGTTGAAAAGAAAAAGAATGCAATAGGGGACTAATCCTAAATTCTAATCTAAGTTATTCTAATTCCTATTGTTAACATGGGATAGATTCTAAAAGAAGCATTAAAATGGCACTAACAAAAATAGGCCTAAAATAAGGCCAAAAATACGAGCAATAAAATCACACAAGCATCATACAAAAATGAACAAGGAAATAGTACAAAACGATTCAAGCATTAATAGGAAATTAAACTAAAACTACTATTTTTACGGGTTTTTGTAAAAGAACTTAAAAGTCAAAATTAACCTAAAAATCTATTATTTTAAGAGTTTTTTTATGTCAACAATTACCTAAAAGTCTAACAAAAGTCAAGAGATTTTTATCATGTTTACACCACTTTGAATTAAAACTAAAAAACTACTTATTTTTTATGAGTTTTATTGGTGTTAAGGGAATTCTAATTCAAGTCAAAATTATACTAAAAACCTAAATGCTACTAAGCCTAAACTAGTATTTTTTTTATGAGGTTTTTATGTGACAAAAATTATATTAAAGGTCTAAGAATATAGGAGAAAAATTAGCAATTTTGTTACCTAAAAGAAATATAAAAAATCTAAATAAAGAGACTTAAGATTCTAGCAATTTTGTGAGTCAGAGGGGGTGTAAGTTGAATTAAAGGGGTCAGAAATGGGCGTAGGCCTAAGTGTGACTGGCCCAAAGAATCGTTGTTTTTTTTTGTGTGTATAAAATCAGCCGAAAATGGTTCAATGGGTCTAACAGAAGGGGTGCAGCAGTAATTTCGTTTGGCCCGAGGATTGTTTGATTTCATTTTTATCATGCCAAAAAAGGATAGCATTGGGCTCAGGATAAAGGGGGGGTGCATCCTGACTAGAATTCGTATGGCCCATGGTTTTCTTATGATCCATCAGATTTTCTGAAAGGACTTGATTCAATTAACACACAATCTTCATTATCAGATTTTTAAAAAAAAAAGGGAAAATCAATTAAAACAACAAAGAGGAAATTAGGGTTCCGTATAGCGACATTCACGCTCTCAGACTCTTCTTCTCTTTTAAACAGACGGCGGCGATTTTCTATCCCTCCACCGATTCGTCCTAATGCGCCGCCGTGAATCAACCACTACCTTTACCTCTCTCACCTCTCACGTCCAATTCAAACCTTACTCAAATCTGACCCTAAGTGTGAGAAGATCGGTGTACAACGTTCAAACAACGCGAGGTATCGACGTAAATCCGAAGTTTGATAGAAGCTACAAGCTACCATGACATCAGAGAAAGAAAAACGAGGCGCATAGAGGAACGTACTTACCTGCAACGATCTTGCTGATGAAGAACGGCTTGCAATTGTTGGATGCGCGAAATGAACGTGATAAGCGAAGAATTTCTTCAGGTGAGTCTCGATTCCTCTTTAGCTCTTGCTTGCCGCTTCATCTTCCTCTTCTTCTTTCTTGGATTTGCGACTCCTTCTGAAAGCTCTGTGAGAGTTGTTGTTCTGAGTGAAATTAGAGCGTTGTTGTTGATATCGTGAGGTACAGAGAGGAGGTCTAGCCCGATTGAATGGAGCTTCAGATGTTGAAGCTCCTTCAATGATAGAGATGAAAGGCTCTAGGTGAGTGTGTGGAGATTGAGCAAGGAGAGAGATTGAAGCAGGGTGGTGGAAGAGAATGGCCTGAAGAGATGAAAATGGTGGAGGAGGCTCTGTTATATAGGTTGATGAAAGGATGTGAGCAATTCAGTTAGAGGCTGAGATTGAATCAGTTAGAGGAGAATGACTGGTAGCCCTAGGATTGAAATTCGGTTATGAGATGGAGGGTGAGGATTGAAGTTTGTTTTTGAGTTAGTTTTGATTCTGTTAAGTTAGTTAAGTGGTTAGGGTGGTGGTTAGGAATCTGTTATGAATCGGTTAGGTTTGTAACTGAATTCGTAACTAGGTTGTTTAGAAGTTTTTGTGAAATTGAAGGGTTATGTAGGTTCATATGGATGTGGTTAGGTAAACTGAAATGGTTTTCTCTTTATGCAGGTGTTATTGATGTATTGCTTCAGAGCTAAATGAAGTCAAGTCTGTTAGTTGGTAACGTGAAAGGTGTGAAGTAAAGCTTTATTTGTAAGTGCTGATTTAAATGTATGAATCTGGAAATTGAGTGTGTATGCTGATGCATTAGCGAACCAGCTCTGACACGAATGAATCTTAGGACTGTTAGTGAATTGTAGTGAACACTGTGTTGATAATTCTCTTGAATCAGTATTTGCCTTTTCTGGAAGTAGTGAATATGTATGGTTTTTCTGAATGTTTGCCTTTGGTTTGAACTGAATGCTTTATGTTTTCTTTTTGTTGGATTGTTATGGCAGCATGTATGTGTTTTGCTGATTCTTATGGAAACAGGGGCAGACTTATGGTGTGTTAGCAAGGTTGGTTTTTTGTCATGACAGTTAGGATTGGTTAGATGTTGGTAACTGAATGCTAAAAAATTTATTGTGAAAATGTTATATCTAAGCTTGTTTATGAACCTTTCTTTGGCAGGGTACATGGATCTTGATATAGTCGAAGCGACATGAGGTCAAAATTTGGAAGATGAATGGAGACGGCTAATGGCATAAGAAAATGCAAGTGAAGGGTTTTAGCAAAACATGAGCCAACTGTATTTTGTTTGTTGAGATTTTCTATGTAGTTGTAATGTATGGATTTGTAATGAAGTAATTTGTGTAATTTCTTTGAGTGTAAATGGTGTGATGGCAATGTAGCATTTGAAAGTGAATGGCCTTTTTTGTAATGTGTAATGGATGTTTTTGGCTTGAATGCTGACTTTTTACAAGTAATTCGACTTAACCTCCGGTGCTTCAATTTGAGGTTGAATCTTTAAATGTTCACTAATGCACCTTAGTTACAATCTTGAATGTACCATGGATGAAGGCCGTGAGTCAAAGTCTTGACAATTCCCTTTGTTAAGACCAAAGATGATTAGTGACATCCTAAGATTCACCTTTCCACCCTTGCATCTTAATATTTCAAATGACATCAGACCAATAACTTGCAGCAGAGGTAGGATTCTTGGTTAATCAATGACTTGTAACATATCCAACTAGACAATCAACTTGTGAAGAAAGGAAAAGAACCTCGAGTGGGTTCACACTCCAACCCATGACATATTGAATGTCCTCTGATGGTAAGAATCAACCGAAGCCAATGACCTTGGGAGGAGATCCATGAACATTAAACCCATCTGATCAAATGTCTTCTAAAAATCCTGTACCATTCTCAGTCTTGATTAAGTGTCAAATATCCTTTTTGAGAAAGCAAATAACCTTTTGTCAAGACCTATGCGAAACTCCAGCTTGCCTCGTGACCCTTGATCCCTTGCCGTTTTATTGATTAATGATGCATGTTATGTCAATGACCTAATGGAAAGATGCAGATGAATGCAAAGCGTAAGCCAGATAGAAATAACTTAGGGGTAGGACAAATTTGGGGTATGACAGCCGCCCCTATTTAATCGTCTTATACCTGAATGCGAGATTGGCGTCGGCCTTTCGAACATTCAAGGTAGAAGAGGATTAAATATCAAAGTACCAGAAATTTGTCCTGAAGAGAAGATGGCGTAAATGTTATCCTTATTTTTTCATTTTGATATCTGCTGGGGATAGAGAATTTTGTTTTTCTGGTGGAAAAGTTTACGGATGTAATGGTTGAATGGGGAAAGAGAATAATGACTTGCTGGGGATTGAGAATTGGTTTTGCGGTAAGAAATTATGGATGAATGGTGGTTGTCAGGCGAGAACTGACTTCACCATAAGATATCAGACGAGGACTGAAAATGAAAGAAATGATTTGCCAGGGCGAGGACTGGACTTTGAAAAAGGGTTTGCCAAGGCGAGAATTGGACTTTGAAGGAAGTTTGCCAAGGCGAGAATTGGGCTTTGAAAAAAAGTTTGCCAAGGCGGGAATTGGACTTGGAAAGATGACTACCAGGACGGGAACTGGATTTGGAAAATGATTACCAGGACGGGAACTGGATTTGGAAAAATGATTACCAGGACGGGAACTGGATTTTGAAAATGATTACCAGGACGGGAACTGGATTTGGAAAAATGATTACCAGGACGGGAACTGGATTTTGAAAATGATTACCAGGACGGGAACTGGATTTTGACTTGATTCGCCAGGGCGAGAACTGGGCTTTGAAATTGTTTGAAAGTTGGAAGGTAAATGGTTCACAACACGGGGGTTGGATCTAAAAAGTTTTTCCGTACGGGGGAAGGGACCACGGAGACTAGTGACGACTAGACTCGATCAAAAGACATCGGTAAGCATTGGAGATTCACGAAGATGTTGATGTTGGCGAAGCATAAGAATTACATTAATCCCTCAGGCCAAAGGCGGGGTGTAACTCATCAAGAGTGGCAATCGTTCGAATTTCCACACACCAAGTATGGTTATTCAAACGGTTGAAAAATGAGATGGGTTGAATGCCCATCCTCATTTGCACTCTAATCTTCACGCAGCACGCGGGAAATAACCTCGGAGACAACGATTCTGACAAAGAAAGACATTGTGTCTGATCCACACTGGAGAGAGAAGATGACACTTCTTCTGAGGGTATATATGTTACTTCGTACCTTTTGGGCACACACAAACTGGCTTATGCATTGATGTATGTTTGAATTTTGTATGGCGTAATGATCCACCTTAATGGAAATGCTACGCTTTTGAAGATGCAATGTTGTATGCAATGGATTCTATATGCAAAGTGCCAAATAAAGGCGTTAGCATGATTATTGGGGTCCGTTGCTTGTGGTCTTGAGCTATCAATATGAATCGGTGTTGGAAAACCTACAGTACCAAAGATTATTGGCAACTACCTTGAGGGTTGGAATGTAGCTCTGTTGGGGAGGAAGTGACTTCATCTGACTTTCCCTACATCTTGAATTGCTTGGGGATGGTGAGCTTGAGGAGATTCCCTCGATTTGCCATGTTGAGGATGAGAACTTCAGAAGAGGAGACCAGGTCGGGGGAATGGGACAAATCCCATGAGAAATAAACTCATGTGCTTGGAGAGAAACCATGGTTCCAGGAGAAATAAACTCCTATGATCGGGGAGAAGGCAATAAAACTTAGAAGATTGTGCCCCAAGCTTCGTGAACTACGAGGGAATTTGCCCCAAAGGATCCTTGGAGAGATTTGTCAAATCTTGACGTAACTGCCCCAGATTGGTTGAACCCAAGAGAGATTCCTCGACTTGATTGCCCCAGATATGCTTAATTTGAGAGGTCGAACCTCGATTTAATTGCCCCAGATTGACCAACAGTGAATGGATGCTTCAGTTGACAGAGTTTTCACACAACTCGCCCCTTAGAGTAATGAGTCTTTGAAGTGAATGGCTCATGGAATCGATCAACTTTTTCTGCAGTTGTTCATTGTTTGATCTTCCTTGATGTCAAGTGTTTATTCACAAGTAAAAGATATTTGTTTTGAAGATGATAATCCTAATGCAATGCTTATGCTAGCTTCGAGATCAAAGTTATTAAAACAAAGTTGTGACATTCAGTGTTTGAATTATTTGTCATATCGATATCAACATAAATGGTAAGCAAACATCTGGGAGTCAGTTTTACGCAACTTGGTGTAATATGCTTTTGAAATAAACCCAGCTTCAATTAGGTCTTTTAAGGGTTGTAACGTGGTCTGGTTCACGGTTTTAGAAAGAAAGGATTTAAGGCTCAAAGTCTAACCTAACCCACCCATTCTTCGTGATGTTCTCCAGTCCTGAGTTCAACTTAACCTGATACGAGCGCCCATCCTTCAAGAGGAGTTTGAGATGATTGAGGAATCAATGAAGTCTTCTCGGACATGGCAGTCACTCACTTTCTTTTTTGGTGCCTGATCACACGACATTGTTCCTTTGATGAGGATCTTTATGTTGTAATCCTCGTTTTTCGTTTCTGCTTTGCATTTCCTTTTTTGTTTCCCTAACTTTTGCCCGGACAAATTCTTTTGAATTTTATTTTGGAGTCCAGCGGGATGCCCTAATTTTTGCCTAAGTCACTTGTTTTCAAGTTGTTGACTTAGCGAGCTTTCTTTCTTTCTTTCTTTTTTTGTTGAACAAGTCGTGTGATCCTGAATCTTTGATTTGCGGGAGGTGATTGTGACTGCCTCATTCTTTGGTTGATGGGGGGTTACCATTGTGGCATTGACTTTCCTCAACCTTTTGAAAGATAACCATTGTTGTATCCTTGGATGCACACTCCTGATGAATTTTGATTGCTCGACCAGGTTAATTGAACGCTACCCTGCCCCTGGGTTAAATGTGAGGTTTTTTTTTTTTGTATAGAAAAGAAACTCCTACTTCAAGGCTCAAAAGGGGTTAACGAGGGTTGCACTTCCTTATATCTCCAGTGTTTGGGGATTTGAAACAATGCCTGTACATCCTCAGCGGGGTTTTATTCGAAAGCATACAGTTAGAGATTTTGCGTTTTTATTTTTTCATCATTCTCCTTTTGATATTTTTTTTGCTTTAGTCAAGTAGTTTGATATCGATAGACAGAAAGATATGAGTGAACACGAATGGATTGATTCGAAACTAACATATGCAGTGCATTTTTATTTTCATTAAAAACAAACAAGTTTTACATGGAAGTAACATTTAACAAAACAAGGAAAATTACAAATGAAAATGCAGAAATGAATTGATGATTGCCATGGTAGAGGAGGCTTGACTCCGTCTGGACTTGTTGATCTTGAATACTTTTTGCAGCTCCTTACAAACACTTCAGATTACTTCAAAAGAAAACTCTGACGAAGTCACCCAAGAGTTGTAAACTTTTGCCTTACTTTAGGGATTCGAGCAATGCGAGTGATGCAATGCTCAAGATAAGAGTATGTCTTGCTTATCCCTCGTGCGGGAGCCCCAAGCATAGTTGCTAGAGTGGTAATCACCATCAAACATGGAGGAACCTTGCATGGCCGTCAAACTTAGAAAAGCTATATGTTGTGAGGAAAGAATTTGTTGATTCTGGAGACTTTCTGAAATCTAGGCATTTATTCGAGCAAAGGAATTCCATTCACCCATATGTTTCCTTCTTGAAGGGTTATATGCCTCCCATCAATCAACTGTTGTACTTTGGCTTTGAAAGCATTGCAGTCCTCAGTTGAGTGCCCCATTGATCCAGCGTGATATCCACATTGCACATTAGGGTCATACCCAGGTGGAAACGGTTGTGGTGGAGGCTTTAGAGATTTGGGAACCACCAATGAGCTTTGAACTAGATATGGAAGAAGTTTAGTGTATGTCATAGGAATCTGGTCCAAAGGAGCATTTCTTCGTTCCAAATTACTTCTAGGTTGGCGTTGATTCGGATGACCTTGTTGATGTGGAGCACATTGCTTTTGTGGCAGATACTGAACCGGTTGTTGTTGGACCATCTGGGGTTGTTGATTGATAGTGGTGGCAAAGGCTTGTGGAATATATTGGCCAGGAGAAACTAGTACCATCTGATAGTTAGGAACCTGAACCTGAGGATAAGCAGGGATTTCCTCTTCTGCGATCTCAGAAATTGCATTTATTTCACTTTTCTCTTCTTCTGTGAGTTCAGAAACATAAGCAATATCCTGAATCTTACCCATCTTTAGGGCATTTTCAATTCGTTCTCCTACGACAACCAAACTTGAGAATTCGGAGGAAGCGCATCCAACCATCATGTTCAGATAAGGATCTTTCAAAGTATTCATGAACATGTCTACAAGCTCTCGTTCCAAAAGTGGAGGTTGGACTCTGGAAGCTAATTCTCTCCACCTTTGTGCATACTCTTTAAAAGACTCATCAACTTTCTGAGTTAAACTTTGAAGTTGTAGTCTAGTAGGATCCATGTCACTGTTGTACTTGTAATGCTTGAGAAAAGCCTCTGCCAATTCATCCCATGTGCGGACATGGGTTCGTTCAAGTCGCGTATACCACTCAAGGGATGCCCCACTTAGGCTATCCTGAAAGAAGTGCATTAGAAGCTTATCATTTTCTGCATACGGAGCCATCTTGTTGCAGAATGCCTTGATGTGACTCATCGGACAAGTGGTACCCTTGTATTTCTCAAAACTGGGGACTTTGAACTTAACAGGAATCTTGATATCAGGCACTAGGCACAAATCAATAGCATTTAAACCGGAGGAGCTTCGACCTTCTAAAGCCTTCAATCTTTCTTCCAAGAGATGGAACTTTCTCTCATTTTCTTCAATCGGGAACTTGAAAGCTTCAAGCTCAGAATTGTTCTCATGATGTGAATCCTCCTTGTTAGGAACTTCCACAGGCACAGGTTTTGACCCCCCATTAGCAACAGTGGTCGGAGTACCATTAGCCAACTTAGCAACACTTTGTCTTAGCTCCTCTTGTCCCTGAATAACAACATGGAGAGTCTCCAAGAGTTGGGTCATCCTTTCCCCCATAGTATCCATGTCCTTACGAAGTTCAACCTGATTTTGCTCAAGACTGTCCATGATCCTCTTCTGATTAATCCTTGTATGATACAGATGTAGGGAAGTCAAATTTGTTGATGAAGCAAAAATCTGGATTGAAAGAGGACCCCAATAAGCTTCTGATAGAACTATGAGATGCATGATATTATGAATGCAATGTTTCATTTATGAGATATCCTGAAGTCTTTTCACAATCTTTCATTTTCTTTCTTTTTTTTCCTCTTTTTTTTTTGTATAGAATATCTTTTCCTTTCTTTTTCGCTTTTCTATTTCCTTTTCTTTTATTCTTTTTTTTTTTTGGAAATAGACTTTAGGATCCCTCATAAATGAAGTGGATAAAGCAATGATGTTATGCAATGCAAAGGCATGGGATCAAGGTCCGTATAATCTTAGTAACCACTATACAATCCTCTGAATAACTGATGTAAAACCTCTGCATAGGTCAAATGTCACAAGATCAAAGGTCCGACACCTTTTTGAATACCAGGAGAACCAATAGTCACCATTAGAACAGAAGAGTCACCAACGGTACCTGTCATGTATATCCCTCCCCACTCACAGGTGTAGTCTAGGTCAAGGTAGGTCAATGGCTTCCAGCGTTATCAGTTCTCCTGAAACACCATCATTGTCGCAAATACATGCCAACAACGGTATTTCATTTGAACCTTGACTGGTCGTGGGTCTCATGATCGCAATCAACAGAACCTGACATTCTGTTGGCGTCATGACTATCCACTCTATTCTAGGTATCCTATGTGTCACTCTGGCCTGGGTATTGGGCCTTTTACCTCATAGAACATCCCACCCAACCTGCAAAACAGAACAGAAGACCCCAAGGAACACAAAATATAATCCATGTGCATGATGTGCAAGCAGAAATAAACATGATATGCAAGCAGAAAATAAACAGGACATGCGAAACATAAAATAAATACATAAAATAAATAAAGGCACGTATAGACAAAACATAGCACACCCAGTAAATAAACAAACAAACGGATAGGCTAGGATCGACTCACTAAGGATGGACCAGCAACAGGTCTAGCAACATCCCCAGCAGAGTCGCCAGCTGTCGCACGCTCGCGAAAAATGAACAGAGTCGCCACCAATATATTTATCCCATAAGGGAAATGAATATCAGGAAACCTAACAAAGGAAGGAACAGGGTCTTGCGACCAGAGAATCAAGGTACGGGAGTCGGTTACGCAAGGGGAAGGTATTAGCACCCCTCGCGCCCATCGTACTCGATGGTATCCACCTATGTTTGTTTCTATCTAAAGGGTGCATATCTATGTCTATGTCTAAATGCGAAATGAATGCAAAATGTAGGGAAAATAAAGAATTGTACTCGCACGGGCCCTACCCCGCTGCCTACGTATCCTTTTCAGGAATCAGAGTTACCGTAGCTCGGCTCACGATTTTCTGTTTGTTTTTGTGTTTTTTAGTTGGGCGGAGTCAACGTTCACGTTCTTGCATAAGGGATCGACCTACGATGCGTACGAACGGAAATGACATTGCCCTTAGGTGCCAACGAGGCAAAAGAAAAAGAAATGATTGGTTTGTGTCTTTTGGGATAGATGAGTGGTGAACAGTTCCCAATACCGGGCCACTCACCACTTTCTCTACTTTGCTTTAGTCTGAACCATTGTTATGTGTTTTAAAGTGTTTTTGGTTGTGTATTTTTTAAGGGAATTTACTTCACGATTCGAATCACATAAAATGTATAATGATCGAGAAGCAGATTAGGGAATGAATCCCACTCACTTCTATCCCATTATGTAATGTTTGGGAAACAGATTAGAGAATGAATCTCACTCATTTCTCTCCCATTAATTAATGTTTGAGAAACAGATTAGGGAATGAGTCCCACTCGTTTCTCTCCCATTAAGTAGTGACTGAGAAACAGATTAGGGAATGAATCCCACTCGTTTCTATGCCACTAAGCGATTGAGAAATAGATTAGGGAATAAATCCCACTCATTTCTCTATCACTTTCTTAATGTGATTCGCATCTTCCTTTTATTGATGTTTTAAAGAGTTGAAAAGAAAAAGAATGCAATAGGGGACTAATCCTAAATTCTAATCTAAGTTATTCTAATTCCTATTGTTAACATGGGATAGATTCTAAAAGAAGCATTAAAATGGCACTAACAAAAATAGGCCTAAAATAAGGCCAAAAATACGAGCAATAAAATCACACAAGCATCATACAAAAATGAACAAGGAAATAGTACAAAACGATTCAAGCATTAATAGGAAATTAAACTAAAACTACTATTTTTACGGGTTTTTGTAAAAGAACTTAAAAGTCAAAATTAACCTAAAAATCTATTATTTTAAGAGTTTTTTTATGTCAACAATTACCTAAAAGTCTAACAAAAGTCAAGAGATTTTTATCATGTTTACACCACTTTGAATTAAAACTAAAAAACTACTTATTTTTTATGAGTTTTATTGGTGTTAAGGGAATTCTAATTCAAGTCAAAATTATACTAAAAACCTAAATGCTACTAAGCCTAAACTAGTATTTTTTTATGAGGTTTTTATGTGACAAAAATTATATTAAAGGTCTAAGAATATAGGAGAAAAATTAGCAATTTTGTTACCTAAAAGAAATATAAAAAATCTAAATAAAGAGACTTAAGATTCTAGCAATTTTGTGAGTCAGAGGGGGTGTAAGTTGAATTAAAGGGGTCAGAAATGGGCGTAGGCCTAAGTGTGACTGGCCCAAAGAATCGTTGTTTTTTTTTGTGTGTATAAAATCAGCCGAAAATGGTTCAATGGGTCTAACAGAAGGGGTGCAGCAGTAATTTCGTTTGGCCCGAGGATTGTTTGATTTCATTTTTATCATGCCAAAAAAGGATAGCATTGGGCTCAGGATAAAGGGGGGGTGCATCCTGACTAGAATTCGTATGGCCCATGGTTTTCTTATGATCCATCAGATTTTCTGAAAGGACTTGATTCAATTAACACACAATCTTCATTATCAGATTTTAAAAAAAAAAAGGGAAAATCAATTAAAACAACAAAGAGGAAATTAGGGTTCCGTATAGCGACATTCACGCTCTCAGACTCTTCTTCTCTTTTAAACAGACGGCGGCGATTTTCTATCCCTCCACCGATTCGTCCTAATGCGCCGCCGTGAATCAACCACTACCTTTACCTCTCTCACCTCTCACGTCCAATTCAAACCTTACTCAAATCTGACCCTAAGTGTGAGAAGATCGGTGTACAACGTTCAAACAACGCGAGGTATCGACGTAAATCCGAAGTTTGATAGAAGCTACAAGCTACCATGACATCAGAGAAAGAAAAACGAGGCGCATAGAGGAACGTACTTACCTGCAACGATCTTGCTGATGAAGAACGGCTTGCAATTGTTGGATGCGCGAAATGAACGCGATAAGCGAAGAATTTCTTCAGGTGAGTCTCGATTCCTCTTTAGCTCTTGCTTGCCGCTTCATCTTCCTCTTCTTCTTTCTTGGATTTGCGACTCCTTCTGAAAGCTCTGTGAGAGTTGTTGTTCTGAGTGAAATTAGAGCGTTGTTGTTGATATCGTGAGGTACAGAGAGGAGGTCTAGCCCGATTGAATGGAGCTTCAGATGTTGAAGCTCCTTCAATGATAGAGATGAAAGGCTCTAGGTGAGTGTGTGGAGATTGAGCAAGGAGAGAGATTGAAGCAGGGTGGTGGAAGAGAATGGCCTGAAGAGATGAAAATGGTGGAGGAGGCTCTGTTATATAGGTTGATGAAAGGATGTGAGCAATTCAGTTAGAGGCTGAGATTGAATCAGTTAGAGGAGAATGACTGGTAGCCCTAGGATTGAAATTCGGTTATGAGATGGAGGGTGAGGATTGAAGTTTGTTTTTGAGTTAGTTTTGATTCTGTTAAGTTAGTTAAGTGGTTAGGGTGGTGGTTAGGAATCTGTTATGAATCGGTTAGGTTTGTAACTGAATTCGTAACTAGGTTGTTTAGAAGTTTTTGTGAAATTGAAGGGTTATGTAGGTTCATATGGATGTGGTTAGGTAAACTGAAATGGTTTTCTCTTTATGCAGGTTTTATTGATGTATTGCTTCAGAGCTAAATGAAGTCAAGTCTGTTAGTTGGTAACGTGAAAGGTGTGAAGTAAAGCTTTATTTGTAAGTGCTGATTTAAATGTATGAATCTGGAAATTGAGTGTGTATGCTGATGCATTAGCGAACCAGCTCTGACACGAATGAATCTTAGGACTGTTAGTGAATTGTAGTGAACACTGTGTTGATAATTCTCTTGAATCAGTATTTGCCTTTTCTGGAAGTAGTGAATATGTATGGTTTTTCTGAATGTTTGCCTTTGGTTTGAACTGAATGCTTTATGTTTTCTTTTTGTTGGATTGTTATGGCAGCATGTATGTGTTTTGCTGATTCTTATGGAAACAGGGGCAGACTTATGGTGTGTTAGCAAGGTTGGTTTTTTGTCATGACAGTTAGGATTGGTTAGATGTTGGTAACTGAATGCTAAAAAATTTATTGTGAAAATGTTATATCTAAGCTTGTTTATGAACCTTTCTTTGGCAGGGTACATGGATCTTGATATAGTCGAAGCGACATGAGGTCAAAATTTGGAAGATGAATGGAGACGGCTAATGGCATAAGAAAATGCAAGTGAAGGGTTTTAGCAAAACATGAGCCAACTGTATTTTGTTTGTTGAGATTTTCTATGTAGTTGTAATGTATGGATTTGTAATGAAGTAATTTGTGTAATTTCTTTGAGTGTAAATGGTGTGATGGCAATGTAGCATTTGAAAGTGAATGGCCTTTTTTGTAATGTGTAATGGATGTTTTTGGCTTGAATGCTGACTTTTTACAAGTAATTCGACTTAACCTCCGGTGCTTCAATTTGAGGTTGAATCTTTAAATGTTCACTAATGCACCTTAGTTACAATCTTGAATGTACCATGGATGAAGGCCGTGAGTCAAAGTCTTGACAATTCCCTTTGTTAAGACCAAAGATGATTAGTGACATCCTAAGATTCACCTTTCCACCCTTGCATCTTAATATTTCAAATGACATCAGACCAATAACTTGCAGCAGAGGTAGGATTCTTGGTTAATCAATGACTTGTAACATATCCAACTAGACAATCAACTTGTGAAGAAAGGAAAAGAACCTCGAGTGGGTTCACACTCCAACCCATGACATATTGAATGTCCTCTGATGGTAAGAATCAACCGAAGCCAATGACCTTGGGAGGAGATCCATGAACATTAAACCCATCTGATCAAATGTCTTCTAAAAATCCTGTACCATTCTCAGTCTTGATTAAGTGTCAAATATCCTTTTTGAGAAAGCAAATAACCTTTTGTCAAGACCTATGCGAAACTCCAGCTTGCCTCGTGACCCTTGATCCCTTGCCGTTTTATTGATTAATGATGCATGTTATGTCAATGACCTAATGGAAAGATGCAGATGAATGCAAAGCGTAAGCCAGATAGAAATAACTTAGGGGTAGGACAAATTTGGGGTATGACATCCATCAAGTCATCAATCCTCGGCAATGGATACCGATTTTTGATAGTAACCTTGTTTAGTTGTCGGTAATCTACACACAATCTCATAGAACCCTCTTTCTTCTTTACCAACAATACCGGTGCACCCCACGGAGAAACACTTGGACGAATGAACTTCTTCTCAAGTAGCTCTTCCAGTTGTTTCTTCAGTTCGGCCAACTCTGATGGTGACATACGATATGGTGCCATCGACACTGGACTAGTTCCCGGAATCATTTCAATAGCAAACTCTACTTCTCTTTCCGGTGGTAACTCATTCACATCTTCAGGAAAAACTTCTGGAAATTCACATACTACCGGTAATTCAGTACGTACTACCTTCTCCTTCAGGTCCATCATTGCGAACAACAAGAACACCGTCGCACCGTCCTCAATAGCTTCTTTCACTTGCCTAGCCGTCATGTTCAGATCATCAGCATCAACAGCTTCAGGAAATATTACCGTCTTTGAAAAACAATTGATATGAACACGGTTGAATTCCAACTAGTTCATTCCCAGGATGACATCAAGTTGTTTCAATAGAAGACACACTAAGTCCATTCCAAACTCTCTGCCAAAAACATCAACAGGACAATTCAAACAAGCAGATGAAGTAGTTACTGAACCCGACGCAGGAGTATCAATAACCATGCTTCCATTTATTTTAGATATCTCTAAATTCAGCCTCTTAGCGCAATCCAAAGAAATAAAATAGCGAGTTGCTCTAGTATCTATAATTGCAACTAAAGGTGTGCCATGAATAAAACACGTACCTTTAACGAGTCTATCTTCTAGAGTAGTCTCTGACCCAGACAAAGCAAAAACCTTTCCTCCCGCTTGGTTCTTCTTCGGTTTAGGACATTGTGGGCTAATGTGACCCTCTTCACCACAATTGTAACAAGTCACGACCTTCTTCTTACAATCAGCGGCAACATGACCCACTTCTTCACACTTGAAGCACTTTTTCTGGTTCAGCTTGCATTCATTCCTACGGTGCCCAGCCTCACCACAGTTGTAGCACCTGGCAAAAGCACTGGAGTCTCCCCCACTAGGCTTCTTCCAACTACCAGTCTTTGGATTACCTCTACCATACGGTTTACCTTTATCCATAGGGTTCTTCCCCTTTCTGCTAACTAACTCGCGAGAGTGAGATGACTTCAGCTTAAGGTTATCTTCCTCGAAGATCCTACTACAGTCCACCAAGTCAACAAATCTCCGAATCCTCTGATACCTGGTACCTTGCTTAATCTCATCACGGAGACCGTTCTCAAACTTGATGCATTTTGAGAATTCACTAGCTTCATCATTGTTGTAGTGAACGTAGTACTTTGCCAACTCAACAAACTTCGAAGCATACTCTGGTACCGTCATACTACCTTGAACCAGCTCCATAAATTCAATTTCCTTTCGACCTCGTACGTCCTCAGGGAAGTACCTTCTAAAAAATTCTCTCTTGAACACAGCCCAAGAAAGTTCCACACCATCAGCCTCCAGTTCAGCTCTGGTCGCCATCCACCAGTCATCAGCTTCTTCGGACAGCATATGTGTACCGTACCTCACTTTCAGGTTTTCAGCATAATCGATGACTCTGAAAATCCGTTCGATCTCCTTCAGCCACTTCAGAGCACCTTCAGGATCATGCGTACCCTTGAACAACGGAGGGTTGTTCCTCTGAAAATTCCCCAGTTGCCTATCAGCACCAATCCCTGCTCCTCCGACATTTCCTCCCAACACACCAGCAATCATGCCCAGAGCCTCAGCGATAGCATCATCATTTCTTCATCTCTTCCAGCCATTGCTCTGCTTAAATCACAACCAATTTAATCAGAACAAAAGTATCAACAAGTTAACTCGCACTAGTCGCATACACAGGAAAGACTGACACTAAGACTCTGGTCATAACGACCGACTATGCTCTGATACCACTATTGTAACGCGGCAATTAAATAAGTTTATTCAGAGTACATGAAAATAAGGGTGACACAATTCAAAATTAAATAAAACATCGTTCAGTTATGTCATGCATTCACTGAGGCAATCATCATCAATTAAAAACATTTCATGTTAACACAGCGGAATCAAATCATACGGATTAAGTTTAACATCTATAAAACTTATCCTCCAAAACATCAAAACATAACCAGAGTTATAAACCATAAACTCTAAACATCGCGTCCCCAGTGTTACAAATATCAGAGCATGACACCTGACGCTATCTAAATAACTGACTCATGAGCTAATCCTCACCGAGTCGAACAGCCGCTATCCTCAATCTGAAAATGACAACATGTAAGGGTGAGTCTCATCATAATTAACAAATGTTATAAGGCTATAAAGCAATAACACATCATAGCTGTTTCATTCACCCAATTGTTTCATAACAGACATTCACACAAGTTTTATCATCACAAAACAATCAACCAACACATCATTAATAATTATAACACTGGAATACATCCAATCATGTTATAAAGGTATGCATATGTATGAACGGACACTATGCATGTGGTACCAACATCATCAAATGGGAATAACCCATGACCGATCCAACATCATCAAGATACGACCCTGCCAGCACAGATTCCACACAATGGGAATCATGCCCTTTATTGATCCAACACATCATCATGGATACAACATCATCAATGAATATGAATGAATGCAAACATACATGAACATACTTATACCGTCGTCAAGTCTATGAGTAACATTATCACATACTCATTTCGTCATAATCATCATCATCATCAAAATTTATATATATATGCATCATTCAACCACAATCACATCATTAATCATCAAATAGATTATTTCACAAGGTTCGTTTAGCTCGAAACGACACACAAAACGGACCAACAGTCCAAAAGTTATACTTCTTTAAACTTTTCAAAAATGGTCTGTCGCTAACAGCACGCGGCGCCAACCGTGGTTCGCAGCGTGAACTGAGCATCTCAAAACTCCTTGGCCCTCTGCCAAGCACTTCGCGGCGCAAACACGTGCTCGCGGCGCGAAACGAGAAAAGGAGTACACCTTCGCGGCACAACCATGTGCTCGCGGCGCGTGCTGAATAAATCAAAACTTCTTGGCTTTCTACCAAGTAGTTCGCGGCGCCAACCCTGGGACGCGGCGCGAACTGGCGATTTTCAGAAACCCCAAATCGCAGAAAACAGCATTCTGCACATTCCAAACTCATGCAATTCATGCCAGTACGAACTTAAGGAAATGGAATCCACATACAACACGAAATACACATCATAATACACCAATTACGCATCAATTGAGACCATAGCAATACAAACATCATGGATTCAAACATAGGGGATCAAACATCATACAATTTGACTCAATCCCTAAATCTATCATATGACTCAATCGACCCGAATTCTACACCTATTCAGTATTATCAACCCCTAACCCGATAATAGATGCTAATCAGATAAGTCTCCCCTTACCTTAGCCAAATTCTTGAATGGGTCTTCTTCCTCTTTGGTTTTCCTTCACGTTCCTCAGCTCTCCCTCTTCTCACAACTTCTTGTTTTCACGTTCTAATTTCTTTCCCCTCTTGTTTTTCTTATTTTATGAAACATAAAATAAATTAGTAATGGGCTCCTTCACAATTACACCCCCACCTTACTAATTCCACTACCTGGCCCAATAACTTAACATTTTATAATTTCTCTACATAATTTGATAAAATGCTAATTTCCAATAATTAATTTAAAATTTAATTAAATTAATTAAATAAGAATTTTCGGGATGTTACAATAAAGGTCCTAGTTTGACCTCTAGGGTTAGCCTAGTGATAATGTGAAAAATGGATCTCTAACAGTCGTATCCAGATTCTTAGGAACATGTGAGATCTTTTCAAAGTATTTATCGAGTTGGTTATGTTGATATGTGTTCTCTTTTAAATGTGTCTTTAAGTCGCTTTATTTTATTGTTTGAGATATTTTAGCTAGTATCCCAAAACATCCAACGTGAGCTTTTGTGTGGGTTAAAGATTTATTTTTACATGGTGTAATTAATTAAGTTTATAATCATATCAACTTTGGAATATAAATATTTAATGAATAATTTATTAGAGATGTGCACTTGCTAAAAGTACAACGAGTGACAACCCTTAAGCACCAATCTCAAAAATTTATATTATCCTTAAACATGATAAAAAGTTGTATATCTTAGAGACGTCTGTTCTTGAAGAGTAGCCTCCTAGTTTTGCTCCTAAGGCTTAAAGAGATGCTTATAAGAAGCACGTCGATGATGCCAATGAAACTTCTTGCCTCATGCTAGCTACCATGAACTCAAAATTTTAGAAGCAACATAAGAACATGGTAGCGTTAGACATGATCGAACACCTGAAGATGCTCTATCAAGAGCAGGCGAGGCATGAGAGGTTTGAGGTTTCAAAAGCCTATTTTCAAGGCAAGCTTGCTGAGGGAGCCCTTGTAGGCCCCCATGTACTCAAGATGATAGCGTATGTGGAGAACCTTGAAAGATTGAGTTTTCCCCTTAGAAAGGAGCTTCCACTGATTTGATCATGGAATCGTTGTTGGAGAGCTTCAGTCAATTTGTATTTAATTTAAATATGAATTATATGGACACAAGTTTTCCAGAACTTCTAGGCATGTTGAGAACTACTGAGCAGAATCTAAAGTAAAAAAGGAAGTCCATTCTCATGGTCAGTAATGGAGATAAGCAGAACAAAAGGCCCGCCAAGCAAGGTGGTAAAGGGAAGGATTAGAAAGTTGCCAAACCCAAACCTACTGCTCATACTTTGAAGCCTAGTGGAGGTATAGTAAAGGAGGGCACTTACTTTTATTGCGGTAAGACCATACACTGAAAGAGAAACTACCCAAAGTACCTGAAAGATGAGAAGAATGAAGTAGAGACTTCAACTTTAGATATTTTTGTTATAGAAATAAATTTATCTACTTATGCATCATGGGTATTAGATATTGGATGTGGTATTCACATTTGTATTAGTATGCAGGGGATAAAAAGGAATAGAGTTGACAAAAGGTGAAATTGATTACAAGTTGGCAATGAAGCAAATGTTAATCTTTAGCCGTAGGAACTTATGTATTGAATTTACCTAGTGGTTTAATAATTCAGTTAGAGAACTATTATTATGTATCTGCAATTAGCAAGAATATTATTTCCGTTTCTTGTTTGGATAAGTTTGGTTTTTCACTCATAATAAAGAAAAATTGTTGCTCCATTTATTTGAATGACGTATTATATGCTACTACACAAATGAATAATGAACTTATGTCCTTGATCTTGAAATGCCTACCTATAACATTAATACTAAAAGGACCTAACGATTTAAATCCAACTTACCTTTGGCATTGTCGATTAGGCCACATAAATGAGAAACACATTTCCATACTCAATAAAAATGGACTCTTTGACTCTTTTAATTATGAATCATATCATACATGCATATCAGGTTTATTTGAAAAAATGAAAAAGTCTTCATACAGAGGAAAAGGTTAAAGGGCTAATGATCTTTTAGCCCTCATACATACTGGTGCACCCCAAAATTTGCCCTCTTTATCCGTGCCATAAGTTATAAATAACGTTTATTTCGTCGTCTGAAAAGCAAGAAAAATAATAAAGAGTTTCTTGTACAAGGTGCCTGCAAATGTTAATGCAATCGTGATTCATTGGATTTCATGTCGAGATGTTCTTATGTGATTCAATTCTTATCTTCTTCAAGAATTCCTTAAGGCGTTATTGTTATGTTGGATTGAGGTTCAAATGTGAATCATGGCGTAAAGAAATAAAGTGGCGATCAAGGCAATTATTAGTTCTCTCAATTGCTTATGACTTGTTGCTTGTAATGTGAGTTCATTTGAGACTGAAGCTAAGGGTTCATTAAGAATGCAAGTTGATTTGGGTTTGAAGTTGACTAAGTGATTCCATAAATTCAAGTTCGTGTTCAAGATTCATTGGTTTCAAGTTCTTAAGCTCATGATTTGTGTAAAGTTTATTTAAACTTG
Source organism: Vicia villosa (assembly GCF_029867415.1). Taxonomy (NCBI): domain Eukaryota; kingdom Viridiplantae; phylum Streptophyta; class Magnoliopsida; order Fabales; family Fabaceae; genus Vicia; species Vicia villosa. Next base: position 477,802 of record NW_026705294.1, on the reverse strand, counting down.
TTAAAAATGGAAGGTTCTTTCATATGTTTTGGCATGCAAATCTCAATATTCAAATTAATTTAAATTGCTTGTAAGATCCATCATCATTCAAATTAAAGTAAAGCCCATACAATTCATTACAAAAATTATCCATAAAACCATGTTCAAAATCCAATTTCATCATCACATCTTTAAAACTTCTTTCCAACATGATAGGACCATTACAAAGTTCAAATGCAGTCCAAGAAATTCTACAAGAAATCTATACAATAACTCAAATACAGTCTACAATTGGGTCTATGCTGACGTCATGCTAAAGTTTACCCAAGCCGTGCCTTACTTTCCATACATCAACCAGCTGCAGCTTCAAACCGACGAAGCCGACAACCACCAAACCTTGCGATTCGCAACAACATATCAAAACCGGTACTATAGGAAAAGAATTCGGGAAGAGATTTTTATACAGAGAAAACAAGTAGAAAAGAAAGGAAGAATACGTAACAAAATGGGGAATTCACCAATAACCAAATCGTAACAAACTTTCTCCAAGATTCAATCTCCATAACTCTTCTTCAATCGACGATTCTTCACCATCGAATCATAATTTGAATCTTGGATCTTCTCGATCCTTCAACAAGAACCTCCAACAACCACTACTTCGACCTTCATCTTTCTCTTCAATTCACACGAAAATCATCATCAATATACAATCGACCTTCAACTCATCTCTTCATTTCTGGATCCTCAAAAGCCGTAATCGCTCTATCCTCATCCAGTCACTCACCTATATGCAGTAGAAAATCACCAGAAAACTCACTTATAAAATCTTGAATCATCACGAATTCATCTTCAATCATCGCATCTTCATCATCAATCTTCTTCATAACAATATCATCATCAACTCTCTTCGATCTTTCTGAGTTTATTTCTCAAAGCATCCTCGAATTTGCACCTCTAACTACGATTCAATATCATAACACATTTATCATCAACAAAAACGCTGCACAAAATGCAAAATACGCAAGGGAAAGGATGAAGAAACCAGAAGGAAGCACCTGAGTTTTCGAGTCATTTCGTGGATATTCTTTCATCATCTTTATCGGTGAGGCGATCTCTGTCCGACATGCTTATTGCCCTAGGCAAGCGCTCTCATTGTTTGTTCGAAATTCCTGGCGACCATTAGGGACATCCTGTGTGTGTTTAGGATTCCTACCTGTGAGATTTGGGATGGGACATGAAACCTTGGCTCCTACCTACAGATTCTTCTTCAGATTTGAGGTCGGACCTTTATTTGGTTTATTCTTATCGTGCCCGATATTTTGGTATTCTGAAACAACGTCGGACCTTTGATCCTATTACTTTTGGTTCTATTCAAACATGGTACAACAGGAGTGGTTCTATCGGCGATTAGTTGGTTCTTATTATTCTGAAACTACGCCGAACCTTTGAACATGTGCGGTATGATTTTACGGTAGTACAACTATATTCAGTATTATGGAGACATTGGTTCCTTTCATTTTGCATAATGCATATTTACTTTTGAAAAATGATGTACAAAAAATAACAACATACATGTTCTTTCCATTTCCAAGGAATCATATCTTTAAGCCTCGTATCGAGCTTTTCCATCTCTTGCTAGCTAAAAAAATCAAAAACACGAGAATTCCTTGGAAATTGAATGAACATGGCTTTGCATTCATATCATGCATCCCATACATCTTATGTATAACAAGTGAATGATAGAAAAACACTTAGAAAGGGGGGGGTTTGAATAAGTGTAGTTTCAAAAACTCGTAAGATAAAAATAATTTGCACAAGTATTTTTATCCTGGTTCGTTGTTAACTAAACTACTCCAGTCCACCCTATACAAGGTGATTTACCTCAACTGAGGATTTAATCCACTAATCACACGAGATTACAATGGTTTTCCACTTAGACAACTTCTAAGTCTTCTAGAGTCTTCTGATCACAACTTGATCACTCTAGGAACAACTGCTTAGAGATCTTCTAAGACTTCTCTAGAGTATACTGATCACAACCCGATCACTCTAGTCCTTTACAATTTAATGTAAACAAATTCTAAGAGTATTACAATTGCTTCTTAAAAGCGATAATCACAAATTGTGATATTTCTCTTACAGATTTAAGCTTAGACTCACTAAAGTATTACAACAGTAATGTAGTAAGGTTGAAGATGAAGTTTGATAGCTTTTGAAGTGAACAGCAAGATAGTATCAGAGATAGTTCAGAATTCGTTCAAAGTGCGTCCAAAATTCGTAACCTTGCTTCTCATCAGAACTTCATATTTATAGGCGTTTTGAGAAGATGATCGTTGGGAGCATTTAATGCTTTGCGTATTCCGTACAGCATTGCATTTAATGTTTCACTCTTTTGTCAACTACCTCGAGCCTTGCGTTTGCTGTGACTACTGACGTTGCAGTTAATAGCTTCTAACATTCCTTTTGTCAGTCAGCGTAGCTTGCCATCAAGTACTTGATTCTGATTTGTTCTTTATAAATACTTCGTTGAATATCATCAGAGTATAAACAGCTTGGTGCAGAGCATCTTCTGATCTTCTGATCTTGATATGCTTCTGAGCGTGATTCCATGACTTCAGTGCTTCTGCTTCTGAACTCAAGTTCTTCTGATGCTTCTAATAGACCATGTTCTGATTCTGCTTGACCATCTTCTGATGTCTTGCCAGACCATGTGCTGAAGTTGCATACTGAACCTTCTGAGTCAAAGCTTTTTAGCGCTGATTTGTGCATACTCTTTATATATTTCCTGAAAAGGAAATTGCATAGGATTAGAGTACCACATTATCTTGAGCAAAATTCATATACATTGTTATCATCAAAACTAAGATTATTGATCAGAACAATTCTTGTTCTAACAACAAGTGTTCAGGATTAAGGATCTCTTATTCAGACTTGGCACTCTCTCCAGACTCGCAAACTTAACTTGTTACTATTGTGTGCTCAAAGTTTAGCCATGGAACAACTTTGTGGGGATTTTACCAAGAAGAAAGCTCAGTTGGGGTTGTTTATGAAGACATGCAAGTTGTAACCCATGCTCAAGGATTCTTAGGAAGAAAAAAACTCACAGAGCACATTGTGGATCTCTTCCATAATTTTGTGGTTTCTGAAGCTCCAAGTCAACGACTAATCTCCTTTTCTCCCGTGAATTCAAAGGGTATGTTCTTAGCAACAACAAAAGAGGACCGAAAGACAAATCTATCTTATTCTCATCTCTTATGCTCATTTGCTTCCATGCTTGCTTTATTTGCAACTGGTTAAGCTTCTACTGTGTTGATGTTTACAAATTCTCTGCTTGATAAAGATAACACTAGGTGCGAGTTCTTGTCTGGGGCACCTGGTCGTGCTGTTAGGATCTGCAAGTCTTTGAAGTTGCTTGGGGCTCCCGAACGAGGGATAAGCAAGACACAGTCTATCTTGAGCATTACACTGTTTGGATTGCTCGAATTCCTAAGACACTGACAGGCTCCTGTGTGACTTCGTCAGAATCTTCTGCCAGACAATGATCAAAAGTTTTCTGCAGAGACACCTTTCATTCTCAAGGTTCTGCTTCACATCCTAAATCACCTCTTCCCGGAGTTTCCCGTTCAGTAGTCATCGCTTGTCAACAGAGATATAAAGAGTATTGGAAACAAGCCGATGTAATCCTAATGTCTGGTTTTCAGTTGCTTCCATGTTTGTTGGAATTTCGGTTGTTTAAGATTCGTGCTTTGGGTCTTCATCACCATAGACTGCTCTCCTGGTTTCAATGACAATACTAGGTGTTTTCCATTTTGGGGCACCTAATCATAATGCCAAGCCTTACAAGGTGTTAAGGTTCAAAGAGTCCAGGACTTGCTCGATGCAAGGGTGTTAGAGTTTATTCATAATGGTTCCTATTGGTCAATCCCATTTCATCTACCGCAAGTAGAATGTTTGGTTCTTCCTCGAGGAGTAACTCATGCGAATCACTTGCAACCTATACTGCCAGAGGCTTCCTTCCCAACAGTCGTTGTGTGTTCTAAGTAATGTCTTTGATGGCCAAGTACAGATGTTATTGTTGTTCGCCGATAACAATACAAAGTTTCTTCCATTCATGATGGTGATTTGTGTTTCAGCAGCTATATTTGGGGCTCCTGACCGAGGGATAAGCAAGACGCCTTGTATCTTGAGTTTGTGCACAGCTGTTAAGAGAATTCTGAGGTATCTGAAAGGTACTACTAATGTTGGTTTAGTCTACAGAAGATCTGAAGAATACAACTTAGTAGGATTTTGTGATGCTGATTACGCTGGAGATAAAGTTGAAAGGAAAAGTACTTCTGGAAGTTGTCAATTTCTTGGAAGTCACCTGACCTCCTGGTACAGCAAGAAGCAAGCTACAATTGCCCTCTCTAAAACAAAAGCAGAATATGTTGCTGCTGCTGGGTGTAGTACACAGATGCTCTGGATGAAGAGTCAGCTAGAAGATTATCAGATATATGAGAGTAACATTCCTATCTTCTGTGATAATACTTCTGCTATCTGTTTATCTAAGAATCCAATCTTACATTCCAAAGCTAAACATATTGAGATTAAAAATCATTTCATTAGGGACTATGTTCAGAAGGGTGTTCTTTCTTTAAACTTCATTGATACAGACCATCAATGGGCTGATATCTTTACAAAACCCCTTGCTGAAGATAGGTTTAAGTTCATTCTGAAGAATATCAGTATGGATTTATGCCCAGAATGAAAGGATGAGAAGTTCTGATATATGGATTAGATTTGAAATAATTTATTTTATAAGAAGTTCTGATGTTGATCAGTTAGATATTTTGATTCTGTTATTACTAACATTTCATATGTCTAAGTTGATTCAGAATCTCTTTTAAAGCAAAACAGTTGTCACCAGCTATTCCAGATGTTGAACACGTGTTCACTTTATTTGGACATGCACGCGTGAAGTTGAGGAGACGCTGCCCTAGGTAACTGTGCAAATCATTTCAAATATCACGTTATCTCTCCTAACGTCACTATACATTAAATGCATTTGATTCTATGTTTTTTTCTGTAAACATGTTCATTCAGAAACATATTGCATTACATTTCAAATCCGTGCCTATATAATCTCTTTCTCATAACATTTCATCTCTTTACATTCTCTCTCTTTGTTCATTGTCATTGTGTGTTCATCTTTCTCTTGTTTTTGCATAAACCCTAGTTTCTAAAACCGAATCTCAGTGTGAATCCATGGCTTCATCTTCTAATGTTCAACGCAAGGTATATTCGTAACATCAAATTCATCAAAAGAGATCTGCATTCACTCCTTTGAAGACTTGTTCGATTCCTGTTAATGAACTGGAGGTTCTCTGCGAAACCATGGTGGATTTTGAAAGTCTTATGGCACATGATTTCAAAACCAAAACTGCAATGTTAGTACAAGAATGGTCTAACTACTTTGAGAGGTTGATTGGACCAGTTTATCCTTTGTTGGTTAAGGATTTTTGGACGCATGCAACGGTTACTCCAACTGCTATCATCTCTTTCGTGCTAGGGCATGACGTTGTTGTAACTAAGAAACTGATAAGGAAGTTGTATGGTCTTGATGGTTTGAATGGATTCACTGGTACTCTTCATGGAAGAACTGATTGGGAGAAAGTTGATCGTGAGTTGTTCTCTTCTGGTATTGCATCTCCATTCAACACTGCCTTGAAGCCTTCCTGCAGAGTAAGGGCTGTGATCATTTTGGGATCTCTCTATCATAGGAAACATTCAAGCGCTGCTACCTATGTCAATCAGGATCAGAAGTACATAATATTCTGCATTGAAAAAGGAATGAAAGTCAATTTACCACACATTCTTTTTCAACATCTGAAGACTAACGTTGAAGAATCAAGAGATGAAGAACGTCAGAAGAACCCCAACCTCAAAAGGAATACTATCCCTCTTGGAAGATTGATTTCAGATATTCTGATTGAGAGTGGGTTGATAGAAGTTCTGAGAACATCTGGTCCCTGTAAGCTCTTGACTACTATCCAAGGAGTCATTCTGAATGCTCATTCTCTAAAAAGGATGCAGCTGATTGAAGAAGTGATTACTCCTCCAACAATGTTTCCAGATATTCGGACGAGAAGAACTCCTGTTGTGAGTTTCTCTCATTTGTTCAAAGAGGAGCTAGACAAATCTGTCAAACGCTATCTAAAGTCATGCGTTAAAGCTCAAACTTCTGTTGATCCTACATGGATTCGAGGAAGAACTCTTCCATCTCTGGATGAGTTAAGAAAGAAAGAAAAGAAGAATAAAGAAAATAAATTGAAGAGAAAGGCCACAGAAGCAGGACTTGATGCTAAGCCAGCAAAGAAGCAGAAGAACCCCTTCGATTCTCTCAAAGTACAATCTGATGAATACCTTGAAAAGTGCATTCATAAAGCTTTTCTTGCAGATTCTTCTGCCCTTCCCCCTCAGAAAAAGCCTCCTCCTTATGTAACTCCATCCTCTTCTTCAACCTTAAACAGAAACCAACCAATTCCTTCTACACCTTTTATGAACCCTCAACCACTAAATGCTATCCCCCAAACTCCTTCTGAAAATTTTCTTTCATCCACCCCCACACGAGATTCTTCATCTTCATTAACCTCTTCCATCACCCCTGCTTTGCTATCCAGAGAATTTAAACCTTACTGTCTTCTTTACCCTGATTATCGTTTCACCTTCAATCCTCCTGAACCATCGATTGGTGTTAGTTATTACATGCTAATGGATAAAGTAGGAATAGGGTTGGATACTCTGAGAGCTGCTTATGACTCCAATTTGGATCATGCTGCTTCTAGAGCTTTGTGGAGAATCTTTGAGAAGGACATTCAGAATGATATTCTGAACATCCAGAAGAGATGCTTGGCTGCTGCACCTGAATCTTCTGGTTACTTGTTGGATTTAGATGATGGTCAGTACTATCATCCCATCAGAAACTGGATATCTCTTGAGGAGAAGAAGTTTGTTGATGAGCTCGAGGAAGTGCATCCACTTGCAATGGTTGTGTGGAAGCCCCATTATAGTGTTCTGACTGGAGACTTTCAGTCAATATTCAACTGGTTAAGGGAGAATCCCTCTGCTAAGGCACCAAATATGGTATATCCAGAAGTTGAATACCCTTCAGAACCTTCTGCTCATACACCTCCAAAGAATTTGGTTGAAATTCTTAAGGCTTTTGAGAATTCAGAAGCTGCTCTCCCTGCTCTTGATTATGCTGAAGCTGATGCTGAGAATCAAGTTGCTGAGAATCAAACTGCTGAGAAACTTCCTGTTCAGGAAAATCAAGATGATGTTCTCATGATTGATGCTGCTATTGAGAATCCCACTCCTCTTCTGGACAATAGCGTTGATGCTTCTTCTGCTGGTCCTTTTGTTCTGATGAACACTATGAAGGTTCTTCAACAGAATCAAGCTGATCTTGCTTCTCGTCTGGATAGGCATGAGGATACTCACAATGAGTTTCGATCATTTATGAAGACGCAGACAGAAAGCACTGCTGAGATTCATAACCTTCTGGCCAAGATAGTTTCTAAGCTAGGCTAGTCGTAGTCTGTTTGGTCTTAGATGTTTTCTTGTTTCTTGCATCTGTTTCTTGCATCTGCTTCTACTCTTTTGTACCTTCTGATATTTTGTTGAATCAATGAAATATTATCTTCTTCACTTTATGTTGTTTTATTATCTGAATCTTTTTAAATGCTTTTTGATGTTATGACAAAAAGGGGGAGAAACATGATAATTGATATGGTTTATTATATCAGTTGCTGGGATTAAGTCTCAACATTCCTAACATTATTTGCAAGTTTCTATGTCTTTGAGATTTTTTGCAGGATTAAAGATATTATGAAAAAGCTCAACATGAGAAGCAAATACATGGGGAAAAGCAATTCTATAAAGAAGCATGTCTTGGAAAGTTGAAGCAAGCTTAGTGTTGTGAAGCTTCAAGATCAGAAGAAAGAAGATTGTTCTGATATTCTCGTGGCAGAATATGCTTTGATACATTTTCTTCTCTCATATGCTCTGATACATATTCTTCTTTAAGAATCTATCAAAGTTTGCTCTGATACATGTTCTTTCTTTAAGGAATGCTCTGAATCATTCATGCTATGATTACTTTTATCTAGTTTGTTCTGAAACATTTCAGGATGTAAAGACGCTCTAATGACGCTCTGATACATTCAAGAATGTTCTGATACAATCAAGCATGCTATGAATCAAGAAGAAATTCAAAGCTCTGAAGCTGTCCTATGGAAGCTAGAAGCAGAAGCTCGGAATGTTCTGAAGTTCTAGGCAAAGTGAACGTCTCTACCGAAATGGAAAATACTCAGGGAAGTCTTTTATTTATAAATTCTTCTAGTATTTATTTCAGGGGGAGATTGTTAATCTCAGGGGAGACATATTCACACACTCTGATTATATGCTTATGCTATATCTTTGTAATTGTCTTTGGTCATCTGTTATTCTGATTGCAAATTCATACCAATTATATATGTTTTTGTCATCATCAAAAAGGGGGAGATTGTTAGAACAAGATTTGTTCTGATCAATATTCTTAGTTTTGATGATAACAATGTATATGAATTTTGTATAAGATAATGCGATACTCTAATCCTTTACATTTTCCATTTCAGGAATTATATAAGGAGTACGCACAATTCAGCGCTAGAAGCACTGACTCAAAAGGTTCAAGTATGCAACATCAGAACATGCTCTCGCAAGACATCAGAAGATGGTCAAGCAGAATCAGAACATGGTCTATGAAGCATCAGAAGAACATGAGATCAGAAGCCGAAGCACTGAAGTTCTTATGGTATCACGCTAAAGCACTTCAAAGTCAGAAGACAAGAAGATGCTCTGCACCAAGCTGATTAACTCTAATTATTCAAATGTTGTATCTACAAAGATCAGATCAGAAGCAAGTACAAGATGACAGGCTACACTGACTGAAAAAAGGAACGTTAGAAGCTACAAAAGGCAAAGTCAGTAGAAGCAGTAAAAGCAACGCTCGAGGTAGTTGACAAAAGAGTGAAACATTAAATGCAGAGTTGTACGGAACACACAACGCATTAAATGCTCCCAACGGTCATCTTCTCAAACGCCTATAAATAGAAGTTCTGATGAGAAGCTGAATACACAACTCTTACGCAAAAATACAGAAACACTGTCAAATTGAAAAGCTCTCAAACTTCATCTTCAACCTCACTTCACTTGTAATATCTTAGTGAGATTTAAGCTTAGAACTTAAGAGAAATATCACAGTTGTGATTATAGCTTTTTAAGAAGCATTTGAATACTCTTGTAAACATTTATTTTACATTGATTTGTAAAAGGTTCCTAGAGTGATCAAGTTGTGATCAGTAGACTCTAGAAGACTTAGAAGTTTCTAAGTGGTGTATTTCCTATAGTGATCAAGGTGTGATCAGTATACTTTAGAAGACTTAGAGTGTTTCTAAGTGGATAACCATTGTAATCAAGATTGATTAGTGGATTAAATCCTCAGTTGAGGTAAATCACTCTAAGGGGGTGGACTGGAGTAGTTTCGTTAACAACGAACCAGTATAAAAATAACTGTGTTATTTGTTTTTATCTTAAGAGTTTTTTAAGTTACACTTATTTAAACCCCCCTTTCTAAGTGTTTTTCTATCCTTCAGATAGGACCATTACAAAGTTCAAATACAATCCAAGAAATTCTACAAGAAATCTATACAATACCCCAAATCTAGTCTACAATGGAGTCTATGCTAACGCCATGCTAAAGTTTACCCAAGCCGTGCCTTGCTTTCCATACATCAACCAGCTGCAACTTCAAACCGACGAAGCCGGCAACCACCAAACCTTGTAATTTGCAACAACATATCAAAACTGGTGCTACAAAAAAAGAATTCGGGAAGAGATTGACATATCAGAGAAAACGAGTAGAAAAGAAAGGAAGAATACGTAACAGAATGGGGAATTCACCGATAACCGAATCATAACAAACTTTCTCTCCAAGATTCAATCTCCAGAACTCTTCTTTAATCGACGGTTCTTCACCACCGAATCATAACTCTGAATCTTGGATCTTCTTGATCCTTCAACAAGAACCTCCAGCAACCACTTCTTGATCTTCTTAGATCTTCTTTTATCAGTGCCCACACCCTTCATGATGTCCTTCAACCTAAGTTCAGTTAACTCTAAGCGAGCATCCATCCTTTAAGAGGAGTTTGAGGTGATTGAGGAATCAATGAGGTGTTTGGACATGTCAGTCACTTTAACTTTTGTATTTGGTGTCAGATCACACGATCTTTGTTCTTTTGTTAAGGATCTTTTTGATCCGCAATCCTTTCTTTTCAGGCTTTTCATTTTTTCCCTAATTTTTTACTGGACAAATGTTTTTGAATTTCGGGTTTGAAGTCCAGCGGGATGCCCTAATTTTTGCCTAAGTCACTTGTTTTCAAGTTCGTTGACTTAGCGGGCTTTCTTTCTCTTTTTTTATTCATTCTTTTCTTTTTCGAGCAAGTCGTATGATACGTCTTCAATTTATTATTGTTGGAAGGATTGTGACTGCCTCATTTCTTGGTTGACGAGGGATAGCCATTGTGGTATCGTCATATTTTGACCTTCTAATGTGAAGGATAACCATTGCGGTTTCGACTTTCCTCAACCTTTTGAAGGATAACCATTGTTGTATCCTTAGATGTGATCTCCTGATGAATTTTGAACACTCAATCAGGTTAATTGAACACTACCCTACCCCTAGGTTAAATATGAGGGTTTTTCATATAGAAAAGAAACTCCTACTTCAAGGCTCAAAGGGGTTTACAAGGGATTAACTTCCTTATATCTCAAATGTTTAGGGATTTGAATTAATGCATGTACATCATCAACAAGGTTTTACTCGAAAGCACACCAATTGAGGTTATGGGTATTATGTGTTCGTCATTCTCCCATCGGAGTTATCATGCTTTATCACTGAGAGTTTGGTATCACATGCAAAGAAAAACATATAAGAGCGAGAGCGAATGAGTTATTTCAAGATAAACATATTCAATGCATCATTAATATAGTTCAAAAACAAACAAGTATGACATATGAGCAGTATTGAATCAAAACAAGAAAGACTACGCATAAACATGCATGATAATATGGAGATTGTCAATGTTGAGGAGATTTTCTCCGTATGGACTTATTATTTCAGAAGATCTGTTGAGTCGAAGGAGAACTTCAAATCTGGCTTGCAGGTCTGAATGTGATAACCTTTTCATCAATTAAGTATTGAATCTTGTCTCTGAATGGCTGACAATCATCAATCAAGTGGCCAAGTGCCCCAGAGTGGAAAACAAACCGAGCGTTAGTGTCTGAACCTGCAAGACACTTTTACTTCTAGGAAGAAGATTTTGACGAAGTCACATAAGAGTTGTAAGTGTCCAGCTTATGGGATAGTAAGAATAAAATAGTAAGAAGATGAGAAGCTTGTCCTTTGGAAACTTTGGTTGCAGCTTCGTCTAAAGAACTTTGACTTTTCATCTTTGGACGTCCTTCTATAAGAATCAAGCTCACCATATCAAGTGGGTCGTAGCCTCTGATTAAGGGTACCGTACTTTTGAAATTGGAAGCGTTTGGCTAGAGGAAAATAAATCCTCTCGCCCCTTGATAGATACTGCACTTTTGAGTTTGAAGGCATATGGCTAGAAGAAAATAAATTGTGCGCCATAAATCCCTAAGATCCTTGAAAAAGGTTAGTTAACATGCTATTAAGTAAAAGCATAAGGTGATAAGGACAAGTAAGTCCTACAAACAAAACCTGCAAGGAAAACAAGTGGTTAGATAACAAACAAGTCACACAAGTAGCCTTAGGTTTAAAGGCTTGCATGAAGTTCAAAGTTAAATACCCTCCCCACTGAAGTTTAGTTGGTTCAACCTGTCCTAGAATAGTAACCGGGTTCTAGGAATCTCATATCATTGATCTTTCTCGAGGGCATTATCTCAACACAACACTCGAACAGCCGGTTGAAAACATCCCAAAAGTCCAATCTCAATGAGTGTAGCATCGAGTATCAACCAGCTTTAGTCAAATCCAAATTCATCCATCTCGCTACAACTTATTGGCCAAAGTCAAGTTCAACTAGGGTTCTAAGGGAAAATTAGTGCTCAGTGACACTACATGGCAGTTTAATGTTATCCTCGATCCGATTTAAGGAACATCAGTACAAACCAAAGTGTCGCACTAACGGTGGCCACCATATCAACCATATCGGGACGAGCCGTACAGTCTCCTTGGTCTATTGCCACTTACCTAGGGTACACTAGATCCGGGTGTAGGATCCTTCACACAAGCAAATACCCAAGCAAAAAACCCTTAAAAGTAAAGCAAAAAAATCAAACAAATAAGCAGATAAAAGTGATCTAAACTCTAAGGTAACCCCTCTTTTTAAAATTCCCTAGCAGAGTCGCCAGTTCTATAATACGGCGGGAGAACTGACTTTAAAATGTGCAGATAGTAAGAGTCGCCACCGACTTTTATTTTATCCAATTAGGAAAGGCAAAAGGAACATGAAATACCTTTGAAAGAGATTTTGAGTTCGGGGGGTAGGTTATACAAAGGGAAGATGTAAGCACCCTTTATATCCATTGTTATCCATGGGCTCTTAATTGCATAGCTCACTTTTGAATTGTTTGATTTGTTTGAAAGAGTGTAGTGTGTGTTTAGAAAATAGTTTGTAAAAGAACTTGACTTTGTAATGATTCACCGTTCGAATATATACAAAGTACTTATCTTGAAAAGAGTTTTTGAAAAGCGAGGTGTGAAAAGCATTTGAAAGTTTGAATTGTTGTGAGCAAGTAATTAGGAACTACCTACCCTAAGTTTGTAAGGTTTGTCTTGTTCTTTTCCTTTCGTTAAGGGAAAGAGACTATCCACACCATAAGTTAATGGGAAGTCCTTTTATTGGATGTAAAGGGTCATCGAAAAGTCATCGAATAGTCATAGGGACTATCCATACCATAAAGAGGGTAGGAAGTCCTATGCATTGGATGTGAATAGTCATAAAAGGCAACAAGTAAGGATACCTTAGTGTCTGAAGGGACTATCATCATTTAATCGAGGGACGAGATCATTTATATCGTAGGTAACATCGAAGGGACCATGATCTTTAAATCGGAGGAACTATGATGATTTAAATCGGAGGCAACATTTGCTAAGGTATCCCTACGCTCGAGGGACTTGACTATTATTCGTCAAAAGGAAACATAAGAGAGGATTACCCTAAAGGTGAGTGTGAGAATAAAAGTGGTTGATTTATTTAATCCTGAAAAATTAGGGTTATTCTAGTTTGATTTTATCTTGCCATACAGTCCTATTAATATACATATAAACAGTTTATAGCAGTTATAAGGGTGCAGAAAGTAGATGCAGAAAAGAAAATCTACGCTATTACAAGGCTTCGGGATGGGGGATTACATAACCAAAAATGGGGGATGCGGAAAAGTAAAATCCTAGTTTAAACTATTACAAAAAACCTTGCCACCTATACATAATTTCTAAAATTTAAATAAATAGATAAATGAATAATTAAATAAAAGACGAAAATTAAACAAACATGCGACAATCATAGAGTATGGGATGAGAAGAGAAGATCGCAAATTGAATTTTAAGGTTTGAAAATAGGTGAAAATAATCCTAAGTCTAATTTTGTTATTACTAAATTAATTATAAACCTAAAATTAAATCAAGGCTAAATTAAAAAACTAATTACTAGTTAATTATAAACCTAAAATTAAATTAATAAAACCTAATTACTATATTTTTGCTGATTTTTTTATTGGTTAATTTTGAATAATAAAACAATTAAAATAGGTTAGTAAAAACTAAACACAAAAAAAGATAGAATAAAAACAATGGGCCTGGGGTGTGCAAAAAATAAAAGGGGTGAGAATCAAAACCAAGAAAAGCCCATTTGCCAAGGACAATCTCAGCGTGTGAGATCCATTGTGATGGTCTCTGAATGTCCATGGTACGCCTGCAGGTTCGTGGATGTTGGATTCAACTTTGAGATCATCCAAGGGTCTTGATATGAGGGGCACACCATATGTCTCCTTCAGGCCACGCGCATGGAATCTGGAAACACATTAATTCATAAAAATAAATGTTGGGGGCCAGGTTCGAACCACGCCCTAGCTGTTCCAGGTACCCATTGATTACCAACTGCGCTGCACTAATAAGTTGTTAACATTACCAAAATCAACGAATATATCAAAACAAACGTGACAAGTGGAAAATTCAAATAATGAGTCTAACTGGGCCAATGTATCATGGACTGGCCAATCACGAGCGGAGGGAGAGATTAGCTTCGTTGACCATCCAATGGTAATACACAGAGATGCCACGCACGCAAGTCAGCTGGTCCAAAAACTCCCCCCCGTCGGAACAGTATTGTCGATTGTCTTCTTCGGCGGATTCCAATCACCAAAACCTGTAAAAACTGATCGAACACAAAAAAGGAACCACCCAGACCCACTAATTCGAGGGCTGCGAGTTCAATGGGAGTGTTTGTTTTGACTGAAACACCCTGCATCAGGAGATACGAAGCTTGGCCGTAGTTTTGCCCTAACAATGGCACACGATTGTTCCTGCGTCAAAACTCGAAAGCGAGGCTTCTAAATGCATCCAAACATCATATATAACACATATCTATACAGAAAAAAGATTTATATTGCATGCATGAGAAGTTTGGATTGTTAGGAAATATGCAAATCGTGGTGCATTGAGGGGACGATTCCACGCGTTTTGGCCTTGGTCCTTGAGTGTAACAACTTCCTGGGACTTTCAGGAGAATGAATGAGTGCCTGGAACAGTGTGAATATGGCTGGAGAAGTCAACTCGAATTACCCTAGTTTCTTGAATATTTTGAAAGTTTGGAAGTGTTATTTTGAGACTAGGATTCTCCTCCCTTTACCTTTGAGTATGTTGTGTACTCATAGAGAACTGATTTAGGTTAACAATCTTCAAACAAATATCTTGTGATTATTGTGAAATATATGATTGGAAATTTGTATACAAAGTTGCTAAATTTGGTTCAATCATGATCCAATCAACTCCAAATGAATCCCTTGATCCTCAAGTTTAATATTTGATTGATTTCTGATTGAAAAACATAAGCCATGCACCCCTTATTCTTTATTTGATACTTATTTGATTTATTTTGATTTAAATTAAACAAAAAATCAAAAATAAATAAAATAAAAATCATGGTCATGCACAAATGGGCTTAAAGGTCCTCTAGTATGTCATATTCATATTTACACCTCACAAATTAGTCCCATTAACTAAAACACTCAAAATTACTCAATTTGACTTTTTAGCATTTCCGCAAAATTGCCCAACTTTAGAAAACCATAACTCCCTCAATCTCTATCATATGAAGGTGTTCTAGGACTTTTTGGCATTTGGAGATTTTATTTTTAAGATATGGCTCCTGACAAAAAATGACTTTTTGTGAACTTCTAGAAGGACCTGTAATATTTTGGTTGATATCTTCTAAATTATGCATTTTGGACAAGCCTTTAGAGAGACAAATTGTAGAGAATGAAATTTCCTTCAAAATGAGATTTGGTTGGGGAATTTCCGATGAATCATGCAAAAGTTATGGCTGGTCAAAGTTCAGTTGACTTTTAGTTCAAAAACCCTAATTTGGAAACTTCAACTTCGGATCCAATCTTGAGTTTATGATCATAGTTGACTTATTTTGACCATGATAAACCCTTGATAAAATGATGAGTGTTACCTAATATTCTTGATGTTGTTCAAAAACCTTGAAGTTTTACTGTATTTTGACCAAAGTTGACTTTTAGGTCAACCTAGTCGACTGTTGATCATTTGAGCTTGAAGAGATTGTTTGAACCAAAATGGCTTGAAATATGGAGGTAAAATTTTGGGGTATGACACCTTGATTAATCAAAAAGTTGCTAAGCCGCCCGTACCAAGCTCCAGGAGCTTTTTTAAGACCGTACAAGGCACGCTTAAGCTTATAGACATGGTCGGGATAATCAAAGTTTTCAAAACTAAGAGGTTGAGAGACATACACTTCTGCATTAATATGGCTATTAAAAAAGGCACTCTTAACATCCATTTTATATAGTTTAAATTCTTGTGATCATGCATAAGCTATCAACAAGCGTATAGCTTCGAGTCGGGCGACCAGAGCGTAAGTCTCCTCATAGTCGATCCCTTCCTCTTGACTATACCTTTGAGCAACAAGACGGGCCTTGTTGCGAGTTATAATTCCGTTTTCGTCTAGTTTGTTCATAAACACCCATTTTGTGCCAATTACTCGATGGTCTCGCGGAGGGGAACAAGATCTGGAACCTCATTTCTCTTAAATTGGTATAGCTCTTCTTGCATAGCTAAGTATCAATGTTCATAGACTAAGGCATCTTTAGAGTTTTTAGGCTCAATTTGAGAGACGGAATCATAATAATAGGATGATCCTTTTGAGATTTCTCCTAGAATATTTTCTATAGGATGATCCTTTGATGATTTCCATTCAAGAGGGAGATCACTTTTATCACATGGGTGATCTTCCACTTTCCTTTTGAGTGCTTGATCTGATTCCTCCTCTAATTTCTTTGGTAAGAGGCAATCTTTTTCTTCATCTAGTTTAGCCTCCGGATCTTTTAGAATACTCTCAGATGAGATACCTGCACCATCAAACACAATACCTTTTCCGACGGATTTCGAATAAGACTCATCAAAGGAGACATGGACGGACTCTTCAACAATATGTAACCTCTTATTGTATATCCTATAAGCTTTACTAGACTGAACGTATCCTAGGGCGGATTAAAATACTATTCAAAACATAACACGCCGTATTTATAGCGTCGGCCCAAAAATATTTAGGAAGCCCATGTTCATTAATCATAGTTCTTCCGAATTCTTCCAAAACACAGTTTTTACGTTCCACCACTCCATTTTGTTGTGGAGTGTGAGTTGCGGAAAAATTATGATTAATCCCATATTTCTCACAAAACACTTCAAATAGGTGATTTTCGAATTCACCTATGTGATTGCTTCGGATGGTAACAATGCTAGTGTTCAAATTATTTTGAGACATTTTGGCGAATTTTTCAAATGCGGAGAAGGTGTCACTTTTGCTAGCTAAGAAAATCGTCCAACAGAACCTAGAGAAATCATCAACTATGACGAACCCATAATAGTTTCCACCTAGACTTTTTATTCTAGATGGTCCAAAGAGGTCCATATGAAGAAGTTTAAGGGGTCTCGATGTGGAAACAATATTTTTTGATTTAAACGAGATCCTTGTTTGCTTCCCCATTTGACAAGCGTCACATAAGTGATCTTTGGAAAACTTAATTTTGGGTAGTCTAAAAACTAGGTCTTTTGAAACGATTTTATTTAGCAAGTCAAAATTGATGTGCGCTAAACGTCTATGCCAAAGCCATGAATCTTCACTCATAGTGGCAAGACATTTAGCCTCGGTCATTGATACCTCATTTAGGTCAGGCATGTATACATTGTTAACCCTCAGACCGTTAAACACGTCATCCTTCTTATCATTATTTTTAATTGTGCAACTTTCTTTTGAAAAGGAAACTGAGTATCCTTTGTTGCACAATTGACTAATGCTAATAAGATTGTGTTTAAGGCCCTCAACTAGAAGGACATCTGAGATAGTAGTAGAATAAGGATTACCTACACTACCTTTACAGAGTATAGCTCCCTTGTTGTTATCACCATATATCACAAATCCTTTCTTCTTAGCCACGAAGTCATAGAATAAGGACAAGTCACCTGTCATATGTCTTGAGCACCTGCTATCGAGAAACCATCTTCTCTCAGAGGACTCAAGACATTCCACCTATAATATTAAACAAGGGAAATATTTATCCAATTTTCATTGGGTCCTTGTGTGTGAGTGAAACAAGGGTTTCTCATGGGGAACCATTTGAAAATGCCTTTAGGAACCAAGAATCTCCTAAAACGACATTTCCTAATAGTATGGCCCATTTTGCAACAATATAGACAAGTCAAGTTTGTATGGTCATTACATTTGCATGATTGATCTTTTATCACATTAGTGTATTTTTGATAAGGATTAATCATACTATTTCTAAAATGTGATTTATCAATAGCAAATGCAACTTTGGGTTGTGAAGCTTTGTCTAATTTGGTTTTGAGAGTTCTAGCCTCTCTTTGCCAAATGTGACAAGACTCACATCCACCCCATTTAAACCAAAAATCCTTGTCATTTTCGCTCTTGCCTTTGATAGCCTCTATCATAGAATCCTTAAGATTTTCTAATTCCTTTTAGAATCAGAAACCTTTTTCTCAAGGTATGAAAAGATTTTCTTATTTGAAGCCAAGTGTTTGAAAGCTTCCTTGGCTTCTTGATGTAGATTGTCAAAGACTTTTTGTAATTCAGAATAAAATATTTTATCAACATTATTATATTTGAGGTGACTTACATTCTTTTTCTTCTTTTGATGTGCCATAAAACATAGATTGACCATCTCCTCTTCATCACTTGAATCTTCTTTGCTAGAAGAATCACTATCACTTTCCTAGGAAATGTAAGCCCTCATAGATTTTGTTGATTTCTTTTGGAACTTATTCTTGGCCTTGTCTTTCTTGAGCGATGGACATTCCGACTTGTAGTGATCGGGCTTACCACAATTGTAGCATGATCCTTTGACTTGGGATTTCTTACTATCATCTTGTTTGTTAGTCTTGGCTTGACGTCTATAGTCGACAAGGTTGTTGTCTGAGTGTTTGATTTCATTCTTATGAAGATACCAATTGTACTTTCTTACAAACAAACTCATATCTTCATCCGGACTTTCACCTTCATCACTAGAGTCACTTTCACACGAATCCTTGGTGGGTGAGTTTGAGCTTGAAGCCTTTAACGTGATTGACTTCTTTTCAGTGTCTTTTAACTTTTCTTTCTTTTCATGCTTGTTTAGATTCATGAGATCTTGCTCATGTTCTTCAAGCTTTCCAAATAGAGTCGTAAGATCCAAAGTAGTAAGATCGTTGGCTTCCTTGATTGTCGTGACCTTCAGTTGCCATTTCCTACTAAGACATCTCAAAACTTTATTAGTAGCAACAATATTGGGAGTAATATGTCCTAGAGTAGGGATGTCAATGGGGCGGGGCGTGGCCGGGGGATACATTTCCATTACAATCCCCGCCCTCAAATCTATTCCCCATCCCCGCTTCGGATCCCCGCTACGGGGGGGTTTTGTCCCCCATCCACATCCCCGCGGGTCCCCACGGATCCCCAAGGTTCATGGGGATCCATAAACATGATTTTTTATTTATTATTTTAAACCAAATTAATAGTAAAAGCTTCAAAAACTAACCACAAGAAATTTAGAAATTATTCCCTTGTGATAAATATATTGTTTTAATAATATTTAATCTAAAATATTGAGTGTTATGACCACCAAAATTTCCAACAAAAAAAATTGAAATAATCTTTTAGTTTTCACTCTTTTACTAAAAATACATTTATATTTTAAATTTGTGTATAAGATTAATTATATGAAATGACAAATAAACTTACATAATATTTTAAAATTACATATAAATTAATGACATTATGGTATTTTAGGCGGGGCGGGGACTCCACGGGGCAGGAGATATTTACGCCACCCCCGTCCCCGAAGTGCATTCGGGGAGACTTTGCTCCCCATCCCCGTCCCCACGGGGATAAAATTCCCTGTCTTTGGGGCCCCAACCGGAGAATCCCCACGGGGATCCCCGCTAACGGAGGCAAGTTGACATCCCTATCCTAGAGTGTGTAAGCGATTGATAATATGAGAAAATCTCTTTTGCATTTCCGCAATGGTTTCCCCTTCCTTCATGTGAAAGAGATCAAACTCTTGTGTTAAAGTATTGGTTCTAGCTAGTTTGATATCATTAGTTCCCTCATGGGCGATTTGCAACGCATCCCATATTGCCTTAGCAGTTTTGCAATGTGACACGCGAATTACTCATCAACCCCTAGGGAAGCTATAATCATGTTTCTAGTTTTCCAATCATAGACATAATTCTTTTCATCTATTTCATCCCATTGTACTTTCGTTTTTGGTATGGTAACGCCAGCCTTATTGGTTATGGTTATTTCCATAGGACCTTCGAGGATGACTTTCCATATTTTTCTATCAACGGAATTGATATTCACACGCATACAGTCTTTCCAGTAACTACAGTTTTCACCGGTGAAAACAGGCGCTCTATTGTATGCCCCTTTTGGATCGTTCTCCATTTTCTAAAAAGTTATATGTGAAGCACTAGATAAACCGGCGCTCGTGATTCCACTTGTTAGACGATGTGACGGATCTAGAAGGAGGGTTGAATAGATCCTTTGTTTTACTTTTAGCACTTTTTATTTTTCAAACGAAAGCACCCCGGATTTTGAATCGTCTAAGAACGATCAGTTATTGAAAAACCTGATATGCTAAACCAAGTGATCAATGAAAAGAGAATTAATGCTTTTGATGTATCAATGTGCTTACTTGTGTCACTTTAGTGTTACTTACTTCCAATGAACTGTTTAGAAATTACGACAATAATTTGTGCGTTTGATATTTTGTCAATCACTTGGTGTGCAAAATATCACCAAATTTTAACAGCACACAACAACACAAATTATGCTGAATGAAAATAAAGTGCGATAAAGAAAAGCAACACACGATTTGTTTAGGCAGTTCCCCTTGTCGTCCTCGCGTAGGGTACGTCTGCCCCTAATTCTAAACTTAGAATTAGGATATATGGTATTGAATTGCAAAGTGTTTACAAGAGAAAAAATGTTACCAACAACCTACTACAATTGCAGAAAATTGATACACTAATCTTCTCTCCCCTTGATTCGAGTTGAACCAAGTATGCCACCGATCTTTGATAAATCTCCGGTTGTAGCTACCTTGTTGAGAACCAAATTCGATTCTCAAACCCTCTGCTCTGCTGATTTAATTCCAAGATCGTGACCCCGATTCTTCCTTCTCTATCCTCCGATTGTTGCTACCTTGTTGAGCGAACCCTTGATTCCTTAATCACTTAAGCACAACTGAATATTGATGAAGTGAAGAATCAACAAAACCCCCCAATTCGCAATGATCTTGGAGGACAAAACCCTCATGTTTTATTCAAGAAAACCCCACAATCTCTTAACCCGAACAAGAACTCAATCTACCGTCGGACGTTATCAACACACGCTCTTCACCTTGATTGACAAAAATTGTTATGTGTAGTTGTCAATGGATGAATGAGAGGTTGAAGATGATAAGAACCTTGTGTATCTACTTCACTTTTCTTGTTGTAACCAAATGAAATAACCAAAGAACCTTATATGAGTTATCCAAAGCTAAAGCAATAAGTGAACAACAAAAATCAGTTTTTCACAGCGATAGGTCGACCTGAACAACTGAGAGGGTCGACCTGAGCAAACCTGTGGCTGCAACAAAGAAGGCTTGGCAATCTATGCGTTGACCTATGGGTCCACCTGAGCAAACTTGTGGCTCACTCAATGTGCCATGCGTCGACCTAAACAGGGTTGTGCGTCGACGCTTACTTCCCCATCATGACTTCCAGAATGCGTCGACCTATGGGTCGACATGAGCGTTCCTCGAAGCTTCATCAAAAGACCATACGTCGACCTGAACAAGTTATAGGTCGACCTGAGTTTGTCAAACATAAAAAAATACCATTTCTTGAAACTGTGAGCCGACCTGAACCCTGTGTAGGTCGACCTATACATCACAAACTTCCAAAAATGCCAATTTTGAGATCCTTCATGCTCCCTTCTTTGTCTTGTCGATTAGATTCACTTCCAAACTTGAAGTACACGTTTTGACATCATTGAAACGCTTCCTTGCCCTCACATAATTTACTATAGTATTCTTTGTCGCCCCTTTGACAATTTAGAACCTTGTCTCTTTAACAGAAATTATCTCCAATTTCTCTAGTTTAGGAATGTTGCTCTCAAGTTTACAAGGTATAGAGCTTTTCTGCAAGGTGTGTAAACTCAAAACTTTTATTCGAGAAAAGAAATTAATAATAGGAGATGACTTCTATAGGCCTGATAATTTTGTTGTCCCTGTGTGATGCATTGTTTGATCCATTCTAGATGATGGATGTAGAATGGAAAATGGATTATCCGAAATTTTCCACCCCTAACACGTTCTCCTCTCCCGTCTCTTCGCAGATTCCCGTTGTTGTTGGCGTTCTTCACCTGATTTGCTAAATTCGTCATCTGTTCAGTCAAAGTAATTAGAGTCGCGGTAAAAGCCTCGATAATTCCCTAAAAATCTGCTCTGGTTGATCCGCCATAGTTGTCAAGCTACGAAGAGAACAGGAGAAACCTGCTCTGATGCCAGCTGAAGTAGTCGGAAGCCCTAAAGGAATAGCAAGCGCTAAACCTAGAATATAGAATAAGATTGCAAGCGTAAACCTAGAATAAAACATAGAATTGCAAGCGCAAAAACTGTCAGATAAACTCTGGAGTCCAACAAGAATAAAAAAAACTTTAGATTCTATTATAATAAAAGACAATCCTTATGGCCATGCCAAAGGTCTTTAAATACAAAAAAAAAAAAAAACCCTAATGAACTTAAAGACATCCTAATGAACTTTTAATCCAAAACAAAAATAAAACTAAAAATTGCCATAAATAAAACAGAAAATTGCTAGGGATCTTCTCAATGATGTGAATATGACAAATCATGTGTTAAGAGTCCAAAAATCTACTCTATTTACGAATCAGAGAAGTCTTCAAGAAGTTGGAACCTTCCTTTCCAAGAACTAGTAAAACAATTTTGAATCATCCAGAATAAAGATAACCCTTATGTCTACAAAAATATTAGTCGGAGCATATTGCTCTATGTGCTCATCAGAAACAATGCCCCTACATTTAAAAGGAACATCAAATAAACCCAGCAAAAAATAAGAGACAAGTATGGTAATGAGATCGAAAATAGTACTATCGACATTTTGAATTCCATGTTTCCTGTAAGGCCAGAGTAAAGAAATTTGACCCTACACCTATATCATTCCTATTTCCTTTTACTTTCTTTCTATTTACCTCCCTCTAGGCATGGCAACGGGGCGGGTCGGGGACGATTTTTACCTCCCCAAACCCAAACCCGAATCCCCAATCAATCCCCATTACCCGCCCCAAACCCAAACGGGGATGGGGAATTAAAACCCAAACCCGTCCTTAACGGGTTCGGGTATCCCCGCCTCGCCACCATCTATTTCGTAAAATCAATTTTTTAATAAAAATATTTACTTTTTCAAAAATCAAATTACATTATAAATAACAAAATAAAACAATCTCAAAAAAATTCATACATATATTTCAAATATTTAAAATAATAAATACAAATCAAATTATTAAAACATTAGCCACATATTTAATAATATAAATTATGAAATTTAAATAATAATCTACATATTGAAATAAACGGGGCGGATTCGGGGATGGGTTCGGGATGGGTACTAGTGTCCCCATTACCCGACCCATCCCCATGTTTTCTAATCGGGGAAAACCCAAACCCGAACCCAAACCCAGTTAAAGCGGGTTTTCCCCGTCAACTTCGGGGCTGGTTCGGATGGGTACCCGTGGGTCTGGGTTTTATTGCCATGTCTACCTCCCTCTCTCAAAATAGTGATTTTACGCTTTTATTCTCATTTTTCCTGCTCCTATTTTCTTCTGTCTTTTTCCTCCTAAACTGACTAACTATAAAACTAAGGAAGAAAAATAAAACAAACTCAACTACACTAGATATATTGAACATATGCACAAATAAACAGATCATAAAATGCCAAACATATTGAAGCAAAAATATCAGTAGATCTTCTCATCAAAAGTCAGGTTTATTTCTTTCTAAAGGAGGTTTCTTCACTGTTGCAAGGAGCTCTTTAAGCTCCTTTACATGACTATGCATACCTTTAGATGAATACGCTTTAATCATTGTTCTATAAGTTAAGAAATCGGGCTTACAACCTTTAAGTTCCATGATCTCAAGCACTCCCTTCATCTCATCCAAACAATCTAATCTCATATAAGCATCCACCAAGCAATTGAAGAATACAGTGTCCAGTGTTACATCTGAATTATCAACAAAACGCAGGACACCGCCAACTTTTTCAGGCTTACCTGCATGTGCATAAGCCCTCACAAGGGAACACAGTGTGACACAACTAGGTTTTATTCTCTCTGACCGCATTAGTCTAAACAAATACTCCATCTGTTTGAGATCCCCGGCCTTTCCAAAAGCATCAATTACAATATTGTAGGTCACAATTGTCCAAGAATAATGATATTTCTGCATATATTCCATTACAGCACTCATTTTTGTGAAATCACGGGCTTTGCCGTAGGAATCCAAGAAAATGTTGAAGGTTTGAACATTTGGTTGGATTCCAGATGCTTGAAACTTTTCATAACACTTCTCCATTGTTTCTATCTGCCCTAGGTTGCCAAAGGCCCTGATTGTTGAATTCATGGTCCATACATCAGGTTGACAATCTTGTTCAGCAAGCATTTCCAAAATTGTAGATTCCATTTCTGAAAACCTTTTAAGAGCATAAAATTATATTACAGACATGCAAATACGCTATTGAGTTATGCTGCAGCAGGTTGCAAAAAGAATAAAAATACAAACAAACAACAAAATATGAACAATTTTTCACAAGTTTATCGGCGACAATCCAGGACTGAGTAGTGATGTGTTGGAAAAGTAGGTAGCTGATAAAATGAATTTTTCAACTTCAGTCAACAACTAGATTGCGCATGTAGTACTTTCACAAGATAAAGAAAGAAAGGTTAACATTATACCTTTTTGCCTTCCCATAAGCATCAATAAGGGTATTGTAGGTGACTGTGTTTGGCTTGATACCAAGAGTGGCCATATCAGATAAAAGACTCTGAACTTTGTCAAAGGCAGAAATCTGCAAGCACGATTTTATGAGGATTGAATAAGTCTGGACATCAGGCTTACAACCAGGTGTACTCTTCATTTCCTCAAGAAGAGAAAAAGCTTTATCCAAGAGACCACTCCTACCGTAGGCAGCTAACAATGCAGTGTATGATTCACAGTCCAAAACACAACCTTCATCAACCATAGCTTGAAAGAGTTCAAAAGCTTTATCAGGTTGCTTACATTTTCCAAGCATGACTATTAACTTGATGTATACACCTTCGAAAGGTCTGTACCAAAGCTGTTCGCGCAGTAATTCAAAAACCTGAAACCATGAGAACACGCTTCGATATGATATCAAGTCTTCCTGTAAACTAAACAGTTTCACAAGTGTATGTGTGTATGAGAGAAAAAAAGAGTGCAGCTTCAAATTTCAGACCACTGTTTTAAAACTAATTTTATTATGTTTTAATACTTGCAAACAGGATCCAAAATGGCGTCTTTCACAGTACAATAAATTCTTAAAGTTAAACAGCAGAAAGATAAAACGTTCTCGATCAATTTAACTCTTCGAGTCTTCATTTTGTTGCTACATTTTTCAATTACAGTACCATTTTATTTCTTTAATATGTATCTTTTGTGCAAATATGCTTCCTTAAAACCTAACATTAGAACCACATCACTTCACTTTTTCTAGGTCACCTTTTCTTTCCACATCTCTATACATACTAAGACAACACTATAAATAGATGAGCTTCTTCAATAAATTACCAATATTTAAACAATTGCACATTGGATTGGACCTATAAAAGGTTAGGCCTAACTATAAGGGTCCATAGGTCAATCGGATTGAACAGCAGTTGAATTATGATTCTCTCTCTCTTTTGTGAATTAGCTAACTAATTTCCATTCCCATCCATCTAATTAATTATTTCCCCAAAATTTAATCAAAATTCAATCAAATCAAAGATTATCATAGTCAATCAAAGCCACTCATCCATTTATTCTAACTTTCGCTTTCCCATGTTCCAAAGAAAAAATTAACATGGTACACAATTTAATGCTGCAGAACAAACAGCAAACTTATATTACCAGTTACCACAGCTAAACCCAACAACAGAACCCACATGGATTTGAATTTAACTATAAATTATGTTTGTCAGAAAAAACTTTCAAATAAGTCAACCGCAAAAGTTACAAGCACAGAATTCCAAGGTAACACAGATGATCCCTAAGACTCAAAATTCAAACAAATTTAACGCCGCGTCCCATGTGCATTCTCTTGACTAGACTGACATGCAGAAAAAATACCACAATATATAGATAACTCACATACAAATTGTAAGCTGATGACTACTGAAAATTTTCAAAAAACACAAAGGACTGTGCTAGGCATTCAACTGATATTCAATACATGTATATAGAAGTATAGTTGATTCAGTTTGTATTGGATCGGTTTTTCAACATAGCTGTTAAGAGTCTCTCATTGGATGAGATATAGACTGTACATGTGCTTAGAAGTGGGAGCTTTCTTTACCTTACAATAAGAGAAAGTTTTTTTTGTTTCCATTGTTTTGATTATCAGCTTTGCATTGGATTAGATCCATCGATGAACTCAAAACCAAAACCAACCCAATGGAACTCTATTCCATAATCAACTAATCAAATAAACAAACAAAGAAACAAAAACTCATATCAGACTCATATTGCCATAAAATAAACCGAAACCTATGTAATAACGACACTACATATTGAAGGCGTATTCAATGTCTGACACACTTATATTTTCTTAAATTATTGCTAGTTCCTATGTTGTGTTGGTGTTGAGGGAAATGGACCTTGGTAATATGGAAATCAGGAAGTAAGTACAGCCTAGCCAATAATTGTTCCACCCATATTCAAACTCGTTTTTCTTTCAGAATGACCCGTTCTTAAGAGGAGTTCATTAACCATGTGTCACTGGTTGCTAGTTACTATGTGTCATTGTGATATAGGCGTGCTCTTCATAGACCAAAACCAACCATACAAATAACAACAACAACCAAGCATTATCCCACTAAGTAAGGTCGGCTACATGAATCAACTTTCATCACAATGTTCTATCAAGGACCATACTTCTATCAAAATCATTAATCTCGAGATCTTTCTTAATAACTTCTCTTATAGTTTTTCTAAGTCTTCCTCTAGTTGTTTGACTTCTCTCCGTCCGATCTACTCTCCTTAGCACAAAATCTACATGTCTTCTCACTACATGCCCAAAATACCCAAGTCCATTTTCCACCATTTTTTTCTACTATAGGTGCTATCCCAAAACTCTATCTGATAATAGCATTTCTAATTTAGTCCTGTATTCTTACCACACACTCCTGCACTTACTTTATTCTCGTGTTGAATTTTAACGGCTCAATACAACATCTCAAGTCTTACCTCACAAACAATATACAAAAATACAACCATAAATCCATTTCTCCAAAATACCTCAAAACCAACTTACTGAAACTCCACATGAACAACCACATTCAATTCATCTAAAAAAACAAAACAACTGAAAGAAATAAACCTTGAGAGCAGACTCCCATCGCAAAGCCGCAATCCTTTCATTCAACGCTTCAAGGACAGTTCTAGGCAAAAGCTTCTTAGAATTAACCGGACCTTTCTTCCTTCTCTTATCAATAAGCGCCTTCGTGGCCTCTCTACGAAGTATAACAGACACAGCTTTCTGCGACGCTACCTTCCTATTTGTCATCTCCTTTCTCTCCTTCGCTTCCTTTGATTTCATCTTCTCCACTTCCTTCGCTATTCTCTTTGTTCTTTCGTCCGGTACTGCCATTATTGTGTGGCGGAGTTTGTCTACTCCGGTGATGGAGGAAGGTGGGGGAGAATTGGGGTTTGGGTGGGGGTCGGGTAGGGAGATGGATTGTGCGCGAATTGAAGTGGTTCTGCGACGGGAGATTGTGGGTGATGGAAGAGGAGGGGCGAGAGCGGTGGTGCTGGAGAGTGAAGTCATTGGATTTTGTTGTGCTCGGTTCTTTCGAGGCGTGAGGAGGAGAAGAGAAGAGAGGATACGTCATACGTGTATTAAAATCGCTAATACTAATATCCACGTCAACCAAGTATTTTGGTTGTTTGCAAAATAAAATCACTAGATATTTTTTAGTCAATTGATAAAATTTCATATTTTATTTTCTGCTTTCGTAGATGCACATCTAGAAACAGGAGTGATCCTGAGCACGGGCTCGCGGGGCGGGAGTCCAGAGTCTCATAATTTTAGGGACACCAAAATTTTTTTTTAACCCTATATATATTAAAAGAAAATTTTCTAATAAAAAAATACTTGTTAGATTTTTTTTTTGAAAAATATTGGCTAACAAAATTATAGGGACACTACAAAGTCAAAATTAATAGAAGAATGTAATTTTCCATAAATAAAATATAGAGCAGAATAAAATCAATTAATTCTCCTAAGATAAAATAAATTAATATATCTATAATTTTAACAACTAGAAGTTTAATAGTTTTATGTAGAATTTTTTAAGTCTATGACGCAACAAGTCAAAGAATTACAAAATGTTTTAGAAGCTCTTGGTCTAGATATTGATAATGTCAGGGGACAAGGATATGATAATGGATCAAACATGAAAGGTAAACATCAAGGTGTACAAATAAAATGCTTAGATGTTAACCCTATAGCATTATACGCACCATGTGGTTGTCATAGCCTTAACTTGACACTTTGTGATATTGCAAATTCTTGTACTAAAGCTAAATATTTTTCTAGAGTGTTACAACATATTTATGCTGTATTTTCTCATTCGAAAATGTTGGAAAATTCTTAGAGACAATGTGAAAGGTTTAACTATTAAACCATTGTTACAAACACGTTGAGAAAGTCGTGTGAATAATGTATATGCAATTAAATCTCAAACTTCAGATGTAATAGAAGCACTACTCACTACTTCAACTAGCTGAACAAGATAATGATCCCAAAATTAAGAGTAAAGCTAAATCTTTAGCAACTGATGGAATTGGAAACTTTGAATTTTTAGTAACTATAATTATTTGGTTTGAATTGTTAACTGTTGTTAATAAAATTAGCAAAAGTTTGCAAGAAAAGACATGCGTATTGATGTGGCTATAGAACTAGTAAAAGGTTTCATCAAGTATTTGAAAAAATATAGAGAATCTGGATTTGTAAATGCTAAGGCCAGTGCTGAAAAGATTGAGAATGAAATGGAGATTGAATGTGTGTTTATTCAAAAATATATAATTCGTAGAAAACAACACTATGATGAAAATCCATCTCAACCCACACAACTGAATCTTGAGTCTGCTGGAGAGTCTTTCTGAAATCACAATTTTTTATATATTGTAGATCAAACAATTGGCTCACTTGATAGAAGATTTGAGCAGTATAGCACATATGAAAATATGTTTGTATTCTTGTTTAGTATTGAAAGACTTAGATCATTATCTGATATGGATTTGAAAACATGTTGTAAACATCTTGAAACTTGTTTAAAACATGACGATTCTCTTGATCTTGATGGTGAAATTTTGTTTGACGAATTGAAAGTCATTAGATAAGTTTTAATAGTTGAATCAAAATCAAGCTATATCATATTGAGTTCTTTAAATACTTTTAATTGTTTTCCTAATGCATGCATAACTTATAGAACAATATTGACTATTCCTATCAGAGTTGCATCTGCTAAAAGAATTTTTTCTAAATTAAAATTATTAAAATCTTATTTGAGATCTACTATGTCACAAGATAGATTAAATAGTCTTGCGTTGATTTCAATTGAAAATAATTTTTTGAAGAACCTTGATTATGAACAAATTATTGAAAAACATTTTTGTAAAATCATATATCTTTTTACTTACCTATAAAGTAATAATTATATTTCTTAATTAGTGTGAAATAAGACGGAGGGAGTATTATTTAGTATGATAAAATCCTTTCACAACCACATCAAATTATAGTGTGATTTTTACTTCGCTTTAATGTGCCACATAAAATTATTGAAGAATTATGGCGCAAAAAATATATACTCCATTTTCCGTCTCATAAAAAGTGTTTCATATGTAGTTTTTTCAGTCTCAAAATAGTTGTCCTTTTAAGTTATCAATGCAATATTTATTATTATTTTCCACTATTTATACCCTTATTTACTAATATTCACTTTATTCAACAACTCTATTCACTACAACTAATAAGGATATTCTAGTAATTGATATTAGTTTTAGCATTAAAACCAACACATTTAATCATTTTTTAAAGAATCACGCATTACTCAAATGAGATTCTTTTATGAAACAGAGGAGTATATAAGGAGAAAGTGAAGAATCTTATATATATGTTTGCTTGGTAGTTTTTCAATAATCATGGCAGGTCCAAAAAGACAATTTTCTCATAGGTGATAGATAGATAGAGTGTGGAAGAAGGTGAAGGGATGGAAGGAAAAGGTTCTGTCAAGAGCAAGAGCAGGGAAAGAAGTGCTTATCAAGTCAGTTGCACAAGTTATACCTACGTATGTTATCAGTTGTTTCGGGCTTCCAGAAGATTGTTGCAAAGATATTGAAGGTCTTTTACCTAGATATTGGAGGGACTCATCAAAAGAGGGTAAGAAAATGCATTGGATGAGCTGGTCAAAACTGTCAAAAGCTAAAGGTGGACAAGGTATGGGATTTAGGGGCATAGGTGATTTTAACATGAGTTTGCTAGGAAAGCATTATTGGCGACTCTTAACTCTGGGACCCTCATTGTTGGAGAAATTTTTCAAGAGTAGATATTACCCTAGAACTTTCATGAACGAGGCTAAGCTTGGTTTTACTCCTAGATATGTGGGGAGAAGTATTATGGGAGCCAAGGATCTTGTGGAGGAAGGCTCAGGGTGGAGGATATGGAATGGGCACAATGTGAGAGTGTGGAAAGACAATTAGATCCTAGGTGGGGATTCAAGACTCATGGCCCTGCTAGATGTATCAGGGAAGATACAGTGGTCAATGATCTTATTGATCCAAATTTACGTTGTTGGAAATATGATATCTCATTAAGGAGTGCTTTGAACCTTATGTTTGTGCCGAAATTACCAGTATTCCCCTCTCTTGGAAAAGACATGCGGATAAGCTCATATGGTACAACGAAAAAGATGGAATCAACATAGTAAAATCGGATTATCACCTTCTTTCAAGGAAAAGAGCAACATCAGCCGCAGGCCATTCATGCCATATCCAAGGGAAAATGTGGAAAAAGCTTTGGAATGCACCAGTCCATAATAGATTAAGGAATTTTCTATGGAGGCTGGCCAAGAATATTCTCCATACAAGAACGGTTTTGTGTCAAAAAGGAGTTAAAACCACTCTAATTCTCCCCTTTGTCACAATAATCTTGAAACCACTGATAACCTTTTTCTGCATTATGAATTCTCCAAACAGGTTTGGTTCTAATCTCCCATTGGACTCCATATAAACCCTGTTTTTTATCTGACTTTTTGGATGGATAAATGTTTGAATATGAGTAACCCTTATGGGACTCAATTAATCTATGTTACTCTAAGGAAGATTTGGGATGCAAGGAGTCGTGCAATCTTCAATGGTTATGCTTTCAATCCTATCAATCTTGTTGCTAGAGCCAGAGACTAGATCTAGGAGTTTAACTCCCACAATCCAGAAGTTTAAAAAGAAAAGCCTGAGATATGAGGTTGAGGATGGAGGAACCAAAGGTGTGACCATGATCTATGTGGACGCATGATGTTTCAATAACGACACCATTGCAATAGGGTGCCTGATGCAGAGTCAGGAATCATGTATTTTCCTGTCTACGACCAATATTATTCGTATAGAAGCTGATCCAGCTACTGCAGAGACTTTGGCAGTAAGGTACACCCTCATCTTGGCAGTGGACTTCAAAATTTTGAAGTTGATTCTCCATACTGATGCTCTCTCAGGGTCTATTTGGTTGGGGGGTTTTGAGGGGACGGAGGGGATGGAATATTTTAAATTAAGTATGTTTGGTTAAATTTTTACAAGGGGGATTGGAGGTAATAAAATTCCCTCCTGAAACACTTCTTCGTTCCCCCAAATCGAGGGGATTTAGAGGGGAAGGGAGGAAGATGAGTGATGATAAAGGGAGGGGAGGAAGAGGAGTGATGATAAAGTCATTTTTTGTTATATTGACAAAATTACCCTCATTTTTTTTATTAAAATCATAAATTGTCCTTAATAAATATTATACATTAATTTTTGTCATGTTATTAGAAATTCTCTATTTATTACGGCAACTCCATTATTTTTACTTATATGACTAACATTTCTTTATTTTTATGTGTGTTATTTTGTTCATTTTCATTTATTATTTTGTTTGTAAAAATTTAATTAATTTATAAGTTATTGTGTTGTATTATATATCTATATATAATTATAGTATATGAGTTATATATCTAGAATTTAATTTTATAAATATTTTATAGGATAAGACAAATAATCTAGATGAGAAAATGGTTCATCTGATCATACATCATATAATGATTGTATGAAATTTATTAATATTTTATTTGCGCTTTAATATATTTTAGTGTATTTGTAATATTACATTTTTAGTGTTAGATTATCTATGTTTTATGAATTGAGTTTTCTTTTTAATATCACTTTGTTTTAATTTTATTTAGCATGATTGTTATAATCTTTTAAAGGTTAAAAGGTAAATTAGTTTTAAAATCTCTCTTCTCTTCTTGTGAATCAAACATATATTTGATTAAAAATTCTCTCTCTCATTTCTTCTCTCTCTCTTTTAAACAAAACACTCATTTATAAGTAAAATACATTCTCTCACCTCCCGTTCTTTCCACTCTCTTTTATTAAAAAATTTCTCCTCCGTTGAACCAAATAGACCATCAGTTATGGATTGCTTGAGTCCAGTGTCCTCTGTAGCGGTGTTGGAACTTATTATTTTAGATTGTCTCATTGGTTAATGATTGTTAACTTGCTACATTTCTGTTTGTTAGTAGGAACCAAAACATTGATGCTCACTAGCTTGTTGGTTTAGGTCATAGTAGGGTCGGTCCAATTAAATTTGAAGTTCCGTTCTAATTTAAAAAATGGATCCAAATTTAAAAAAAAATATATAATATAATAGTTAAAAATATAATTATATATTAATAAAAAAATTAATTATAATTATTTTGACACAGATCAATTTTTTTTAATGTATTGAGGCCCTTCAAAATATGAGACTTTGTGCTGTAGACAAGACCGGCCCAAATACATGAGGCTTAAGACGACTTTAAAAATAAAATTTAGGGCAAAACAATTAAAATTTATTTATTGGATTTAAAATTATTTATTAAATTATTTTAATTAAATTTACTTAATATTTAATAATTGATAATAAAGTTAATTTATAGTGTTTATTTTAAATATTTATAAATTTTTATATTAACTACTATTATATTTATTATTATTATTATTATGAAAATGTCATATAATAGTAAAAAATCCTTAATATTTTACAATCAAAAATATATTTATGTTTTATAGTGTTGGTCAGTGTTCCTGATGTGTGCGGTGCTATATTCTCTGCAACAATTTATTCCAAGCTCTCTCTCAAAAATAAATTCAAATTGGAAATAAATCAAACCGTACAGTGAAACACGTTTTCAATAATATAATGTTAATATATCAGAATTGGAGGTCCAAGGCAGTAGCTAGTTGGCCTACCCCTTGGACCGGACCTGGCTGTAGAGTCTGCTGCTCCCGCACATGGTCGGACCTGGGTCATAGAGTTAGCTGTAGAACTAAGCTTGGGAGAATACCCTTTGACCAAGTCTTTAATCTTGTATCAGACTTTTCTACCATCTATTGAAATTAGTGTTTCAATAAAAAAAATACTTGTAGATTAATGACTTTTTTTTTTGATATAATGGAGGGCCTAAGCCCAAAAACAAAAGAGAACTACACCGAATCTAAAAATAGACTACTAATCCCTAAAGAATCTGCCGCCATAAGAGGCCATAAGAATTCTGGTGGCTCCTTGTTAACGGTGAAGGTCTTGTCAATATAACTTCGTTTTGCAAGCACATCCGCACACATGTTGGTAGATCTATAGGCATGAGAGATAACAACAATCTCGTGAAGATCCATGAGATTCTTAATCCTACGGAGGATAGCCACACACTCTAAAATGATTGTCCTCCCTTCTTCAAGAGCAAGAACCACCTCCTTCAAGTCAATATTTACCTCTACCTTCCTAATACCCAAGGCTAGAGTAAGAGTTAACCCTTCATAAACTCCCCAAAATTCTGCAAGAATAACACTACTTCTCCCCAAGGCTAGATTAATGACTTTATTTATGTAGTTTGTTGAGTCCAATTTATACATTGTTATCTATTACTATTTAATATAGTTTGTTTTTAATACTCCTTTCATACATTGACTACTATTTTGATTGATTATATAAGTTATGAATGATTGTTAACTCTAATTTTTATAACTTAGACTAATTTCATTGTTCGACTTCGACATCTAACAATTATAGACATAGGGTGCTATTTGGTTTGTGATAATTAGAATTAAGGTGCCAATTATAGACATAGGATGTTATTTGATTTGTGATAATTAGAATTAAGGTTCCATATATTTAGAACAAATCTATTTCAGCTTAAACCTAGTCTTAGGCACACAACAATATTAAATTATCTTAACGGAGAACTCTGCCGTCCAAATTAGTATATGCTATGCATACTGCTTTTTTTAATAAGTCTATTGTGAGAACATAGTTAGTATATTGACCAAATTATTTAGATTTACTTGTACTATTGTATTGTGTATATCAGTTTACATTATATGGTCTTATTTTTGTCAGTTTCAATGTGATAAACCAGTGAAGAGATGATTGATTCATACATGGAAAATTTGTACACATGAAGTTTATCCCCAAATTTGCAGTTTAATGCATGTGGCAGTGCCAACGTTGTGTGTTTGTGGGTTAATTAAGTCTGTAATTGGTCTGTAATTGCAAAGGAATATATTTAATTGCATATAATTTTAATTATCATCTACTATCTACCCATTACTAAACAATTGATCAAACTACCTATTTTACCCTTTCATCAAAAAAAATTTTACACAACAAAAAGGTTAATTTCGTAATCTATTAATTCAACCACCTTTTTAATTACAAACTACCCATAAAACCCTTTCATCAAGATACTATACTCATACTATACATTAACAATCTATACTAAAAATAAAGGTTGTTTCGGTCAATACATAAATAAAAGGTCTTAAGTGTACTATGGATGTACAGTAACAATGTCAACTGTAAAATAACCATTGGTGAGATTGAATATTTCACTTTTCCCTCCTCCCAATACTTTTCCCTCATTATACCATTTCAACTTTGCAATACTTTTCCCATATCCGATTCTCTCTCATTGCTCTCCTCTCAATACAGTTGTACCTTCTCTCTCTCTCTCTCTCTCTCTCTCTCTCTGAACCCCTTTCCTCTTTTGTTTGCAGGTCTCTCCCTCCCAACTCCTTTCCTCTTGCTCTGCCGAATTTGTGGTTTGTTCTCCGAACTCCTTTCCTCTTTTGTTTGCAGCTCTGTTTGTATATTCTTCACCACAAACATCAGGCTTAGTGTATGTATACATCCATTTTATGTATATATCAGGCAGCGTGTAGATAGACCACAACCATTTCGTTTGTTGCTATTTGCTATCTTCAGACCTTTTTGTAGTATAAACATAAATATTGTTCACCACAACCATTTTTGTTTGCAGTGATTTTGTTGCTATTTTCTGACCTATTTTGCTATCTTTGCATAAATACTCTTCACCACTTTTTCTATGGAATAAATTTTCATCTCTTTGGACAGATGCATATTAGGATTGTTGACTTGTGGGTGGTTAAGGAGAAAACTGGCCAACAACACCTTGAGTTGGTCATTCAGGATGGAAAGGTTTGGTTTTTTCTATCCCAGGTTACATATTTATGTTTTTCAAGGCATTGTTGTTCATGTAAATGTTTGGTATTTTCTAACCCATATGACATATTTCTGTTTTTTGATGAACATTGTATTTCTCAAGATATGTTATATTTTCTGAGGACCATTTGTTTTTTAGGACCATTTGTTTCTGATGAACATTATTTCTGTTTCCCAAGATATGACATATTTCTGTTTTTGATGAACATTATATGCAAACATTATGAACTATTTGTTACATAAGTTCATGTATTTCTAAAGATCTTTACACAGTGTACAAGCATGGCAGCATTTCATTTTTCATTCAAAGGTTTGGTATTTTCTACCCATTCAAATATTTTTGTTCTTGCATTTGTTCATTTTTCATCCAAAGGTCAAGGTTTGGTATTTTCTAGCCATTCAAATATTTATGTTCTTGCATTTGTTCATTTGTTCTTGTATTTGTTTATTTTTTATGCAACATCATAACATACAATCTGAACTTGCATTTGTGGCACATGGTGATCAAAATCACGTCACCACTAGGAGTCAAGATTTTAAGGATTGGATTGAATAAGTTCAAGAGAATGAAACATATTCTCTTTATAATGGAGAGACGGTTGTTAATGATGGAGGTCAAAACGAAACATATTCAAGGCTAATCTTTATAATGAAACATATTCAAGGCTAATCTTTATAATCTTTTACGTAATAGGATTGTTTCGCAACCACTATTGGGACAACAAAACGTTTCAAAGCTTCCAAGTTTGGCTGGTATTTTGAATCATGCCCTGGCTGCAAATCTTCTAAAAAGTCTAGAGGCGAGAAATTTGAATGCCCATGTGGAATTACCAATGTTAAACCTGTAACCAAGTGTTCCATTCAAAACTTAATTTACATATATCTCACAATCTGCCCTTTCATATGCCCATATCATATATGTATTTCAAAACTGCATACTCTATAACAGCATATCAAACATATTTACAAGCAAATACAACTATTTGATATCACTCATATTTTCTCATCAACTTTGTTTGCATTCTATTTTCTCTTTTAGGTTCAGCACATAGATACTTTTGTTTACTGTCAATTAATGTCAAAGCATACTTAACCTGCGGATTGTGCAAACTGTCAAGGCAATGTATTGTTGTGTTTTTTTATGGCCATATCTTTGTGCTTTTTAAAAATTCATTTGTACTATTGTATAATTAATATATGTATTTTTCATTGGTAACTGCATCAATACTTAGCCTGTCCGTTTCCCTGCTACATGTCAGAATTTCTACTTCACTTTTTGACTTTGCCTAGCATTTTGGAGAATGGAAAGTACAAGATCACTTCAACCTTAAATGCTAAGGTTGTTTCCCCACGGTAAGCCCCTGCTGTAACTCTTTTAAAAGAATTTTTTACTGTCCTGCCATGTTTCCAGAAGTTTATACCCATTATGCCATACTTTTCAAAATTAATTCCAATATGCCATGTTTTCAAAAAAAAAAAATGCTTTATAGTGCATCCGCCCTTTGAATGGGTGGAGCTTTGCTGCTTTTATGAACATCCTCCCTTTGAATGGGCGGAGCAGTGTACACGTTTTTTTTTTTTTTTTGAAAATTTTAATTTAAATAAATAACAAATTTAAATAATATAATAAATATTATAATTAATAATAAACCAATAATATATATTAAAAATATTATAATAAAATATATTTTTAATTTTACAACATGTTTATAAAAATTTCAATTATTTAATTAAAATATTTTATTATATATTAATCATATTATTATTAATTATAAATTTTAAATACTGGTATATCACTGCAATTATTAGTACCGCTACTGCAATGGCCAGAGTTTTTAAATATTTTATTATTTAATTTCAGATCCGCCACTGTAATGAGCGGAGCTTTTAAATATTTTATTATTTAATTTCAGATCCGCCACTGCAATGGGCGGAGCTTTTGATTATTTTATTATTTAATTTCAGATCTGCCACTGCAATGGGCGGAGCTTTTGATTATTTTATTATTTTATATTTCAACCTTGTCCTTATAAATAGCACTGTCTTCCTGAGTTGGTACTCACAACACTCACCACTGCAACAATGTTTCCAACGTTTCCCATGATGAAAAGAGATGCACATGTTATATTTACGGCAGTAAAGCCTCCGATGAAGATCACACTTTGGAACACACAGACCTTTGAGCATCTTCAGAGGCACTTGCTCCGCTATCCCAAATTCTTCACAAGAAAACTATGTCAACATGCAAACGTCAATGCATAACACCACCCAACATGATTGGAATAACGAGGGGACCAAATTGAGTTATGGCAGTGCGACGGCGGCTGATTTTATCAATTAAGAAATGGTCGAAGAATTATATGATCGCGGATATGAGATAGGTCCTTCTACTCAACTTGCAAATGATGAAGTGCCTCGTAGAAGAACTACGAGAAATGGACATCCTCCCAATTCTGGAACCACCCAACAGTTACGCTGACCGGGTCAAGGTGGCAATTAAATACCGTTTACATTAATTTATTGTAATTTTATTTTTTTTAATTGCATTGTAACTTAATTTATCAATTAAAAGTATTTTATTTATATAAATATTATTTAATATATTTTAATTCAATTTATTTTAAAATTAAAAAAATTAATTGCATTATTTTTTATATCTAAAACAAAAAATATATAACATATATTAATTCAAAAATTAGATTTAGAAAAAAAATTCGTTTTAAACTCATCCGCCATAGCAATGGGCGGAGCCTCTTAAAATTTCAACACTTCCGCCCTTCCCATTGGCGGAACCTAAAAAGCTAACACACCTCCGCCCATCCAATTGGCGGAGGTTTTATACCAATAACCAAACTTTTTTGAAAACATGGTATATTGGGAATTTGTTCCAAAAGTATGGTATATTGGGTATAAAGTTGCAAAAAGATGGTACATGCATAAAAAATTCCTTTTAAAAAGCATATTTGATCCACCTTTTGATAAGGTATAGATACCTTTTTCTAATGTCAGATTTATAGATGATGAAACGGCTATTGATATTTCCTTTTGCTAATCCGAGTACCAGTTTAGTGCTATGGAGCAGACTGCTGTTTTTTACTGCCTGGCAGTCTATTTCCAAAAATATAATTACATCTAGAGTCAATTAGTTTAACTGAACTAAAGGAACTTATTTGTTGAAGGAGACTTGTAATTTTTAGTTCATGCCACTACCTAGAGGCAATTTTTTTAACTCCACAAAATGACAATTGCTTGCAATTTCTAATAACATATTTAATTGTCCTATTAAATACAATGAATAACTATATCCATCATTTGCTAACAGTATCCAAGATGTAAAATCTACTATCTAGAATGACATGGTTTAGTTGGAAGACTATTAAGTTGCCTGAGTTTTTGTTGTAGGTTGAAAGAGTTTCTCATAGAGATGACGTGCAAGAATTTGTGCTGAATAATTTTCAAATAAATTTAAATGATGTTGTTTTTTGTAGACTGTTAATCCTGCTGCAATTTGCACGTCGACAGATTATAATTCACGGCCGCTGTACACTATTTTTCAGTAATTTCATTGATGCAATTCCGGTGGTGAGTTTTTCATTGATGCTTTTTGAATACACTCTTTGATGAACCATTTTTAAGGAGTATTGTATTAGCTAAAAGTTATTTATATTTTCATTTGATGAGTTAGTTTATATGAGTTGGTTTTGATAACTTGGTTTATCTGAGTTGGTTTTAGAAAGTGAAGTACATATGCAAGAGGAGACCAAATCCATCAATATGTCGTTAAGTATTCCTAACTTGCTTTATGTGAGTTGGTTTATGTGAGTTAGTTTATATTAGTTTATATTAGTGACTTGCCGCTATGAACTTGTAAGTAAGTATTCTATTCCGTTTGTGATTTTCTCTCAGCCCTTTTTTGTTTGAAATTAATCGGTTATGGGATCCTGTTAGTGATGTTGAATTCATTTATATTTTTTGTGTTTGATACGAAACCGATCTGTGCCAATCGATTTGCACGTTAGCTCGGGGTGAATGTACATTCTGTTGCAGTAAGGAGCACAATATATGAATATCTTTACTGTATGTCATTTTATGATTTGGTTCTTTTATTTTGTTGCAAATAATTTGTCACATTTTTCATTGCTCCACATACTCAAATTAAAGATTTAATTATAGTTCTTCCTTGTCTTCTGCACCTTTTCTTCTCCACATACTCAAGTACTGCTGGATTGTGTTTGTATGTCTAGACACCGTGATTTCATGATTCCTCCTCCCTTTAAAATTGGTTAGATTTTAATGGACTCCATGTGTTTGAGTTTAATGCAAAATTACCCAATTTCAATTTATTACAGGAATAATAAACCAAATTGGTTAGAGCTTGATACAATTAACTTTGGAGTTTGAAATTGTTACTAATGATGAGGTTGTTAATTTTTAATTTTATCAACTCAAAGGTCAATGTTGTTGTCATAGACCATATTATTCAGGACAACATAGAGTTAGGACTGTATAGAGTTATAACAGATAGAATTGTAATTAATTATAATGTATAGATTACTCCAATCACCTACATCTTGATGATGGTATGATGTTGAGAATGAGAAAATTGAAAGTTGGCATAAATGACAATATTGCTATTGTGTTATTGAAAAAATTAAAAAATTGCTACCGTAAAACTACTAATGTAAAATTACTATGGTTTTATTAATTGTTACTATTGTTTTATGAATTGTACTGTTTTATTGGATTGTTTTATTAAATGACAAAATCAAACAAAAATGTTTGCTTCATTACTTTTAAAGGCTACGGCTATATATATTTGGTAGTTTAACAATAATGCTGAATTCAACATGTTCTGCTACAATATGAAAATAACTTAATTATGATCAACATGTTCCACTACATGACTCTAAAAATTCAGAATTCAACATGTTTTGATACTTGACAACCATGTACTAATACAAAGTAATTAATACAAAATAATTGAATAACTTCAATCAATTAAACTATATCTAAAACTAACTCAAATCAAAACTCCAAGTAGCAGTAGAAATATGTCTTCCTCCAATGCCATGTTCCCTTCTTTGTATATAACAAAATTTTAATAAATATGAGATTAACTATTAATTTTTTTTCACGGGTCACTATCAATACAATATTTATTTTAATTTAATCAACTATTATCTTAATTTAAGAGATAAATTTTATTTTTAATTTTTTCTTCATCTCTCTATTCTTTTTTTCTTCTATTTTGTATGATTATTTAATATAATTAAATCTATATGATTATTGTTTATTTTACAAATAAGTAAATCATTTCAAATTTTGTATCTATTTCTAAAATTTTATATTTATATTTGTTAAAATTTCATTTTTTTTCTCCAACACACATATCCTTTTTTTTATATGGTTATTTAATACAGATAAATTTTTATGATTATTATTCATTTATAATTAAATCATTTATTTCAATTCACATGTGTCAAAATATATTTTATATATAATATCATAATTAAATACCCGTGCGGGAGCACGGGTCTGTTACTAGTTGTCGAATAAAATCGTAGTTTATCTAAAAACACTTAAATGAAATGGTAAGGAATTTATTTCAACTTAAACCTAGTCTTGGACACACAATAGTATAAAGTTGTTACACACTTCATTTTGAGTGAAAATGATAATTTGTCATTTTGAAGATTGATTTGGTACTTTTGTTTTGGGATCTGCTCAAATTAATATGGGATTAGGCATCAATTTAAGGATAATTAATATGGGATTAGGCATCAATTTAAGGTTAATCGTAAAGTAATGATAGTAAATATTTTGGTTTCTAGTATTTGAAAACTGGGATTTCACTCATTGCATGGAAATGAAATGAGTTTGGGAGGATTAAACAATCTATAAGTTCTCAGATTCAGTTA
Source organism: Vicia villosa (assembly GCF_029867415.1). Lineage (NCBI taxonomy): Eukaryota > Viridiplantae > Streptophyta > Magnoliopsida > Fabales > Fabaceae > Vicia > Vicia villosa. The sequence continues at coordinate 435,976 of NW_026705294.1, read as the reverse complement.
TGACTGAACTGTATCAATCAGGAAAATAATTTTGCACATACACCACCACCCTTATCAGTGAGTGCTGATCTATTGACTTCAATAGAGAAGTGGATCAGGGCATTTGACAATGGTCAACGATGGGGCCACATAACAACAAATTTCGTGAAATCAATGAACCCTATCTTTAAAAGACATAAAAAACCTACTAATAACTGCATTTGTGAGAGCAACATATTTTAGGTTGGAGTCACTATTCGAGACCAGGGGTTCAAAATGGAGGTTAGTGTTACAATCGGGGTAGTTATTTAATGGAAGCTTTATGAAATTTATGTAGGAGGAAATTGTTAAAGCTAACATACATGGTGTTACAATGTTTGACCGTATTAAAGTTTGATTCAGTGTACATGAGACAATGAACCATAACGAGGGGAGGCTGTCATACCCCAAAATTTGCCCACCATATTCAAATATTCAAATAATTTCAAAATTGGATTTTTTTATAAAATTTTGAGGTCATTCACATTGACGTCTTGAATTTTATAAATATTCGATTTAAAGTCTATTTTAAAATATAATAATTTACTCTTAAATTATTTATATTTTAATAAATAGCAAAATGTTTTCCCATGCTTCATACACTTTCAATTGGCTTTTATTTCAAACAAATAATATAGCAAAGTTGGTAAGGAGGTAAGACTTGCAAGTACAAAGTCTCAGGTTCGAATCTCACTTCTAACACTTTTTTCTTTTATTTGTTTCTAACTATAGTCTTAATTTTATTTTCATTTATATGAAAAAAAATCACAAAAAAATTTTTTTTTTTTATTATTTTAATTTTATTTTTCGTACTAATTAAATATGCATTTTTTAAAATAGTCAATTTTCACTTTTATGTATTTTTTAGTCAAAAAATCACCAAAAATCGTAAAATATTAAAAAAAAATCAAAAATTGTATTTTTTTCATCATTTAATTATTATTTTCGTATTTATTTATTAGGCATTTTTAAATTTTTTTTTATTAAAATATTTATTTTTTATATTTTTAGTCTACAAATTATTAAAAAAGAAAATTTACAAAGATTTCATTCATATTTCTAAATATTGCATAATTGTATAGTTTAGGAAAGAATCAACATAATTAGTTAAATATTTCAGAAATCAAAATCAAATTATATTTGATTTAGATTTATGATTTATTAATTAATTAATTGATTATTATATTTTTGACATCCTCTTTATTTTTCGAAACACTTTCTTTCAACTCCCCTTTTTTAAAAACCCTTTTCAAATACTTTATCTAGAATTACAATATTTTTGGCCAATGATGATACCTGAGGCCTGTTTTTTTTAAAATCATTGCTTTGGCCATTTTGCTATATTTTAGTTTAAATTTATGTTTTTACGATCATAATATTTTTTTAAACCCTTGGGAATGTTTGCCCTTTTAGCCATGATCTAACTTTCTGAACCTTTCTTTATTTCTTGGGAAAATTTAGATTATATGAGGTCAAACCCATTTTATAATATTTTTTATTTTATTATTGTAACTATTATCATTACTAACTTTTTTTATTATAATTATTATTATTATTACTAATCATTTTTGTTAATTACTTTTATTATTATTATTATATTGTTGTTATTATTACTATTATACTATTATTATTTTTATTACATTATTATTATTACTATTATTATTGTTATTTTTTTCAGGTACTTCCTTTGGCTAAAGAGGAGCGGTGCAGGATCATGGATTTACCATTGTTAGGGCATAAAGCTTTTGCCTCTTCGAAAACCCCATCGGTACACCATGAACCTCCAGCCACACCATATCAGATCAAATCCTGATTTTTCTTTAATTCACTTTTTTAATTATTGGTTTATTGTTTTATTATTTAATTTTCACTAAAACCCTAATTTTTTTCTTAAACCATAAAATTCATGTTATTTTCACAAATCACTCTAAAAAACTTTTTTTTTCTTTTTCTTTTATAAAATTAATTTTTTTATTTTATTAATTTAGAGTAATATTTATTTTTAGGTTTAAATAATTAATTTTTAAATTTAGGTTAATTCAACAATATCATTTTTACTTAGGTTAATTTAATCAAATTAGGATTTTTAGGCTAATTAATAATTTAGGTTTAATACTTTAAATTAATCTTAGTCTTAAAAGGTTTTTTAGCCATTAGGTTTTTCCCTTTGGTGATGTTGTCCATGAATAAGTGTTGGTGTTCTCGTCCATTTTTTAGGCTAGCATTTTTAGGCTTATAATTTTCCCTCTAAATTTTTTAACTTTAATTTCAACGCGTATTCTCTTCTCACCTTAAATTCTATGATTGTCGTATGCTTTTTCCCAGCCTTGGGGTAAAACTTGTTTATTTATTTATTTTTTTCCTTTATTTAAATTTCTGCCTTTATTTAATTTTTGCCTTTATTTAAATTTCTGCCTTTATTTAATTTTTGCCTCTATTTTAAATTTCTGCCTTTATTTAATTTTTTGCTTTTATTTAATTTCTGCCTTTATTTATTCTATTAATTGTGGTTAACTTGTTCCCCATTTGGGGTCTGCCTTTTATTAGGTTTATCATCTACTTAATTATTTCTTTGTGGTTTCCCCACAAAGTTTGTTTGCCTTATGCCAATTGCCTTGCCTGGTTTAATTCTTGCAATATTATGGTGTTCCATCTATATTTTGCCTTGTGTTCCTTCTATATTTTGCCTCTATTTTCCCTACAGGTGTTTATTGTAATAATTTAGATTTATATTTCCGCCTTTATTTTCTGCCCACAGGTGTTTATTGTAATAGCGTAGGAACTTTTAATTTCTGCCTTTAATGTTGTTTATATTAAACTGCGTGGTTAGTAATCCTAGGGAGTGCAAGCCTGTAACTAATTTAGAATAACTATAATTATAAGATAAATATTATCTGAATTAAATCACGTGATTGTGCCACACACACCTTTAGGGTAATCCCTCTAGTTGCCTTGTTGCCTTGTTGCCTTATTGATAATGCCTTAAAATAGTCAAGTCCCTCGATTCCGAGGATACCTAAAGCAAAGGTTGCCTTATTTCATTGATATCATCAATTTTGTCCCTCGAAGCTGCCTCGGTATAACATGATGGTTGTCCCAATTGCTAAGGTATCCTCGCATGATGCCTAAAAATTTAATGACTATTATATCCTTCCCTTAGACTACCTACCTCTTTATGGTAGGGACAGTCTTGTGGCGAACGATAATTTCTCAATGACCCTTAACATCCAATTGAAAGAATTCCTGCCCTTTCATGGTATGGATAGACCCTTTCGCTCGAAAGAGTTAAAGAACAAGAAAGATAGTCTTAGGGTAGGTGTTTTTAAATGCTTGCTCACAATCAAATCAAACTTTCAAATTACTTTTCACACCTCTCTTTTCAAATACTTTCAAAACAAGGCTACGCTTATTTACAAGCTAAAGTCCTTATTCAAATCTTTTACTATTCACACACGACACTTCAAACTTTTCAAACAAACAAGTGAGCTAAGCAATTAAGAGCCCATGGATAACCATGGATACAAAGGGTGCCTTACACCTTCCCTTTATATAACATACCCCCCGAACTCAATCTCTTTTCAAAGGTCTTTCCTGTTCTTTTTGCCTTTCCAATTGGATAAAATAAAAGTCGGTGGCGACTCATGCTATCCGCAACATTTCTTTCTTTAAAGTCAGTTCACAGTATTACAGAACTAACGACTATGCTGGGGAGAATTTTCGAATAAAAGAAGGGTTACCTTAAAAGCTTAGGATTCACTTAAATGTTTTCTATTGTTTGCTTTGCTTGCTTTATTTTTCAGGGCTGTTTTGGGAATTAAATGAAGGACGAATCCTACACCCGAATTCAAGTACACTTAATATAGGAGTGGCATAGTCATGGCGACCTCTTTCACATATGTGGGAGATGAGTCAATATGAAGTTCACGCTTGAGTTAGGACTCCATAGCTATATGCACACCTTTCTCAAATGAGGGAGGTCTGTGTATGTGCCTGTGGGTGCGTCGGAGCTCAAGGACCTTTAGTTACCTTAACCCATCTTGGCCTTTAGGAACGTAGTGGGGGACTACTCTTGACAAATTTTGAGAACCTAGTCGCTACCCGATACTACAATTCAGATAGGTTCTTTCTCAAAGTATCATTGAGAATCTTCCCTTGGTATAACATACCCCCCGAACTCAATCTCTTTTCAAAGGTCTTTCCTGTTCTTTTTGCCTTTCCAATTGGATAAAATAAAAGTCGGTGGCGACTCATGCTATCCGCAACATTTCTTTCTTTAAAGTCAGTTCACCGTATTACAGAGGCCAAAGGGGATATTATCAGGTCAAACTAGATAGAGGTTGGTGCGATTGCATAAAGTTTCAAGCCTTTCGTATGTCTTGCTTCCATGTCATAGCGGCGTTTTCACATGCTCGCCAGGCCCCTTTCAAATATCTATCCCCCGTTTACAAAGTCGGAAACATATTCAATGTGTACATCAATAGATTCTTGGTGGTAGCAAATGAGGATTATTGGCCTACTTATCAAGGGAGCATTGTTTGGCACAATGAGCATATGCGAAGGAAGAAAAAAGGTCGCCCTAACAGTACGCGTATTAGAACTAAAATGGATACGACAAACAAATTGTTAAGATTATGTAGTACATGTCCTCAACTCGGACGTAATCGACAAAATTGTCCCAATGCTGGGTCAAGCTCCACAACATAATTACTGTATATCACTTTTGGTATGTAATTTATTTGTTGTAACCATGAAATTTCATATTAAATTCAACTTTCATTTCATATTCAAGATAACATTCGAGTACAACAAAATAAAGACAACCACGCATAAAACAAGAACACGGTACACAAATAAAATGAATAAACACATCAACATATCTGGGAGATTACAACCATTAAGACAATATCAGCTGATCCATTCATCATCATACAGACATCCTTGTCGGTTTTAACAGGATCCCAAAAATGAGTTTCTCCATTTTGGTTGAATATCGTAACAAGCTTGTTAATTCTTCTAATCTTTTCACCGTCGAGAATGCCTCCATCTAACCAACAGATCAAGCTCCTCTGAAAATGCTCGAAAGTCTGAGTGTTCCAAAATTGGATCTTCATCGAAGGTTTTGTTGGCGAAAAATGTTGAGCGTTTTTTTGATATTATAAAACATTTTTTGAAGAAATGTTTAACACTGAAATGAGGAGATGAGTGGTAAATGGTGAAAATGAATGACCTATTTATAAAAAAACAAATCACATAGGAGCCAACATATGTAGCGCATGCTCCTAATGTTATAGTCCATGCGCCATGCACATTAGCATGACATAGGTGCATGCGCCATCTTTTATGACATCTCTTCTCAAATTATAGTGCATGCGCCAGTTAAGGTGGCGCCTCCTCTACAGGTCAAAAAAATTTTTTTTGAAAAATAATGAGATTGATGATATTTATTATTTTTTGATATTTAAAAAAAATCTACAAGAATATTATTCTTAAAAAAAAAAATTCTGTTGAAACAAACACACCTATAATGGACTGGAATAAAATAACCTGATGGAACACCTATAATGGACTGGAATAAAATAACCTGATGGAACAGAGCGGAATGAGATAGAATAAAATGATATTTCATTGTTTGGATAATTTAAAAACGGATGGAATAGAGCGGATTGAAGTGGTATGAATTTCATTTCATTACATCACTTACCACTATTTTTCTTCCCCTCCGATTTGGGCAGGATGAACAACTTACCTTGTTACGTCCTAAAATTTCCAAATAATGGAATAATATCTTCGTTTTGCTCCACTCCTCTACTCGGCTTCATTCCACTCCGTTGATTTTATGATATCCAAACATAATTTACTGAAATTGATAAACTTCCAAATATCAGTTATTGTTACTCAAGTTTTACTAAAAGGGTTCAATGTTATTGTAAATTTGTGAAATTTGAAATGATAATTTCGATAGCCCACTAACATTTTAGGTTCTTGATCGTACCTGATCAGATGGGTCTTCAAGGCCTGCAAGGATCTGGATCTTCTGTGAACTGGGGGGGTGTACCTGCAAGGTACTCCGATGCCAAAGTGAGAAGAGAGAGCAATCAGAGCGCAAGTACAAGGTAGAGAAAGTATGAAGGAAGTTAACTGACCCTCTAGTGAAAGAGGGTATTTATAGCCCCCAGCGTTGGCCCAAGATCTCGCTATTGGACTGGATGCTCAGGCCCAATTCGGAGACTGCCAGAATTTTGCGTGGATAGTGGAGACCAGTACATGATTTCCATCCTGGGTCAACCACTCCGAAGTTTAAGGGGAGACACGGTCTTTTAGGGAGTGCGTGGACTCTGTCTAATCCGATGGGTTGGGAGTGAAAGAACCCTACGAGGAGGAGGGTCCCTGGCGGAAGAAGCGTTTGCAAGGAGCACCTACCCAGGGTCAGGCATGTGCCCTTGCCCGGATCATGCTGGACTTCGGTCTTTGATCCAGTGGAGTCGACGATCGAATGTCATGTGCTTATGCCCGGCTGACGAGGATGTCACGCGTTCAATCCTACGGGGTCGGGGAGGAATGCCCTTTACGGACTGATAATAATTTGGTCCTTAGTCTGTTTGGGCCAAACGTCGACTCAGTCTAGAACAGTTCTTAAGAGGACTTAAATAACTATTTACTGAAAATCTGGAGCGGCAGTATATTAGTGGCACGCTTGAGACAATGAACAAGATGAGAAAGAGGAAGACTCAAAATCAAACTCATAAAAAGGAAGATTATTGCAAAGGCTAACAAGCTAATGATTCCAAATACGATTTTCAGTTCAAGGTATGTGGCAGTTCAAGGTATGCTGTGATTTGGAGATTGATTTGGTACTTTGGTTTTGGGATTTGCTCAAACTAATATGGAGTTAGGCATCAATTTAAGGTTAATTGCAAAGTAGTGATAGTAAATATTTCTGTTTATGGTATTTGAAAATTGGGATTGCAATCATTGCATGGAAATGAAATGAGTTTCTGAGGATTAGACAACCTATAAATTCCCAGATTCAGACTTAACTGTATCAAATACTTGAGTATAAAATATGGATAAGCCAAGCAATGCTAGCTAGAATTTGTAACGTCTAAACGGTTCATGATAGTCACATTCAAATTGTATTTCTGTCTAATGTCTGTGTGTCTAGTCTAGACTAGGGATGGCAAAACGTGTCCAGCCCGTTGGGCATGTCTGTTTTGCCCGCACTTTTCAGCGGGGCGGGCTAAGGTAATAGGCTCGCAACCTCAATTATGACTGCCCCACTCCGCTCTATTTTTTTGCGGGCTTTTGCAGCCACAAAAATTTACATAAAATTTTACATTTTTTTGCATAAAAGATGCAAAGCCCGCAGGTCCCTGTCCCGCCATCATTTTTTTTGTGGGGCGGGACAAGGTTTTAGGCCGCACCCTCAACTATGCCCATCCCACCTGTTTTTTTTGGGCTTTTGCAAGGCAGACTTAAACAGGCGGACTTGCCCGTTTGCCACCCCTAGTCTAGACAGGGAACAACTTATTTGATTTTGAACATATATCTTCTTAATTTAACTGTTTTTGAAGTATATAAAGACAAACTCTAGATAAAGGCCCTAATTACTCTAATACAAGATTGTTTCAAACAGGTCATTAAGTCATCAAATATTTTAGCTTTATAACCTGCTTTGTTCTAACTGAGCAAATATACATTTTTTTCCTTGTCATGATGATATTTGTTTTTCTAGAAGAATAGAAGTGATTAAATTTGTCGTGGCCGTGGTTATGACTGTATGTAAACAATTTTGGAACTATGGTTCTCAATTTCAGTTTTGCTATACAATGATTGTTTTGCAATATTCTGTTTATAAATTATCCTATTAAAGAAGTGAGTTTGCAAATAGTAGGAACTCTTATAACCTACGGTGGAAAGTCAAATTGGCAGTGCACCAGTATATTGCATTTAAAGTTGTGCACCCTTGTTTCCACCTATTCGTTGACCCGGTTTCATGAAAAGGGCGCGTTTTTTGTTTGATTGAATGGGTAAACCAGTCCTTGAATTTGTGAGCATCAGTTAAAATTGTCTCTGAATTTACAAATTGGCAAATACCTCGAAACTGTAATTGATTTTTATAGTTTAGTTTATAAAACAATTGAATTTTTTTATGATTGAATTGGTTGACCATTTGATATTAAACTAGATGAGGTTGTTTTTTATGTAAAAAAATGAATGTTTCAAAGTTATAGTTTTTGAAAGCATTAGTCAACTGATACTATTTTATTAAATAGTGAAATTTCTCAAATATTTTAGTATGCATCTGACATCATTAAATCAAACAACCTTTGTTATTTAAAATGGTGGTAATCTTCATAATTGTTACTCGTGATTCGTGAGACGGTTGATCATAATCTGTTCATTGATCACCCTAATGAGTTTTAGCAACTGTGGATATTTGTTTTCTGTTTTGTTCATTTCGTGTTTGTATTTGCTACTACATGTTAGTACTGGTATAGACACGATCACATCGGCTTCATTTATCAAGGACCCTGAAACTCTAATCTCCAAAGATGGTAACTTCACCTTGGGGTTCTTTAGCTCAAAAAACTCAACAAATCGATACGTTGGTATTTGGTGGAAGTCTCAATCTACAATCATATGGGTGGCAAACAGAAACCAGCCGCTGAATGATTATAACGGGATTGTCACAATATCTGAAGATGGCAATCTTGTGATATTAAACGGACAGAAACGCGTTTATTGGTCATCAAATGTTTCCAACACAGCATCCAATACAACTTCACAGTTTTCAGACTTTGGTAACCTCGTCCTTTTGGAGAGCACGACGAGAAACATCTTATGGCAGAGTATTCAGCAACCTTCAGATACATTACTGCCTAGCATGAAACTTTCAATCGACAAAAGGACAGGTAAGAGTGTAAATCTCAAATCATGGAAAAGTCGTTTTGATCCATCCGTTGGTATTTTCTCTTCTGGTACTGTTGAACGCCAACATATAATTGAAGTGTTCATTTGGAAAGAAACACAGCCACACTGGCGCAGCGGTCCCTGGAATGGGGGAGTCTTCACTGGGATACAGGCAATGACAGTTGCATACTTTTTTGGTTTTCAAGGCGGGGACGATGGAGAAGGGAATATTATTGTATACTACACAATACAGAATGACGGAGAATTTGTTTTCTATCACCTGAATTCTGAAGGAATATTAGAAGAAACACGGTGGGATGATGAAAAGAAAGAAGTTCGCGTTACATGGACAAGCCGAGACTCAGCGTGTGATGTTTATAGTATATGTGGGGCATTTTCAAGCTGTAGTTCCTTGAATTCACCAATATGCAGCTGTTTGAGAGGATTTGAACCAAGAAACATACTTGAATGGAATCGAAACGACTGGACTGGCGGGTGTGTTAGGAGAACCCCTTTGCAGTGTGAAAGGGTCAACAATAAAACGAAAAGTAGAAAGGAAGACGGGTTTTTGAAACTACAGATGATTAAAGTTCCAGATTTTGCTCAAGGTTCAACTGTTACACCAGATATATGCAGAAGCCTATGCTTGGAGAATTGCTCTTGCCTTGCATATTCTCATGATGATGGGATTGGCTGCATGTCTTGGACCCGAAATCTACTCGACATACAACAACTCCAAACTGGAGGACTTGATCTGTATGTTCGCGTAGCCAACGCAGAACTTGGTACGCTCTTTGCGTTGTTTGTTAAAGCATTTGAAACATAGGTCATTAACATGATTCTATCTCTTAGGAGTTAGGACTTGATTGAATTTTTTTAATATTTTAAATATAAAAGTTTCCTATTTACAGATCGAGGGAGAAACAAGACAATCATCATTATAAGCACAACAATAATTGGAACTCTCGTAATTTTCATTTGTGCATATATCATATGGAGAAGAAGATCAAACCAACCAGGTAATATACCAATATAACATCTTTATTGATTCAATTCGGATCATGAAATTTATTTTCTATTGATGAGGAACTAAGCTCAAGTTGTGAGTTTTTCCTGCAGCTAGACTGTGGCACTTTATTAATTCAGTAAGGGAAAATAACAGCAAACCTTTCCAACTATCTAATAAATGTGGGGCACCAGAAAGTTATACTAGTGACAACAGAATTGGAGAAATGCCTCAAGGTAAACTGCAAGAGCTATTAATATATGATTTTGAAAAGCTTGCAACCGCCACAAACAGCTTTCACTTGTCCAATAAACTTGGACAGGGTGGTTTTGGCACAGTATACAAGGTATCTTAAAAGCAACAGTTGTAATTATTTTGAAACCGTTGTCCATAGAAGTTGTCACATGATATTTTCTTCTAGGGGAAACTGCAAGATGGTCAAGAAATTGCAGTTAAAAGACTTTCTAGTGCATCTAGACAAGGGTTGGAGGAATTCATGAATGAAGTGGTAGTGATTTGTAAGCTTCAACACCGCAATCTTGTAAGACTTCTTGGCTGTTGTATTGAAGGCGATGAGAAGTTGTTGATGTATGAGTACATGCCAAACAAAAGTTTGGATGCATTCATCTTTGGTTAGTTCTTCGAAGCCCTCTTTATCCTTTTCTCGTATAAAATATTTAAGAATGCAGAACTTTTTCGCGGCCAATGAGTTTTTCTTGAAGCATGCTAATGGAGTGATTTTGATGACTTCACTTCATATTTTAAGCGACTTTCTCAGTCCATCCCCTATATGTTTAAATTTGCAAAAATACACTACCATGTTTTTAGGAGGTGGATTGAGAAACTCCCTATTTTAATATTATACTCAAAATAGTACTAACATTACCCTTATTTTTCTAGATCCATTCAAAAATAAACTACTAGATTGGAGGACACGATATAGCATTATTGAAGGAATTGCTCGAGGATTGCTATATCTTCATAGAGATTCGAGACTAAGAATTATTCATAGAGATTTGAAGGCAAGTAATGTCTTGTTAGACGAGGAGCTTAATCCAAAAATATCAGACTTTGGAATGGCTAGAATCTTTGGAGGGGGAGAAGATCAGGTCAATACCTGCAGGATTGTTGGAACCTAGTAAGTGTGTTCTCCCTATCCAATATTTTAGTACTATTAACTTGAGAATAAGTTTTTATATTTTAACGCAGTGGCTATATGTCTCCTGAATACGCAATGCAAGGATTATTTTCAGAGAAATCAGATGTTTTTAGTTTTGGTGTTTTGTTACTAGAGATTGTTACCGGGAAAAGAAACTCAAATTTCTATGACAATGAGCATGGCCAAAGCCTTTTAGGATTTGTAAGCCTCAACAAACTATTTTTCGATTCAACTGCGGCCTTTTTTCTTTTGTTGCTGCAACATTAAAATATCTGATTATTTCTTTTATTTTTCTCGTCTCATTTAGATTTGGACGCAATGGATGGAAAACAATATTTTATCTCTAATAGATCCAGAAATATATGATTCCAGTCATCATAACTACATTTTAAGGCACATACATATAGGACTTTTATGTGTACAAGAACTTGCTGCAGATAGGCCCTCTATGGCTGCAGTAATTTCTATGCTCAACAGTGAAGCTGCATTATCTCCTCCTTCTAGTAAACCTGCATTCATCCTGATGAAGAATCTGTTGAATTCAAAGTGGCCTGAAGAATGTCAAAGTGTTTCTTCCATCAATAATGTCAGTGTTACAGATGTCTGTGGCAGATAGCACATTAAGGGCTCTATGAAATGTTTTTGACGTCAATGGATATATGTTGGCCAATGCTAGAAAAAGAAAACTCTAGTATAATAAAAGATGCAAAATGTATTGTCAATAAGGAATATTTATTCTAGTGATTCTGTTATAACTATATTTGATGTTAGTCGCTGAATATAGGTTAGGCTGTCCAATTGTATATAAATTATAGGAATTAGAATATTTGAATTATCAATGTCATTTATGACTTATGTAATATATATGGATAGCATCATATCAATGAGAAATAAAAAAGAAAACTGAAATTCAGACAATATACTCTTGATAGAATTATATTCTGACATGGTATCAGCAGGTTATCGATCAAACCTGTAAATTTTTTGTTGATAAGTGTTCTCTTCGACATTATTGTTTTTCGTTTTTTTTTTGGGTTTGACTCTTGTTTTGTTTTCGGTGACTCTTGTTTTGGTCCCCTTCTCTGATTTTTGGTCTTCTCTGCACTCGTTTTTTTCTCGTCGCTATTTCTTGGTTTTGGTTTGGTTTCATGGCTTCGGAAAAGGAATGAGAGAATTTTTGTGTTCGATTTACTAGGAAAAACTATCCTTCGTGGGCATTTCAATTTGAAATGTATGTGAAAGGGAAAGAAATGTCTGGTCATCTAAACAGGGCTTCGAAGGCTCCAACCGAGAAGACTGCGTTAGATACATGGGAAACAAAGGACGCGCAAATTATTTCTTGGATCCTTGCCTCAATTAAGCCTCAAATAGTTAATAATTTGCGCTCCTTCTCGACCGCCAAAGCCATGTGGGATCTTCTTAAGGTTATATACGATCAGAATAATGCAGCAAAACACTTTCAACTCGAACTAGATATTGCAAATTATCGACAAGGCTCGCTGTCCATTCAAGATTACTACTCTGGTTTTCTAAATTAGCTGAACACTCTGAGATCTTGCACGCTGATGTTCCTAAAACATCCCTTGCAGTTGTTCAAAAGATTTATGAAGTCAGCAAACGCGATCAGTTTCTTATGAAACTTCGCGCATAATTTGAAGTGGCTCGTGCAACTTTACTGAACCGTGATCCAGTTCCTGATTTAGAAGTCATTGTCGGGGAACTTTTTCGCGAAGAGCAGCGCCTACTCACCTAAAACAGCATGTCGCCCGACCAGAATACTATTGATTCTCTCACAGTAGCCTATTCAGCCCAAAATACAACAGACAGACGTGATACGCAGCGTGTCCAGTGTTTTTCCTGCAAACAGTTTGGTCATATTGCTCGCAACTGCAGTAAGAAATTCTGCAACTACTGCAAACAACGTGGGCACATTATTATTGAGTGCCCCATGAGACCTGCTCGGCGTCCTACCCAAGCCTTTCAAGCTACTACCCATGATGCTGGTTTGTCTGATACGTTGACTCCAGAGAAGGTGCAACAGATTGTTCTCTCAACTCTATCAGCTCTGGGCATTCAGGGCAAGTCTATTAGTGCTTCAACACCTTGGTTTGTGGATTCAGGGGCTTCTAATCATATGAATGGATCCCCTAAACACTTACAAAATGTCCATGCTTATAAGGGCACCCAAAACATTCAAATTGGTGATGGTAACACTACCTATTTATGTTGTTGGTGATATCAATCATTCCTTTAACAATGTATTTGTGTCACCAGAACTTGCCTCTAATTTAATTTTCGTTGGCCAATTGGTGGATAATAATTATAATGTTAATTTTTCTCGTAATGGTTGTTTTGTGCAGGATCAAGTGTCGGGGAAAGTGATCGTGAAGGGACCTAAAGTAGGCAGATTATTTCTGCTCCAGTTTCATTCCTCTAATTTTTCTTTTGCTTGTATGATGTCTCACCTCCGTTTGCGAATTTGCATAATAAATTAGGACATCCAAACTCTGTTGTTTTGTCTCACTTAATAAAAACAGGTATATCTGGCCACAAAAATATTAGTGTTGACTCATCTTTTAATTGTTCAGTGTGTAAACTTGCTAAAAGCAAAACTCTTCCTTTTCCACTCCATGCTCATCGTGCTGAAAAATATTTTAAAATTATTCATAGTGATGTTTAGGGCGTGTCTCCGATTTTATCTCATGCTAAATATAAATATTTTGTGACGTTTATTGATGACTTTAGCCGTTTTACTTGGGTTTATTTTCTTCGTTCTAAAGCTGAAGTTTTTGCAATGGTTAAGAAATTTTTGGCTTACATTGAAAACCAATTTCAGACCACCATTAAGATATTACGCACAGATTCCGGTGGGGAGTATATTTCTCATGCTTTTTAGGAATTTTTGCAACAAAAAGGCATCCTGTCTCAGCGTTCATGTCCTTATACGCCTCAACAGAATGGCATCGCCAAACGCAAAACTCGTCATTTACTTGATGTTACACGTTCCTTGCTTCTTGCTGCCTCTGTCCCTCCCCAATTTTGGGTTGAAGCTTTCTCCACAGCGGTCTTTCTCATCAACCGTCTTCCTTCTCAGGTTCTTGGATTTGATTCTCCCTATTTTCGTCTCTTTCATGCACATCCTGATTACACTAATCTTCACCCATTTGGTTGTGTATGTTTTGTTCATCTTCCACCTTCTGAACGAAATAAACTTGGTGCCCAATCAGTTATGTGTGCATTTTTGGGTTATAGTACAACTTATAAAGGCTTCTTGTGTTATGATCCCACCTCTCATCGCTTACGCATATCTAGGAATGTTATTTTCTTTGATCAACAATTTTTTTCCAAAATACTAAACCTTCCTCTATTGATTTTGTTACTCTTGTTGATTTTTCTAATGATTCTCTTCCTGTAGAACGATTTAAACCAGGTCAAGTTTATGTCAGACACACTCCTACTTTGTCCCTTCCCGCCACTGATCCGTCACCTGAACCTGCACCAGCACCTCTGCGACGCTCACAACGAGTGTCTCACCCACCTAATAGGTATGAATATAGCCCTATTTCTCTCAGTGCTATTATATCTGGTACACCTATTCCTACTTGTTATTCTCAGGCACTTAAAGATGCTCATTGGGTAACAGCAATGAACGATGAACTACAAGCTCTTCAAGAAAATTGTTCCTCGACCTCCAGGTGTTAAGCCTATTGGGAGTAAATGGGTGTATTCGGTAAAGCTGAATTCATATGGTACTCTTAATCGTTATAAAGCTCGATTGGTTGCATTAGGAAATAAACAAGAGTATGGTGTGAATTATGATGAGACCTTTGCACCGGTCACGAAAATGACTAGTATTAGAACCATTTTGACTATTGCTGCCTCTCAAGGATGGCCACTTACTCAAATGAATGTGAAGAATGCATTTTTTCATGGAGACTTGGCAGAAGATATTTATATGACGCTTCCTCCAGGGCTGCCTTCCTCGTATGAAGGGGTGTGCAAGCTCAAACGCTCTCTATATGAATTACGAAAAGCTCAAACGCTCTCTATCTACGAAAAAAACTATTTTTTTTAAAAAAGGTGTTTCCGAAGGTGCATCTACGGAAGCACGAGGGCATTTTGGTCAACCAAGTGGTGCCAAAGAAGCCTATGAGGTGGATTGAGAAATTGTCTTCTATTATATGTGTTTTGTCCATGGAAATAGAAAAAGAGTACAAAGTGATAAAGAAGAGATTCAAAAAGAATTATGGTGTGTCTTGGAATGAGGAGATACCTTTATTTAAAGGAGAAAAGATGTCTAAAAAAACAATCCATGGGATTTTCAATGCATCTAATCGATCATGACCTCGAGTCAATCAATTAGATAAGCCAAATATAAAAAGTTTTTAAACTTGCTGTTACTAGCCGGCTATAATCTTATTTAAATCATAATGTGCTGTCATCATCAAAACCACTAGGATCATTTGCCACCAAAATCATTTTCAAATAATTATATTTGCAAGTATATAGTTCAACACATTATTGATGTCCCTCCCACATAGCTTTACCAAAAAAAATTATAGACCCAACTCCATGACCTCTTGAGACATACAAACTTCATCAACCACTATTGGTTGTCCATGTCTTGACACATTTCTGGATGTTAAGGTCACTCTAAACAGTTATCGGTCATCGTCGACTTTATCATATTCTACCATGGATCTTCATATCACTATTCCTAAATGTATACATCCTGTCGTCTTCATTATACTTCATGTATTCTATTTCTTTTCCTAAATCTCCACGTGAAACATCATACCACTTGGAATGGAAACAAGCATTAGTTGATGAACTAGTTAATATACCTCCTATGAAGTCTTTGGTAGGTTGTTATTGATGTTACATGGTAAATATTGGCTTTAATGATAATATTGGTCTATTTGAAGCTTGTTTGGTGGTTAAAGGATTTGCTAAATTCACCACAGATGTAACATGTGAAATCTCGATCTATTCATTCTTTAGAGTCACTATATATACACATTACAAGACTACCTAGTTTACAATCTGTTACAAAATCTACTAATCTTCAGAATTCCAATCATAAATGACTCCTAAATATAAGGCAACTGCAACAGCCAAAAAGAACACATAATTGTGCAATAATAACACTAACCTCCACTAGTGGAAGATAGAGCAAAATATGCCATAAACTGATAAATCTATAGTTGTGCAATAATAACAATAACTTCCACCAGTGGAAGATAAAGCAAAACATGCCATAAACCTCAATAAATCTCAATGCCCCCCCTCAAGTTGGAGCGTGAAGATCTCGAATGCCCAACTTGCGAAGAAGAAATTCAAATTGCACTTTTCCCATGACTTTTGTAAAAATGTCTGCTAATTGTACCGATGTGGGAACACACAGAGGACAAATAATTCCACCCATCACCGCATCACGAACAAAGTGACAATCAGCTTCAATATGCTTTGTTCGCTCATGAAACACTGGATTTTGAGCTATATGCAATGCTGATTGACAATCACAATACAATCGCATCCCTTTGGAATGACTAACTCCCAAATCACCAAGTAATTGTTTCAGCCATTTTAACTCACATGTAGTAACCGCCATAGATCGATACTCAGCCTCTGCAGAGGAACGAGAGACGGTTGTTTGTTTCTTAGTTTTCCAAGACACCGGAGAAAAACCAAGTAACACCACCCATCCAGTCAAAGAACGTCTCGTAAGTGGACAACTAGCCCAATCTGAGTCGCACCATCCCTCTAGGTTCAATTCACTATCAGACCGCAGTAGAATACCTTGACCCGGATGTTTCTTCAAATATCGAACAACCCTTAAGGCTGCTTCCCAATGCTCTTCACATGGTTGTTGCATAAACTGAGACAAAATATGTACAGAATACGCAAGATCTGGTCTAGTCACAGACAAATAAATCAACCGCCCGATAAGTCTTCGATATGGTTCTGGATCTGCAATAGGCTTACTAGAAGCCAACGCTAGCTTATGGTGTTGTTCCATTGGAAAATCCGCAGGCTTGGCCCCTAACAAACCTGTTTCCTCAATTATCTCAATTGCATATTTTCGCTGGCATAGATAAATTCCCTCGTGATTACGAGCTACCTCCAACCCCAAAAAATATTTTAAGACTCCCAAATCCTTCATATGAAAGCATGTACCTAAGTAAGTTTTAAAAATTTTTAGGGCTGCAATATCATTTCCTGCAATAATCAAGTCATCCACATAAACCGGCACATTGATTTGTATTTTTCCCTTATGCAAAGTAAAGACTGAGTAATCTGAATAGGACTGAACAAATCCATAGCGCTTCAATGCCGTGACCAACTTAGCAAACCAACAATGAGGAGCTTGTTTTAAACCGTATAATGACTTTTTCAACCTGCAAACCATATTTGGATTAGTGTTTTTAAAACCTGGAGGAACTTTCATATACACCTCCTGTTCCAAGTCACCATGGAGAAAGGCGTTGTGCACGTCCATTTGATGAACTTCCCACTTTTTAATTGCTGCCACTGCCAATAATGTACGAACAGTGACCATTTTTGCCACTGGGGCAAATGTCTCATCATAGTCAATCCCCTCTATTTGATGGTGTCCGAATACAACAAGTCTTGCTTTCAATCGTTCTATGCTCCCATCTGAGTGATGTTTTATTTTATATACCCGTTTGCTGCCAAGTGCTTTCTTCCCGGGTGGCAGTTTCTTCATAACCCATGTCTCATTGTCTTCCAAGGCTTGTATCTCATTGCGCATTGCATCACGCCAACCAGAATCCTTTACGGCTTCTTTATAATTTTTAGGTTCTTTCCCTGCCGTCACAGCTGCAACAAAATTTCTATGTCTAATAGAAAATCTTTCACAAGATACAAAGTAAGTAATAGGGTAAGGAGTACCTGAGGCATGCTCTTGGGTATATGAACTTTTCGAGGACTTTACTTTTTGTATTGTATTAGTGACAAAACCCTTGAGTCTTATATTCGGAACTTTGTTTCTCATCCCTCTTCCCATCTCAGGTGTCACGATAGTCTCTCTCTCAACTGCCACCTCATTCTCTTCAAATCCCGCATCATCCTCTTGCATCACCACAACACCAGCCTCATCAACTTCCTGCGTGGGTGCTTCCTCTCCATTTATACCACTGACACATACTCCCTCGTCGGCAGCATTACCACCTTCACGCAACCCCCCCTGGAGCCGTGTTGGCCCATTGTCTTGCAAGACCACTGATGCGTTCCCTCCTCCAATTGATGCATCATAAGTCTTCCAACCAATATCATCGTGACGTCAACATACTCAATGTAAAAAATAATAGGAGGAGCAGAATGAGTTATGTCTTGTTGCACATCAAATGGAAATTCATGTTCATAAAATTTTACATCTCGAGAGACAATGTACTCTTTGGTTTCTAAATCATACAATTTCCATCCCTTTTTCCCATAGGGATAGCCCACAAATATGCACTTTCGACTTCTACTCGCAAACTTATCCCCATCACGTCGTTGATTGTGGACATAACATAAGCAACCAAAAGTCTTCATGTTGTCAAATTTAGGGACTTTACCAAATAATTTTTCATAAGGAGTCTTATAATTCAGTACCCTAGACAGTGTTCGATTAACTAAGTAACATGTTGCCAACACACATTCACCCCAAAATGTATTGGTAAATGACCCCGAAATCAAAGTGCTCGCGCCACATTCATAATATGTTGATGTTTTCTCTCAACTCTCCCATTTTGTTGCGGAGTACCCACACACGATGTCTCAAACACAATTCCATTATTAAAAAAATAATCACGTAGACAATTAACTTCGGTGCCATTGTCACTACGCACTTTCTTTATCTTTTTATCAAATTGTCTATCAACAAGTGCCACAAAATTCAAAAACATAGTCTCAATCTCAGTTTTATTGCATAACAAATAGACCCAAATAGCACGCGAATAATCATCAAAAATTGTCAAGTAATATTGTGCCCCACACAACGAACGAGTTCTATAAGATCCCCATAAGTCACAATGAACTAATTCAAACAAACTTGCTGCATTATTCTCACTTAATGGAAAACTATCCCTATGCTGCTTGGCATGAGGGCAAACACCACAAGGTCCATTATTCTTGCTCCTAATAAACTGACTTACATGAGGAATAAACCTTAACACATTTTCTGATGGATGACCCAAACGTTTATGCCATAAATCCATTGTTGAATCCCCTTCCACCATCAAGGCATGCACCTTCGGAACACCCTAAAAAAGTAGAGTCCATCGATCCGTTCACCCACTCCAATCAACTTCCTCGTCATCCGGTCCTGTATTACACACAATGTATTAGTAATTTGAACGATACAATCGGAGTCATCGATTAGTTGAGTTACAGAAATTAAGTTGCAATTTAATTGAGGCACCAAAAGAACATTATTGAGCCGCAATCCACTATCCAAAATCAAACTGCCCTCCTTTATAGCTGCAACATCTTTCCCATCTGGCAATCCTACCGGTGTATTTCTAATATTTTTTACATTAATCATACAAGAGAAATTTCTTGTCACATGGTGTGAAGCTCCCGTGTCAATAATCCAGGAAATGTTATTCTTACCATGGAGGCGATCTTTAGTTTTGGAAATATTCAAAGCGTCGAGAATTTGTTGCCATTGTGTCGGGGTAATTCCTGATATACCTGCTGCCTCACTTGAGTGTGGTGGTGCATGAGACTGTCCACCATTACCACCGCTGCTACAACTACTTGTTGTGGCTTTGTTGGCGCGCATAGGTGTGTTATAGGTGCCTCTGCCACGCCCTCCAGAACGGCCTAATGTGTCTCTGCCATGACCCGGTCCACGACCACCACGAGGACGGTCCCCCCACCACTCGGGGAATCCATGAAGCTGAAAACATGAGCGTTCGTCGTGTCCTTCTCTGTTGCAGTGAGGACAAAATTTTTCAGAATTGTCCACAAGTTTAGATTTACCTCGCATATCAGCTGTAGCTTTAAAAGCCATGACATTGTCACGGTTTCGATGAATTGAAGATTCTCCTTGCAACAGCCTCTCGTCTTGAACAACTCGCTGATATGCTTGATCAATATTTGGTAATGGATTTTGAGAAAGCAAATTTGAGCGAATCGTCGCATAAACCCCATCAAGGCCCATAAGAAAATGATGCAGATAATCTTCTGCACTCAAATCAATCACTTGTTGGTTGATGTCACAGGTACACCCTTCATATTTGCAATTTGGCTTTTTGACATAAGTCATAAGTTCGTCCCATACACGAGACAGACGACCGAAGTAGGCCGACACCTCTTCACCTTTGCCTTGCTTGCATTCTCCTAGTGATGCCTTTAATTGGCATATACGAGTACCATTCACAACACAAAATCGTTGCTTGAGATGTGTCCACAAGGATTGTGAATCATCATAATAAGAAAGAGTAGAGCGCAATGATGGCTCGCTCGTGTTTAGCAGCCACGCAATGAGCATCGACGGCACTGCAGTCCAGTCTTCCAATTTCTCAGGTGTTGTTGGTTTTGGGACTTTCCCTTCCACAAAACCGTATTTTCGCTTCGCTTGCAACGAGGTTCGAATTGCCCTTGCCCATTCGTCATAATTCGGGCCACGCAGTTGTATTGGTGTGATCACGTTGCTGGGATTGTCATTGGTGCCGAGAAAAAACACCAAATCCACCTTCTTCTCCTTATTACCACTTTTGTCACCAACGTTCTTCTCATCATTATCACTGTTATCAGCCATAATCTCTTATGGTGCTTGATATGGAAGAAGAAAAAATATGTATTTAATTTTCCCTAGGATATTCCCTAGCTCTGATACCATGTTAAATTCACCACAGATGTAACATGTGAAATCTCTATCTATTCATTCTTTAGAGTCACTATATATACACATTACAAGACTACCTGTTTACAATCTGTTACAAAATCTACTAATCTTCAGAATTCCAATCATAAATGACTCCTAAATATA
Source organism: Vicia villosa (assembly GCF_029867415.1). Lineage (NCBI taxonomy): Eukaryota > Viridiplantae > Streptophyta > Magnoliopsida > Fabales > Fabaceae > Vicia > Vicia villosa. Next base: position 414,883 of record NW_026705294.1, on the reverse strand, counting down.
AGGCAACTGCAACAGCCAAAAACAACACATAATTGTGCAATAATAACACTAACCTCCACCAGTGAAAGATAGAGCAAAATATGCCATAAACTGATAAATCTATAATTGTGCAATAATAACAATAACTTCCACCAGTGGAAGATAAAGCAAAATATGCCATAAACCTTAATAAATCTCAATAAATACACTTACACTTTTGGATTGGGTTACAATGATACTTTCTCACTTGGAATCAAACTTGACATCAACAACTATTTTTTGCATGGTGATTTTGAAGAGAAAGTATATATGAAGCGACCATCAAAGTTTGTTGTGAAAGGAGAGTCATCTATTATGGTATGTGTGCTACATATGTCTCCTAATGGTCTTACATAGTATTCTCAAGCATGTTTAGCAAATAAAATATTGCATGTTTGATAGAATTCGTAGTGAAGCTAGCCATATTTTTTTTTATCCTTACTCATCTAATTGATGTATTTATCTTATTAAATGATATTGTCATACATAGTAGTGATCAATAAAGAATACTTTTGTTGAAACAACATCGTTCTTATTAATAGAAGATAAAGATCTTGGTAAATTTCGTTATTATTTGAGTAAGGACCTTGTGCATGTCTAAAAGTATGGGAAAATTTCAACAAAAAAGATTTCTAACAAAATAGGGTCCATTGTAGTAGTTATGAGTTTTTAATTTTTAATTTTTAGTTTTAACGGTCAACTTCAAAACGAATATTTATTTGGGTTAAATGAGTTTGATGTTTTAAAAGCCCAACGTTTGCTACTTTTTCCATCGGTTCATCTATAGTCCGATGTAAAGGTCCAAGTTTGCCAGAGATTTCCCATCGGTTTTGCTATGGCCCGATGGGAAAGCCCTTATAATCCAATTTCATTTTATTTACAAGTTTGCCACCGCATTTGTTTTTCCATCATTTGAATTAAATACCTGATGTAAAATCACTAAATTCAATTTTTTTCACATCAATTTGTTATTTAAGCTGATGTAAAATCGCTTCATAAATATTTTTCACATCTTATATTTTTATACCTGATGTTAAAATTGTTTATCAAATGTCATTTTTTTAGTAGTATTTTCTTACTTAATTTCAAAACAGTTTTACACAAAATCTCTAGACCAAAAAAGTAAGTTTAATATTTATGTTTTTCTTTTAAAGCAAAAACATTACAATCAATAGATATCGGCTACTACTCCAACTACCATTCTGACTAATGTCAACCACTACTAACTATCATCTAGACTATCTTTGATCATCCTTTTAACAACGGTTGATCACCACTTCATCCATCTCTGATCTCGAACTTGACCACTATTGGTCACTACTAAGTGCACCACCTATTATCAGTCTAACCACTATTTTATCCACTAGTCACCATCATTGACTATTACTTTAATCACTATTTCAACCACTAAAAACCACCACTTTAAACATTAACACTCACTACTCCAACATGTATATATCGAGAACACTAACGGTTAGCTAATATTATCACAATTACTATTATGAAATAAATATATTATATATTTGTAAAATTTTAATTATTTTTCAAAATCTAATTATATAAATTATTTGAATTAAGATATGTTTATGATGAATTTTATTTCTATGTTTTTAACTAATTTTATTTTTTAAATCTTTGTAACTCTATTAAAATTGATTTAAGTATAAAATTTTTTAAGCGAAATAAACAATTTAGAAATAAAGTTTTACAAATATAAAAGAAAACACCTATTAACCTGAGTATAAAATACTTTTACACTGAAAATCAATGAAAATGTGTGTTTCACCAAATTACATTAATATTTTAAAAATTTATTGCATGAGTTAGCACATTAGTATTTCTTTTATTGAATTAATGTACGTTCATTATTATACTCTTGTTTTCTAAAAACTATTTTAAAAGATACAATGGACATATATCTGAAAATTTATAATTAAAACCAACTTCATTTTTTTGTTGAAGTAATCAACCTTACGTTCAACATACGTTGATAAATAATGCATAAGACGGAACAATATTATAATTTGTGGATACAATATTTTTATGTAGTTAAATAATAGATAGTAAAACACTTACGATAACAACGTAAAACAATATATATTTTGCACTTACCATTGTATTCTATTTATTTATCAACATTCAATAAAACTAAATTCGATATTTTCCTTTGACTGATACAACATTTTAATGCGATTGGATAATTAAAACACTTAAGTTGATATCAATATAAATCAAGATATACTTTGCATCTATCCTTTAATCATGCATTGAAAAAGTAAGCGTAAAAAGAAATACTCTTGCAATGTGGACTTTTTAAACAAATAACTGACATATAAATATATTACTAAGCCAACAATAATTTCAATTAGATATTTTAACACCAAAGCTACTATTAGTTATTTGCAGTGCGTTAAAAATATATTTAACAGAAAAAGGAAAAAAAAAAAAATCAATAGAAGATTTAAACCAAGAGGAGCTTAAAAAAATACTATCCAAGAAATAAATAGAATATTAATGTTTCCTCCAGAAAAATCTCCCCTTCTTCAGAAAATATGCACACTGATTTTGTTTCCTCCATGTAAAAAGAAATTAATCTCATAAATTTTCACAATTTGAAGAAAAATTATCCAAATCTTAATTAAAATTCATTCAATATTCGAGACATCTCAAATAATCCCAACTTGAGTCATCAATGTTATTATCTTACATATATTGCAGAAATTAGAAACCCTAAACTCCTTAAAAATTGAGCAAGAAATTATGATGAGGAAACTTGTATTTGTTAAAAGTATAATGCGTGACAAATCCTTATGATGTAGAGTTGCTAGAAGTTTTTAGAGTTAGTGTTATGTTAAGGAATGGTGAGAAGTTTTGTATACCGTATTTTCAAAGTAAATTGAGTGTTACAACCTAAAAGAGTAGTAACAACACTTTCCTCTCTCAGGAACGTGGAAAATGAGTAGTTACTTTGCCTATTACTCTGGAGAACATTGCCACCCTCTTTTGACTTTCTCTCTCACACCATTATGGGTAGAAACACATCCCTCTATGCGTCTGCATAAATGGGAGAGTAATAAATTTTAGATCCGTTCATAACCTTATGATTTCTATCAATATAGAAATCAATAAGATAACTCTAAACTAATTCCTACGAGTCAAATATGTCATCGACTTGCATGCCTTAAACTCATACTAGAATTTAATATGAGAATGAAAACGGAAGTGTATCTGCGTTTGCCATTAAAATTGTTGAAGATTTGCGGGTATGTGATATTCCGATTTATAGAGTTCCTTGAATCTCTTCTGATGGGGATGAAGAGAGAATCCTGATAAACTGTGTTTTGTCAACTCCTCTACAAAGTGGGACCATAACCCATATAAATAACCGTAAGGTCATTTCTTAGTTTTCAGTATTCTAATATGACCCCTCATCAAATTAGATATTGACTCATGTATCTACACAATATCCTTTCATGACATGTAGGAATGTCAATTACATCTGTTAATGGAGATCCACATGGAGATTATTTTTTCGAAACTCCAAAGTTGGAGAATTTTTTTCCTGCGGGAATGAGGATGTAGGGAAAAATTCCTCCGATGATATTTTAGAACGGTGATCAGGGAAGTAACCTCATGCCTGCAGATTCTCCAACCCCGAACATACTATTAAATGTTTATATTTTATATATTATATAGCATATAATAATATAATTTTACATTTTTTTATAAAAAAAAAGTAGTATATTAAAAAATGAAAAAAAAATTATAGAAAAAAATTGTTAACAACTATAAGTGGTTTTACATTTATTTTAATTTTTGATACAAGACGTGTTTTTATTTAAAACAAAAAAGAAAGATGTAAAATTTATGTGTTTTTTTAAAAGAAAAAAAATAATGAAATACTAGTGTTAGACTTATTTTTGATCTAAAAGTATAGAAATTTTCTTAAGATTCAATCTCCGTGGGAATCCGAGGGAATGGAGATGGAGAAAACTGTTCTCCCGTGGCGGTGATCGGGGACGGGGGAAAAATTGGGGGGGGGGGGGGGGCGGGGAAGCATCCTCCGGACATTCTCTGCCCTGTTGACACCCCTACACATATCTCCTTAGCCAGACTTAATATCAATTAGACCACTTTAATTTTTGCTAGTTAAATAATGACCCTAACATGTAACATTACATCTGTGACACAAAACTCTAACAATCCTCCACTGGTCACATATGTAACTTTACACACATGTTAGACTTTATGAGCTCAAATTTTTTCATTATATATTTCAAGCATATCCAAATTATCTCGTCCATTAGTCATACCACTATATAAAACCCAAGTGATTTTCGTTATGTTGATCATAACTAAAACCCATCAGTGATAACCAATAGTGACATAACTAAATAACATAGATTCGTCATGAAATGTGTAGCATGAAAATCACATGAAGTTAGCATGTACATGTCAATTTTCAACGGGTCCTACTTTACTTTTGTGAGATCATTCAATAATTTTATTATACGAAGTATAAATAGCCTAATGTCAAACTTAATAAACCAAAATATTGAAAAACAAAGTATGCATATATAATACCAAATATATAACATAAAATTCATAAATGACTAACTCCCAATAAACTAAATATTCCTCCAACTATAAAATATTAATGTAAGCATTGTGCTCATGAAAGACCTTAGGGGGAAGACATTTTGTAAGAGGACTTGCTATCATGATCATTTGTCCTTAAGTGGTTATATGGAAATCTATCCATTTTGTACTCTTTCCTTAACAACTATGAACTTTATGTCAATATATTTTGACTTAGTAGAACTCCTATTATTGTTGGAGTATAGGACGACTGGTTTATTGTTACAATATAACTTAAGTGGTCTTTCAATTTCTTCCACAATTTGCAGTCCAGTGACTAGGTTCCTCAGCCAAATATCATAGTTGAATGCTTCAAAACATGTAATAAATTCTGCTTCCATGGTGGATGAAGCAATAAGAGTTTGCTTGACATTGTGCCAAGAAATTGTACCACCAGCCAATATGTAGATATAGTTTGAAGTGAATCTTTTACTAACTTGGCATCCCTCAAAATCTAAGTCAGAATATCTAGTGATCTCCAACCGGTCCGACCTCCTATTTGTGAGCATATAATCTTTTGTTCTTTTTAAATACCTCATAACCTTTTTGCCTCCTTTCCAATGACCCATTCATGGATTGATCAAATATATGCCTAACATCTCAACTATGAACACAATATCCAAACGCGTACATACTTGGGCATACATCAGACTTCCTACAACCGACACATAAGGAATCTTGTGCATTAGTTGAATTTCTAAGTTTCCTTTTTGGCACTGGCTAAGACTAAATGTGTCTTCCTTAGCGATTGAAGTATCCCTTGTTTTACATTCATGCATGTCAAACCTTTTAAGTACCTTTTCGATATAGCTCCTTTATGATAATCATAGAACACTACAAAAAATCTTTTGTATAGCCAGGGATATTTTCCAGGGGTAAAGCCCCTAACTAAAAAATAACGTTGCTTGGGGTTAACCCCCTCGCAATGCACAAACTTTAAAAAAATAAAAATAAATTATGTTGTATAGGTTTATCCCTCGGAAATATTAGAAAGGGGAAATTTTGTATTTTTTAAAAAATACATTGCGAGGGGTACCCCAAGCAACTAAAAAGGTAAAGCACTATTTTATCAATGGTGAGATAAAGTAGACATTTGCCAAGTGTAACCCCAAGCAAATTGAAAAGATAAATTTGTGTTTTCAAAACGTCACATTTGTGAGGGGCTTCCCCTCACCATTTATGAGAGTTCAATTTGCTAGGGGAGCCCCATCAACAACTACATTTATTACCCACCCCTCCCAATCTAGTATATTACATCTCTTCTTCCTCTAAGCTTTCATTAAAATTCTGAAAACCATTTTCTCTTCACATTTTTTTCTTCTTCCTCTCAACAACAATCAAATTCACACTCTTATTCTATCAACTATTATATCAAAAATATCAAGTAATTATTTTATTTCAATGATTCAATTTTATATTTACTTTATTTTGAGTTAATTATAATGTTATTTTTTTAATGTTTGGGTTTCATGTATCAATTAGTTTCTTTAGTGGAGTAAAATTTTGGAGTAAAGCTTCAAATTTTGCAGCAAATTTATCAATTTATTTCAGGTGCAATTTTTTTTTAAGGTAAAATATAATAGTTTGTGATAGTTGTAAATATATGTGTGGTTGCTATGACTATGTGAAATTTTTTTAAAGCGGTATATTCTTGAAAGCATTATATTCTTTAAAGCGGTATATGTTTTTGAAAATTTTGAAAGTAGTATATATTCATGTCGCTATATCCCTCGCCTGTTGTATGTTGATTTTCTTTCGTTCCTCTAGTAAATTTAGTAGATTTGTGTTATTTATTTTTAAAAAAGGTATATTTTTATATACTTTAAAAAATGTATATTTATATTTTGGAAATTAATATTTATTACATTTATATACTATAAATAATTTATTTTTTTAAAAGTATTTTTTTAAAATAAAATATTTTTAAAATTAATATTAATAAATAGTATATTTATTGATTTTGAAAATCATCTAATATTCCCAACAATAATTAAAACATTATATATATTTATTATATTAATAACAAGTAATTATAATTATAATAAATAAAGATATATTATTATAAAAACAACACTACAATCGGTGAGGGGTTTAACTCCTCACTAAAATCCAAAACGCATGAAATTTGCAGGGGCTTAGCCCCAAGCTAAGCACTAACACACTGCACCACTCTGTGACACCTATTTGCGCCTACGTATGTGAGACTGCAAAAGTAGAACTAGTGCTTGCATTTAGCGAGGAGGAAAACCCCAAGCTAATTAGCTAGGTGGTAAGCCCCACGCAATGTATTTGCGACCCTTGTTTTACCTAGGGGAGCCGCCCCCTCGCAAATTTAAGATTTGTGAGGGGTTTTTTACATTAGTGAGGGGTTAAACCTCTGGCTAAACGCGTTTTTTCTTGTAGCGGAATACCATGGGACCAATCTCGATGTATCTGAATTTCTAATACAAAGAAGGCATCACAAAGATCTTTCATTTCAAAATTTCTTGATAGAAGTTTCTTCGTTTCGTACATCATGCCTATATCATTTATGGCAAGCAATATGTCATCAACATATAAGATAAAAAAAATGTACTTGCTCCCATTGAATTTGTGATACACACAATCTTCAATAACATTCACCTCAAAACCAAATGAGATAATTACTTCATGAAACTTGTGGTACCATTGACGAGACGTCTGCTTTAATCCATAAATGGAATATGTCAATTTGCAAACCATATTCTTTGTGTTTCCTGACACAAAGTTTTCTGGTTTCACCATATAGATTGTTTCATCAATGTTGCCATTGAGGAATGTCATCTTGACATCCATTTGACGGAGTTCCAAATCATAATGTGCAACAAGAGCCATGATTGTCCTAAAAGAGTCTTTTGATGAAACTAGAGAGAAAGTATCTTTAAAGTCAATTCCTTCCTTTTGGGTATAACCTTTAGTGTAGCGCCCGTTTTTACTTTAATTATTTATGTTATTGTGTGTTGTGTGAATTAATTGACAATTATGTGGATTATGTGATAACTATGTGTTTATTTGATTTTTATGTTATTTTATTTGTGAACTATTAGTAAATAATATAAGTTAGTGAGGCTATTAGTTATTGGGCCTAAGTTAGTGTTAGTAATTGAGGGGTACTAATTAGAGCCCATTAGCATAATGAGAAAATAGTAAGGGTTTAACAAAAACAAGGGTTTTAGAGAATTAGAGAGTTAGAAGCTTATTTTGTGAAAATTTGGAAAAGAAGAGAAAGGAGAGAAGAGTGAAGAGAAGAAGAGAATCTAATATTGAAGGTAGAGTTGTCTTCAATCCAAAGCCTAAGGTAAGGGTGAGATTCTTTCATGATAAGGGATTGTAAGATGATGTTTAGGGTGGGGTTTTGATTCTATGTCTAGTATCCATGAATGTTTGTTGTAAATTGAGATGAAATTGATATGTTAATTCACCTTAAGATAATGATTCTATGCAAGATTGTGAGTGGGTATGTGAATAACTTATGAATTAATGTGTGAATGTGAATGTTGGTGAAACCCTAACTTTGAGATGTTAAGAGAATCCATGAAATTACCTTATGTGTTATGATTTGATGTTTATCATTAATTCTATGTGTTATATATATGATATAAGCATGAATTTCGTGATGAAAACTGAGCTGGAAATGATTTTGGGTTGAAAATGGGGGTAATGGATTTGCTGTCATCGTAGAGAAAATTCTACAGAAAACGCACAGGGCACGTCGCACGGTGTAACGCGCGTAGCGCTGTTGAGTTTGCGCAGACCTTCTTGGCAGAATGTAGCGCGCATCGCGCGGGTACGAAGGTGCTTAGCGCCGAACGTTTTGACTTAGCGTGCGTAGCGAGCTTACGGGCGCATAGCGCGGTTTGTAAATTGGAAACTTTGTATTGATGTATCTTTTGATCTGTAACTCCTTTTTAAGTGCCGTTTGAACCTCCATGAAGCTCTAATTAATGTTTTCTAATGGATATGACTTGAAAACCTTCTGATATCTTTTTGAATCCTTTTCTTGAATTGTACGTTACTAATTTAAAGATGTTTTGTGAAGTTGTATGTGATGTATGCTTGTATTCCGTGACGATGTGATTGAGATGTGGTAAATTACTATGATAGTAATGATATGGTTATTGCCTTGGAATTGAGTTGGTGTTTTTTGAGATGATGTATGACGTGTTGCTTATGTTGTTTATGTTGCTTATGTTGTTTAAGTGTTTGTGGATGTGCATCATCTGAGCCGCATCCATTACATTGTTTGAGACGACCTTAATGGTAAATGTTTGAGACGGCCCTAGTGAAAATTTTTTGAGACGGCCCAATGGAAATTGTTTGAGACGGGAGTTTTACTTCAATGGTACCACATGCATGTGCATAAAGTCAAGTCGCATATTGAGTTGCATTTTAAATATTTGTGATTATGACGTGAATGTTGTGAAGTGTTGATGATGTAGTCGTGCTATTGAATGTGTTATTGTATTTGGATAATAACATTGTTGTTTGTGATGAGAAGTGGTGAACCATGTATGATTCTTTTCCTTGCTTTGAATATTATCATACGTTCCTTTATACAGTTTGATATCTCACCCCTTCTGTTCGAATGTTACCCTTTGTTGGTAACGTGCAGGTAGCGACGTGGAGTAGCCGTTTACCTTATAGCTCGAGTCGGTGTGTCTATGCTCTGATACGTAGCACTTGGGGGATGTTTGCTTGTTGTGATTTCGTTGTTATATCTTGTTGGATTTTGTTGATGTTATCATTTTGTTGAGACATGTTGGATAGTTATTGCCAGGTTGTCAAAGATGTTATGATTTAGATTTATGTTGTTCTTTGAATTTTGCTGCGATATTATGAACTATTTAAGGTTGATGTTTAATGAAGTATGATTCCTCCATTATAAGTGTTATGTATCTTTATATATGAGCGTGCATGAGATTTGTTTAAGTTGATATATGTGACGCCTCAAATGTGATGTTTGTTTTGAGATTTTTGTACTCTGATTTTCCTATTAAATTGTGGGGTAGATTTGGGGTGTTACACTTAGCCACAAGACGAGCCTTATACCCAAAATCCAAATATTAATTAAAACAAATTCAATATTCGAGACGTCTCAGATAATCCCAACTTGATCTAAAAATGTCATTATCTTACATATATTGCAGAAAATTAGAAACCATACACTTCTTAAAAATTGAGCAAGAAATTATCATGATGAAAATTGTATTTTCTAAAAGTATAATGCATGACAACTCCTTAGGGGGGTGTAGAGTTATTAGAAGTTTTTAGAGTTATTGTTGTGTTAAGGGATGATGAGAAGATATATACACGGTATTTTCAGAGTGAATTAAATGTCCTTCACAATCTTAAGGTTGATATATGTATAAGAGTCTCTTAGGTTTGAGTCTTAGAACCCAAAAGAATAGTAACAACACTTTCCTCTCTTCGAAACATGGGAAATGGGTATTTACTTTCCCTATTACTCTGGAGAACATGGCCTCCATCTTTTGACTTTCTCTCTCATACCATTATGGGTAGAAACACGTCACTATTTGGTTTCCATAAACGGGAGAGTAATACATGTTAGATCTATTCATAACCTTAATCGTTATAGAAATCAAGAACAAAACTTTGAACTAATCCCTATGAGTCAAATATGCCATCAACTCACATCCCTTAAACCCATACCATAATTCAATGTGAGAATGAAAACGGAAGCATACTTAGTTTGTTATTAAAATCATTGAAGGTTTGTGGGTATGTGATATTCCGATTTATAGAGTTTCTTAGGGTTCCTTGAATATTTTCTGATGGGGATGGAGAGAGAATCCTGATAAACTGTCTTTTGTCAATCGCTATACAAATGGGGACCATAACCCATATAAATAATCGTAGGATTATTTCTTAGTTTTTAATATTCTAATTTGACCCCTCATCAAATTAGATATTAACTTATGTATCTACACAATAACCTTTTATGACATATATGCCCTTAGTCATAGACTTAATATCAATTAGACCACTTTAGTTTTGGCTAATTAAATAAGACTCTAACACATGTAATTTTACATTCTTGACCTGAAATTATAACAATACATGCAACATGCCATATAACTAAGAAATGGAAGAACATTATGATAAATGGGCGCACACAATAATAGGTGGGTGACAAACTACGTTGCTTTGGGTGACAAATAATATACGTTCAATTTTGGTGAATCGAGTGTCACCCATGATTCCTTTGCAAATATACCAGTACACAGTCCCTTGTGCACGAGGGTTTGTAAAGGGCATAGTGATTTAGTTTATCCGCCTCCTCTTATCAAGACAAGTCCCTCAAACACAACAGGGAAGAGTCTCTTAGGGCGTTCTTGGGGCGAATCCCTCAAGTATACTTAGGATGGACCCCTCAGACATACTTGGGAAAAGTCCCTCAGTTATGACTTGGGGTAAGCCTCCAGTTGTCAATGAGGCGAATCCTTAAATTTCAATTGAGGTGAATCATCTAACGTCTGTTGTTGTGAATCCTTAAACGTTAGTAGGGTTGTTCAGAAAAATTCAAGAACTGAACCGAGCCGAGCTGAAGTTAAAATAACTAAGCGTTATGTTCGATTAGTGGACAAAACCACAATGCACAAACAGTTCTAGAACCGAACCGAAATGAAATTGAACCCGGACCAAACCAAAATTGAAAATGAAAAATGCTTAAAACAAGCTATTTTTTTAAAAATAATTGAAAAATAGCTTAAAGGTTCAATTCTTTGATAAACAGTCCAGTTTGGAAAAAATTGTCTTTTAACAGTTCATAATTTTGAAACGGTATACCAAACCAATAATTTTTGTTTAGTTCGATTCTTTGTAAATTGAAACTGTTCTTTTCAGTTTGAGTGAATTTTTACTATGGTTTGGTTCAGTTCGGTGAATTTTTTTTTTGAATAACCAATTTTTTTAAAAAAATTCCAAAAATAACAAGGTTTTCAAATTAATTACCAAAATATCATTTTTTTACTAAAAAAAACACGTTGTCGCCAGGGGGGTGGCGATAACGTTGTGGGCTTTAGTGTGGTCGCCAGGCCCACTGGCGCCTATGTTGTATCCTTTAAGTGTTGTCGCCACCCCCCCTGGCGACAACACCCCCCCCTATTTTTTTTTCTTTTTTTTGGTATTTTTTTCAACTGTTTTTTTTTTTTCTGTTTTTTTTATATTACTTTTTTAGTTGTTTTTTTTATATTTTTTAAGATGGAAATATAATACCAATATATTAAACATAACCAAAATACAAATTACATTGAATTGAAAAACAACACAAAATACATTAAAATGAAAAACAACTCAAAATACATTAACGATACAAATAAAAATCCTATTGCGCGCCACGTGGACCATGGTACGATCCACATTCAGGTTGTCTAATGGGTCGTGTAGACGGGTCACGAGTTGGTAATGCCCCCTATTCCTGCGACGACGCCCCCCTCTATTTGGTTCGTCTTGTGCTTGAGTCGACGACCCCTCAATGAAATCCGGGTCTTCAACATCTGTGGGCCGTCCTTGACCTCTAGAATTCCCTCCATAGGATAGGCGGGTGCCCGCGGCGCTGTCAAAGCTTTGTCTAGGCGGGTTGAAATTTCTCCTAGTGGGTGCGGCCTGGAAGTTTTAGAAGTTGGTGGTGGAGCCGGTTTGGTTAAAATACAATGGTTGTGGTGGTGTGTTGAGGTCAAATTGTTGGTTGGTGTACTGTGACGTTGGTTGGTCGAATGTGGTGTATTGCGGGTATTCTTCTTCTATGCCCATGTCGGGGGTTATTGGTGGTGATCTTGAAGAGCTCCCCGCATGGAACTCTTGGAAATGTGATCTGGAAGAGCTGCCTACATGGAATTCTTGATTTTGTGGTTGAGTTTGGGATGGAAAAAACTGGTGGTATTGTTGGGAATGTTGTTGGTAAAAAGGTGTTTGTGGTTGGATTGGTTGTTGGTGGTAACTTTGTTGTTGTTGTTGTTGGTGTTGTTGTGGGTAATGTTGTTGTTGGTAATTTGGTGGTGGTTGTTGTTGTTGTTGGTAATTTGGTGGCGGTGGTTGTTGTTGTTGTTGGTGGTAATTTGGTGGTGGTTGTTGTTGTCCTCCAAAATATGGAGGTTGTGCTCGCGGGTCAGCTAAATAGAAAGGGGCAGACACAATCATTTCAGGATTTGTGACCGATCTGTACCAGTTGACATATTCAACAGTTGGCTTCATTTCTTGCGGCGCCACAGGAAATTCTAGAACATATTTGGAACGACGAGCCCATATTTTACGCTGATCTATTGCAAACGTCTTGTAATTTTCTACGTACCACTGTTCGTTAACCTTCGCCAAATGCCAACGTCCCAAACAGTCAGGTTCAGGTGGGTCAGGGATACCTTGATGCATGCCGAATTGGAGCTTCACACGGTCACTTTGGTGCATCTCCACAGTGGTGAACCGTATGATGGGTGATTTTGTCGTCCAAATAGCCGCCTCGTCAAGGTCGGGTTCGTGATCCAATTCCAAGTAAGGTCTCCAAATAAACTGCAAAGCAAATAATATTAATTTCAAAATATAGAAGATAGTTAATTTTATAAATATATTTTGAAAATGGAAATTTTTAGTGGTCTTACCTCTTGGGGTCCAAGTCGATCTAATAGTTGGCGGTAAAAGATGATTTTGGACGTTTAACGTAGTCCACAATCCTAGGGCCAGGAGCATTCATCGGTCCAGCACGGGTCCTAAATCTCGCTATATCCTATAAAAAAACATTACCCACAACCTAATCTTTGTTTGATTTCTGACAGGCACGCTTCTATTGACAGCGCATACAACAATCCGGCAAATGGTTGGCACAACCCTCTGTCTAAGCATGTCTACTGTATTAGGCATATAGCACAGAATTTTATAAGAGAGATCAAGGATAAATTTTTGAAGAACCACTTGGTGAACGCGGGGTATGCCTTAAACCAACCTGGATTTCAATACTACCGCCGAGAAATAGCGTTGACAAATCCAGATGCAGGGAGGTGGATTGACAACATTGATAGAGCAAGATGGACTAGGTCATACGACGATGGGGCTAGGTGGGGCCACATGACTACAAATCTTGTGGAATCAATGAACGGGGTTTTCAAAGGCATACGAAACCTACCTGTAACTGCCATTGTTAGTGCTACGTATTTTCGGATGGCAACTTTGTTCGCCACACGAGGTAAGAGGTGGAATTCAGTGTTACAAACACAACAGGTATATAGCGATGTCTGCATGAAATATATACAACAGGAATCTGCCAAGGGTAACACTCATCGAGTGACCGAGTTCGACCGTCATGGCCACACCTTCAGTGTCAAAGAAACAATTGACCATAACCAGGGGCTTCCACGACAAGAGTATCGCGTCAATATCCCAGGTCGTTGGTGCGACTGTGGCCAATTTCAAGCATATCGCATGCCTTGCTCCCATGTCTTTGTAGCATGTTCACATACTCACTTTGATGCATTATCTTTGGTATCAGAAATTTATAAAGTATCAACGTTGCTCAACGTATACGACAATTACTTTCCGGTGGTAGCAATGGAGGCATATTGGCCTGTGTACGAGGGGGAAACAGTTTGGCATAACGATTTAATGCGTCGGAATAAAAGCGGTCGACCAAACAGCAGGCGTATTAGAACCGAGATGGACGTAACTGAAAAAATGCAGAGGAAGTGTAGTATATGTCGTGAGGTAGGACATAATAGGACCAAATGTCCCAATCGTGGATCTAGCTCCACAACATAGTTTTTAGTTTCGATGATATTTGTAATTTACTTTTTCAATGAAATGAACTTTTTTTTATAAATTTTATGGGTTACAACATAAAAAAGATTACCAAAAAAATAATGGATTCATGATACATATTGAAAGAAATTACCAAATATTACCATGGAAAAAATATTTGGAACCAATAATATTTACAAACATTTAAGAGAAAATATTACCGAAAACATTAATGTTGAAAGTAAAAAATTACCGAAAATATAATACCATGGAAAAAAAAATTATATAAAAAAATCATGTTGAAAGAATATTTGAAAAATATAATATAAAAAAATTTAGAAGGAAATATGTTAAAGAAAAAAAAATAACAAAAAAAAAGAAAAAAAAATATGGGGGGGTGTTATCGCCAGGGGGGGTGGCGACAACACCTAAAATTTACATGTATGCGCCAAGCCCACTGGCGACCACGTTTTGGGCCCAGTGTTGTCGCCACCCCCCCTGGCGACAACGTGTTTTTTTTAGCAAAAAAATGACATTTTGTTAATTAATTTGAAAACCTTGTTATTTTTGGAATTTTTTAAAAAAAATTGGTTATTCAAAAAAAAATTCTAGTTCGGTTCAGTTTTTCTCATGATCTGACCATGAATAACCAACATTAGTTGAGGTAAATACACACGCAACATTAAATGTGATTAATTGTAATTTAACCTCCGGAAGATTTTGGAAAAATGTCACAAATTTTCGATAAAAAATCATAACTTTCATGAGTTTTATCGAAAATTTCCTATAAAATCATAACTTTCATGGATTTTTATCAGAAACTTAGAAATTTCCGATAAACACTCTTGAAAACTTTTACCAAAAATTTACAAATTTTTATCGAAAATTACCTATAAAAACTCTTGTATTTCTTACCAAAAATTTCGAAATGTATGTTTATTGAAAATCTCAATAATTCTAATAAAATTCATACGGACAATTAAAAATGAATTAGTGGAATTTGAAATTTTGATATGTTACCGAAAATTTTAAATAAACTATCGAAAATTTCATACGCAGTTTTTAATTTAAATGATTGAAAATTATGAAAATATATGGGATATGAAATGGGATGGTTGGTTAAATTCTCCCAAAGCGGCAAAGCCACTGCCATCCCTAACTAACAATATCAATGAGTACTGAAACTCTTCCTTCCGCGGCAAAGCGATCAAAATCACCGCGATACTGAGACCGTGAACAAGATCGGAAATCGTCGAACTACGAGAAAATGATTGCAAATTCTACTAACAAGCTAAAGATTCCAAATATGGTTTGAAGCATTCACATTTTTGCTTAGGTAATAAAACAACAACATTTTTGCAGTTCTGATTTTGTGGTTTTGTGGCTACTTTTTGTGAAGTTTAGGGTTAATTGCAATGTTATCAATCATTATCAATATAGCTGTTTGTTTCTGGTACTTTCAAATCGGGATTGCAATAATTGCATTGAAATGAATTTTTAGTAATGTTTTAGGCATCATGTTGATTGCTAAATCATCGAGTGGCTGTAATGTTTCAGAGGTTATTATCATTGGATAGTTCAGTTAAGTCAGCTCGGTTGGTAGCTGTGCAGAGACATACCACTTATTCACCTTTAAAAGGTGAAATTTCAACACTAGGCTACTTAACCAAAAAATAAGTATCACTGGATCAAAATAGCAGCGGTGAGAACCATGCATTCAAATCTCAATTTAATAAGACATGGCATAAATATTTATGGAGTAGATCCCTTGGCCTCAATCGAGGGTTTCAAAGCAGAGCTGCTAGGAATTGACAACTTTTATTAACAACTTGGTTGGTAATGTCTTTCTTACCTTATTTGCTTTCTTAAAAAATGGAGGTTTCTTATATGCCTATGGATCCCATTTGTAGTAATCTGTAATAGATTATTAAGTTTTATAAGCTGATTTGTTCTAACAGAGGAAACATGAATTTTTTTCTTCTTTTTATGATGATATTTGTAAAGGAAAATGATTTTTGTACACCCATACACCTACTCAACACCTTGAGATAGAAAGAAATAGAGAGTGATGTGATAAATGTTGATGTTGAAACTGTGTTACAATTATTAGTTATGTGATCCCAGTATGGTTTTTGGATATTTATAAAAAATAGAAGTGATTAAATTTGAGGTGGCCAATGGCAAGGACTGTATGGAAGCAGATTGGTAACTATTTATGATCCACAATTTCTGTTTTGAGATAAAATGATTGTTTTGCATATTCTGTTTATAGCTTATCCTACTTTGACTGTTGCTCACAATTTCGAGGATCCGTTTTCCTATTCACTCATTTTAACTTTTTTAGTTTATCATATCATTGACTTTTTATGTTCAAATTAATCAACCATTTTATACTAAACTTGATGAGGTTTCCTGTGATGTAAAAAATGAATGATTCAAAGCTATAGTTTTGGAAAGCACTAGACAATTGGTATTATTTTATCAATTATGTGAGGCACTTACCTAAGGAAAATTTGAATACATCAAAGTGATAAGGGACAACCTTATTAAATATGGTTTGTGAGACTGAATCAAAAAACCTTTGTCTCTACAATCTTAGTGTGCATCTGACATAATTAAATCAATCAGTCTTTGTTATTTGAAATATAGCAATCTTCAGAACCCTTATGGTTCACGAGACTGACTTTAAAAAAGAAGTATCGAATCCTAATAAAGAAGAAAGCGTGTCTGTTTATCTATCATAGTGTAACTGTTGATCATACTGTTATTCTCCGTAATGGATTTCAGCTACTGTGCATATTTGTTCTCTGTTTTGTTGGTTTTGTATTTCTATTTGTTACATGTTAGTGTTGGTATAGACACCATCACATCGTCTCAATATATCAATATCAAGGGCAATGAAACTCTAATCTCCAAAGATGGTAACTTCACGTTGGGAGTTTTTAGCCCTAAAAACTCTACAAAACGATACGTTGGAATTTGGTGGAAGTCTCAATCTACAGTCATATGGGTGGCAAACAGAAACCAACCACTAAATGATTCTAATGGGATTATCACAATATCTGAAGATGGCAATCTTGTGGTATTAAATGGACAAGAACAAGTCATTTGGACATCAAATGTTTCCAACATAGCATCCAATACAAGATCTGAGTTTTCAGACTTTGGTAACCTCGTCCTTTTGGAAAGTACAACAGGGAATGTCTTATGGCAGAGTATTCATCAGCCTTCAGATACATTACTGCCTTACATGAAACTTTCAACCAACAAAAAAACAGGTAAGAGTATAAAACTCAAATCATGGAAAAGCCCTACTGATCCATCCGTTGGCAACTTCTCTTGTAGTACTGTTGAACGCCTACATATAATTGAAGCGTTCATCTTGAATGGAACTCGACCATATTGGCGCAGCGGTCCCTGGAATGGCAGGGTCTTAACTGGAATACAAACAATGTCAGTTGCATATTTTTTTGGTTTTCAAGGAGGAGATGATGGTGAAGGGAATATTAATGTATATTATACAATACCAAATGATGAGAGTTTTTTGATCTATCGTCTGAGTTCACAAGGAAAATTAGAAGAAACGGTGTGGGATGATGAAAAGAAAGAAATGCAAGTTACATGGACAAACCGGGAATCCGAGTGTGATGTATACGGTATATGTGGGGCATTTGCAAGCTGTAATTCATTGAGTTCCCCAATATGTAGCTGTTTGAGAGGGTTTGAGCCTAGAAACATACAAGAATGGAATAAACATAACTGGACTGGCGGGTGTGTTAGGAGGACACCTTTGCAGTGCGAAAGGGCCATCAATAAAACCACAAGTACAAAGGAAGACGTGTTTTTGAAATTGCAAAAGGTTAAAGTTCCGGATTTTGCAGAAGGCTTAGCTGTTCCACAAGAAATGTGCATAAGCTTATGCTTGAGTAATTGCTCTTGCACTGCGTACTCTTTCGCTGATGGGATTGGTTGTATGTCTTGGATCGGCAATCTACTTGACATACAGCAACTCCAAGATGGAGGACTTGATCTATATGTTCGTGCAGCCTATGCAGAACTTGGTATGCTCTAGTTGTTGTTTGTTAAAGCATTTGAAACAAGATCATTAACTTGATTGTATCTCTTAGGAGTTAGTATTGTATTGTATTTCTCATATTTTAAATTTAAATTTAAATTTTTTATTGATGCAGATCAAAGGAAAAACAAGACAATCATCATTATAAGTACAGTTATAATTGGAACTTTCATAATTGTCATTTGTGCATATATCATGTGGAGAAGGACACCAAACCAACCAGGTAACATACTATGTTCATATATTCAACATGAGTCATAAAATTTAGGTTAAATAAATGTTGCGATCATTTAAGCTGAATGTCTAAAATAATTTTGTTTTTTATGTTTTTTCTTTTGGTAATAAAGGTTGACAACGTACACTTTTACAAACTAAAAGAACTATTTTGTTAACAAAAAAACTTTTAGTACTAACTTGTAGCAAACGTTTAACTTAGAGGACCACAAAATGTATTTTGTTTAAAATTTACTTTTTATTGATGAGAAACTAAGCTCTAATTATTTGTTTTCACTGCAGCTAAACTGTGGCTCTTAACTAAATCAGCAAGGAAAAAGAACAACAAATCTTTCCAACTATTTAATAAAGGTGGATCACCAGAAGGTTATGCTAGTGACAACGTTATTGGAGAAATGTCCCAAGTTAAACTTCAAGAGCTATTAATGTTTGATTTTGAAAAGCTTGCATCTGCCACAGACAACTTCCACTTGTCCAACAAGCTTGGACAAGGTGGTTTTGGTCCAGTATACAAGGTATCTTAAATGAAATAAAGTTACATTATTTTAAAACCACAATCATTTGTCAATAAAAGAACCATCGTCTATAGCAGTTGTTCTATATTTTCATCTAGGGGAAACTGCAAGATGGTCGGGAAATTGCAGTTAAAAGACTTTCTAGAGCATCTGGACAAGGGCTGGAGGAATTCATGAATGAAGTAGTTTTGATTTGTAAGCTTCAACACCGAAATCTTGTAAGACTTGTTGGTTGCTGTATTGAAGGCGATGAAAAGATGTTGATGTATGAGTACATGCCAAACAAAAGTTTGGATGCATTCATCTTTGGTTAGTTCTTTGAAGCCCCTTTTAACACTTTCTCATGCACAATTCCAAACTTTCATCTTTTGCTTTATAGCTTGTAGTATAAAATATTTTTAAAAAAAAACAATTGTTTCACTTCCTGGGATGTTTTTTCTGGAAGCGAATGATTTTGACGACTTAACTTCAAATAATATATTGCTACTCCTATTTTTCAGATCCATCAAAAAATAATCTCCTGAATTGGAGCACACGGTATAGCATAATAGAAGGAATAGCTCGAGGATTGCTATATCTTCATAGAGATTCTAGACTAAGAATTATTCATAGAGATTTGAAGGCAAGTAATGTCTTGTTAGATGAGGAGTTAAATCCCAAAATATCAGACTTTGGTATGGCTAGAATCTTTGGAGGGGGAGTAGATCAGGCCAATACTAGCAGAATTGTTGGAACCTAGTAAGCACTTTCCTTATCCAATATTTTAGTAGTATTAATTAATTTGAGAATAAATTTTTATATTTTAATGCAGTGGCTATATGTCTCCTGAATATGCAATGCAAGGATTGTTTTCAGAGAAATCAGATGTTTTTAGCTTTGGTGTTTTGTTACTAGAGATTCTTACGGGGAGAAGGAACTCTAGTTTTTGTGACAACGAGCGTTCATTGAGCCTTATAGGATTTGTAAGCCTCAACAAGCTAATTTTTGCTCAACTATGGCCTTTTTTATTTTGCTGACTCAACATTCCAATATTTGATTATTTCCATTCTCTTTTCTTTTTATCTCATTTAGGTTTGGATGCAATGGATGAAAAACAATATTTTATCGCTAATAGATCGAGAAATATATGATCCTAGTCATCACAGTTACATTTTAAGGTACATACATATAGCACTTTTGTGCGTACAAGAACTTGCTGTAGATAGGCCTACTATGGCTGCAGTAATTTATATGCTTAACAGTGAAGCTGCATTACTTCCTCCAAGTAAACCTGCATTTATCCTGATGGAGAATATGTTGAACTCAAAGCGACCTGAAGAATGTCAAAGTGTTAGTTCGATCAATAATGCCAGTATTACAGAAATCCGTGGCAGATAGCTCACTAAGGGCTCTAAGAAATGTTTTTAATATCAATAAATATGGTCAACTCTAAAACAACTCTATAGATTTTTGCATAGATATCAATTATATCCAACATATCAAATTTTCAAATTTTGTTCTTGTTAAGCTCTCGGTCGAAATCTTTATTGTTTATTGATTTGAAGGTGGTATTCAAGAATCTATTTTCTTCTTTATAAAGTGACAATTTGTTTCAATATGCTTAGTTTAATTTGTGGAAGTGGTTTTGTGGTCTTGTTTAATGGTATAACTTCAATGAAAGTTCCTTTGTCACGATTAGCTCCTTTAGAACTCGATGAATCAAATTACTCTCACAAATTCTGAGTTTTCTCTAAACTCGTCTTCTGTGCTAGTGCGTTTCTAGAAACTAATGATTGCTTAGTTTTCCTACACCAAGTACCATAATCAATTAATGACTTCTAAGGGTGTATTTGTTTCAAGGTTTCAAATTACTTTCTTTGGAATAGTATTTTCAGGATTATTATTCTCTGGATTATTATTCCCATTTATGTGTTTGGTAGAGATTAATGTTTCCTAGAAATAATTGTAAATTTGGTTAATTTAAAATTACAAAAAAAAAAAAAAAATTGTGATTAGTAGTGGGAAGTTATAGTTGGTCGAAGTTATTCCCATGAGAATATTATATTCTCACCCTTTAAGCCTTGGAATAAAAATAAAAGAAGCAAGTGTAAATAAGATTCCTTGGAATAAAAAGTTCCTTGGAATAATTTTTTTAAACTTGAATCAAACATAGGAATGTTGGATTCCCATAGTCCTATTCCTAGAAATATTTTTTCTAACCTTTAAACAAACACACCCTAAGTGTTCTCCATAAGAGACCTGGACAAATGACTGACAACACTAACGTAGAAGACAATATCATATTGCGTATCTACCAAGTAAATCAATTTTCTAACTAATCTATAGTATCTTCTTGGGTCAATAGGTGTGTTTATTTTTCTGTGAGATATTGGATCAAACTCTAATATGGTTGAATGGTAGCTTCTGGTTCGATAGAGAATAAGCATGAGGTCGAAGCTTGTTCACATGCTGTTGTCGAAGTAGTGCGTGTTATAGTCGAAGTTGTTCTAACATGCATTAGTCGATATTCCTAGGTTTGTTAACATGTCGAATTAGGCCTATTTGTTAAGCCCAATTATTCAAGTTAGCTTGTATCCTAAGTTAGCTTGGAATGAGTATTTTGTGAAAAAGCTCATTAATTTAGTATGTTAGGTTTATTATAAATAACATACTAGTCTCTCATTATTGCATACTACAAGTCCTAATTAGGGTGTGAGAGGTTATTTGTTATTCTGTAACACTTGTAATCTTATTTCAAAGAGAAAGTAAAGAATAACAGTTTATAATCAATTTTATTGTGTATTTTCTTGCTTCCCTTTCTCCTACCCTTGTGGGTTTCTTTACAAGAAAGTAAACCTATTATACTTTGTTATTGGCATCGATTTCACAAAAAATTGGTGCAGTGAGCGTGAAAAAGATGTTGTCATCAAAGTATGAGATTGAAAAGTTCACTGGTGAATGATTTTGGTCTGTGGCGCTTGAAGATGAAAGTCCTACTTGTCCAGTTCGTCGCCGAGGAGCATTAGCCGACCACTCAGTAGATCTTTCGGTTATTTGTCTGGCCTGCGTGTCGTTTATGTTGTTATCCGTGTCGTTCGGGCTTGGCCCAATTATTGTAATTTTCATACAATCGTGGTCCTCGTGGCCACATTTTAATTTCTGTTGGGGTTTCAGCCTCTTTTTATGTAATTATGCACAATGGTTCGTGTGATCGCTTATGTCGTTTTGACCTTGGTGGTCGCTTTTTTGCTTATGTTTGTGTGTGAATGTTTATTCTACTCGTCCATCAAGGACACTATATGTTTTAATTGTTTCGCTAAGTGTTTTAACAATGTTCGTCGGTGATCCCCGTCAGAGGGCCATATTCGATCGTTGAATCATTTTGTAAGTTGTTAGAGGTTTGCTCGATGACATTCTTGTTTGACGGTAAGGGGAAACGATCAAAACGGGCGGGATAATATTCTGAGCTATGGGAGGGGCTCGAGACCTCGCTTGTGGTCCGAGTTCCTTGGCATGAACGACCCTTCGCGACTTGAGTGTTCTGCCAACGTGGTACGACAATGGTGGGGCTCGATCGAGTGTTCCCCATCGGGCAGAGGATTTTCTCGTTATAGGAGCGTCGTCTCGCCTTTCGTCTTATGTTGTGATGTAGCGCTTGTACCTGGGCACGCATACCTGGTCGGTTCTGCTCGAGATGTCTTCTGGCTGAGCGAGTCGATAGTTCGTGGCCTTAACTGTAATATTGTTTAAGCTTTTCGGTGTTCCACGGTCGAGTGAGTTCTTCCCCGTCTAAACGTTTGAGGTAGTAAGCTCCATTTTCTGTTTTTGCTCAGACTCGGTATGGACCTTCCCAGTTTGCTGCGAGTTTTCCTTCGCGGGAGTCTTTGTTGTTCCTTTTTATAACAAGGCTGCCGACCTCAAAGTCTCTTTGTATGACTCTAGCGTCGTGCCTTATGGCTATTTTTTGTTTGAGCAAGGCTTCCCAAAGGGATGCCCCCAACCGGACTTCTTCGACCAGGTCAAGTTCCTCTCTTATGGCCTCGTCGTTATCTTCCGTGTCCATGGGAGCTTCTGTCCGCCTACAAGGTATGTGAATTTCGACGGGGATCACTGCCTCGGTTCCATATGCTAGTCCGAATGGGGTTCCCCCGGTGGTCGAGTGGGTTGTCGTTTGGTAGGCCCATAGCATGTTGTGTAGCTCCTCGACCCACCTCTTTTTGATCTCGTCGAGCCTTCGTTTGAGGCCGTGTAAATTGACTCTGTTTGCTGCTTCCGCCTGACCTTTGTTTGAGGGTGCTCGACGGAAGCGAAGTGCTGCATGGTGCCGAGCTTGGCTACGAACTCTTGGAAGTTTTTGTTCGTGAATTATGTCCCATTGTCAGTGACGATAGCTTGGGGGATGCCAATACGGGCAAAAATGTTGCGTTTGTAGAATCGCATGATGTTTTGGGTCGTGATTTTGGGCAGGGCTTCCGCCTTTATCCATTTGGTGAAGTAGTCTACTCCCACGATGAGCTATATGCTCTGGTTGGATCCTACCATGAAGTGCCTGAGGATGTTGAGGCCCCACCACGTGAACGGCCATGAGGACGAAAGGGTCTTGAGCTCGTTGGGCAGCGTGAGGAGCTTCTTTGTGTGCCGCTGGCATATTTCGCATTTCTGTACGTGCTCTTTGGCGTCTAGCTACATGGTTGGGCAGTAATATCCAGTCCATAATGCTTTTTGTGCTAGGGACCTACCGCCGAGGTGCTGGGCATTTACACCCTCGTGAATTTTGCATAGTACGTGGGGGATTTTTGGACTCCTCGAGACATTTGAGGAGGGCATTGCTAAATCCCCGTCTCTAGAGTTTATTTTCGACCAAGACGTAGGAGCAAGCCCTGCGTTTGACTATACTGGCCTCCTTTAGATCCAACGACAGTTCATCTTTCACGAGGAAATGGTATACCGGACTCATCCAACAGTTGTTGTCTCGATAGTATACACGTCGAGGACGACCACGACTTTCTCGATGCTAGGTAGGGGAAGGATTTCCTGGATGACCGATTTATTTCCTCCCTTCTTCTTCGTGCTCACGAGCTTGGATAAGACGTCTCCCCGCACGTTATGTTCGCGGAGGACGTGTTTCAGTTCCCCGAAAAGGAATTTCGACATCTTTTCCTTTACCGGGGAGAGGTATTCAAATAAGTGTCATTCTTGAAATGATATTATCCTCGTACTTGGAGGGCGACCAACTGGGAGTCAGTGCAGATTTCAATTTCTTCTGCTCCTAAGTCCTCTGTTAGTCGGAGGCCTGCGAGAACGACATCATACTCTGCTTGGTTATTGGATGTTGGGAAGGTTAGCGACAAGGAGACCTCGACTAAGCCACCTTCCATGTTTTCAAGGAAGATGCCCGCGCCACTCCCCGTTGAGCTGCAGGCTCCATCCACGAAGATTATCTATTTGCGTGCCCCTTGGGTCAGGGACGTTGGTGGAATCATTTCAGTGA
This sequence comes from Vicia villosa, assembly GCF_029867415.1. Lineage (NCBI taxonomy): Eukaryota > Viridiplantae > Streptophyta > Magnoliopsida > Fabales > Fabaceae > Vicia > Vicia villosa. The sequence continues at coordinate 390,171 of NW_026705294.1, read as the reverse complement.
TGAAGTCGGCCAAGACCTGGACTTTGAGGACTTTTATGCTTTCGTATTTGATAACGAATTTGGAAAGTTCCAACGACCATTTGAGCATTCGACCGACCATTTCCGATTGCCCCAGTAGTTGTTTTACGGATTGGTTGGTGCGCACTATGATGGTGTGGGCGAGGAAGTAATGCCTTAACCTTCTACCTACGTTTATGAGGGCCAACACTACCTTTTCTATCTGTTGATATCTGAGCTCGAGGTCTTGTAGAGCTTTCTACGTGAAATATATGGGTTTTTGCCCTTCGAGTGTCTCCCGTATGAGGAAGGCGCTTATGGCCTTGAAGGCGACCGCGAGGTAGAGATACAGGATCTCGCTGTTATTCGGTCTATCGAGTACATGGGGCTTAGATAGAGCTTGTTTGATATGGAGGAGGGCTCGCTCACACTCATCTGTCCACTCGAAGGCTGCCTCCTTCCCGAGAAGTTTAAAGAAGGGGAAAGCGTGTAGGGAAGATTTCGCCATGAAGTGGGATAGGGATGTGAGCATCCCGTTCAGAGTTTGAATCGACTTCTTCGAGATCGCTATCGGGAGCTCATGGAAATCCCGACATTTTTTGGTGTTCGCTTCAATTCCTCGTTCTGTTAGGTAAAAACCGAGGAACTCTCCTGCACGTATCCTGAACGTGCACTTTTCAGAATTGAAGCGTATTTTGCACTTTCGAGCCTGGTTGAAGACCTTCTTTAGATGGGTGGCATGGTCGGACTCTTATCAGGACGTCACAATCATGTCGTCCATGTAAACTTCGAGTATATCTCCGATCTCTCCTCGAAAGACTTTGTTCATCAACCGTTGGTATGTTGCTCCAGTGTTCTTCAGTCCGAAAGGCATTACGTTGTAGTAGTAGTAGTTTCCTGATTCGATCATGAAGGCCGTATATTTTTTGTCCACTTTTGCTATGGGGATCTAGTTGTATCCAGAATATGCGTCCATAAAGGAAAAAAGTTTGAAACCTGCAAAATTGTCAACGAACTTATCTATGCTCGGCAAGAGATAAGCGTCTTTCGGGCAAGCCCGATTAAGATTAGTGTAATTGATGCACATGCGCCATTTTCCATTACTTTTCTTTACAAATACACTGCTGGACAGCCAATTAGTATACTTGGATTCAGATATGAAATTAGAAATTAATAGATCCCTAACAGCCTGCTCGGCAGCCTCCATTTTTTCTGGGGACTGTCGGCATCTACGCTGAGCTACGACTCTAACGGATGGGTCTAAAGTAAGGTGATGGAAAGCAATATCAGGATCAAGTCCGGGCATGTGTGAGGCGCACCGGGCGAAGAGGTCTGTGTTCTCTGAGAAGCAGGCCTTCGGTTGTTTTCTAGCGAGTTCGGGGATGCCCGGTACGATCTTCACTCCCCTAATCAGATCGTCCCTGAGGAGGATAATTTCGAAGTCTCCGTCGAGGATAGGACGAATGGGATCTGCCAGCTCCTGATCACCGCCCGTTATAGACGTTGATGCTTCGTGCTCTTTCTAGTCTCTAAACTAGTCTCAAGAGAATCGGCTATCGTGGTCGACGAAGTCAACGTGGGGCAGCTGTTTGGGCGCCTCTGAGCTGGTGGGAAGGGACGGTTTGCTTTTGCTCGCATTGCTGATGGACTTTAGTCCCTTTGACGCAGCTTCGAAGCATCTTCTTGCTTCCTCAATATCCCCATGTAGAGTGGCGACGAGGCCCTTAGAGGTGTAATACTTCATTTTTGGATGGACCGTAGAGTACACATTAGTCAGTTCGACGAGAGTGGATCTCCCGAGGATACATTAGTACAGGGGCGGGAAATTTATTACCAAGAATTGGACCTTGATGGATCTGGTAGTTTCAGCAGCTCCGAAGGTGACAATGAGCTCTACGTAGCCCCAAGTTTTGGTGACGGCACCGTTGAAACCTTGCAGGTCGGATCCTACGTAGGGAGTCAGATGGGTCTCATCGAGCCGGAGTGTCGAGAAGAGTTGTGAGTACATGGTATCCACCGAGCTTCCCTGGTTAGCCAGGATTCCGCGCACGTCGAAGTTTCCCATCTGAGCAGGGACGAGCAAAATGCTCACATTAGGGGATTCGTCGGGGAGCTCTTCTTTGTTGCATGTTTGTACTCGGAAATATGTTCGGCTAAATTCCCGATACCGGTATGTAAAGTCACATAACTGAAGGGGTTCAACAATAATTTGGCATAAATATTAACTAAATACTTTTCTAGTTTTGGTTTTTATAATTAATATTAAATTGTTTTGTTACGAGAGTAAAATACAGACTAAGGTTAAAATCAACACAACGAGAGTTTGAGATTTTAACCGGATAGTAGTAATCAAACATTAACTTTAAATATAGCGAGAGCACTTTCTGGTTAATTAGATTTTATTTGTTTTTCAAAAAGTATTTTCAGTTTTTAAATGAGACAGTGAGAGCAAGCGTTTAGATATGATAATATAATCCGAATCAATAAACATGAGAGTGTGAGATATAGGTTTTTCAATCAATAACTTCTGTTGAAGAGTGTTTTTATACTTAAAATAATGCTAATGACTTATTGAATCCCTGAAGTCCAATTATTGCATACCGGCGTCTAATCCTTGATTATTTAATCCAAACTATATTTAATTCTCATTTCCCTATAAAATCAAAGAAATCATAGCTTTAGCTTACTTAATAACATAGATCGTACTAAATTAATCCTCAGTTCTTGTGGGTTCGATATCTTTTTAAAACTACGTGATTAGACTATGCGCTTGCAGTTTGTATCCCAATAGACTCATAAAGTCGCGATTTGATTCTGTCAAGGAAAACGGTCCCCGGCCTGCTTGAATTCGGCATTAGCGCACTCAAACAAGATTTTATTGCGAGAGGCCACGAGGGGTGTGAAATCGTGAAACCGACCGGCTGGTCCTCTGTAGTCCCGTGAATCACGGGTCCGATCGTCCCTCTTCTTGTCCCCTCCCCGATGGGATGTCGAGGGGTATTCTGATCTTGATACTTTGGCGCTCTCCCACTGTCGGGTATCGCAGACGGTGTTGGCCGCCTCCTTATCCTTGTATTGAATATATGTCCGGGCCTTGAAGCGGAGGGCGTCCAAAGAAGAGGGAGTCTCTATGCCGACGAATTTTGCAAAATCACTGCGTGGGTGTAGGCCGCGTTCGAGCAAATATTTTTCACACCGTCTGTTGTGGAGACTTGGAGGACTTCTTTATTGAAACTTTCGATGAACGCCCAAAGAGATTCATCTTTTATGCATGATGGCTTCAAGGGACGCTTCAGATTTGGGGTGGCCCCGAGAAGCTGTGAAATATCGAGAGAAGGTTCTCCCTAACTGCCTTCAAGACGTGTTGGACCCGTCGGGGAGACTTTTATACTAGGTCATTGCTTTTTTCCTCAGAGTGGTGGGGAATAGCCTGCATTTTATCACGCCCCTGATGCCATGATAGTCAAGGAGAGCATAAATATTCTTTATGTGCTTGTCAGGGTCGGTAGTGCCGTCGTATGTGCTCAAAGGGGGAGGCTTCTCCAACCCCTTGGATAGTCGGGTGGCCAAGATCTGTGTTGACAACGGGCGATGAGGCTCATCCTCGTTGCTTAAGCTAGGAGACCGAGCAGGGGATCCCTGACGTCTGCGGTCTCGTCGGGTGAAAGGCTTCTTAAGCGATCTTGAGGAGGTGTTCGCCGGGTTTCTGCCTGAGGATTCTCTTTGCTTTTCTTGGAAGCCAGGGTGGTCGGAATTAGAAAGTGGGCCAGAGACGTCTGCACGGTGTTGATGAAGAGGAGAAGGGGGGTGCATCTGCAAGGCACTCCGAAGAGCAAGTAAGTAGGAACATAGGTACGTGAGAATGTTTCAAGAGTTTGAAATTGTGTTACCTGGCCCTCTCAAATGAGAGGGTTTTTATATTGTCCCTCAGCTCTTGGCCATTGGTCCACGTTTTGGATTGGATCGCGGATCTAGGCCGAAAACGCGCGACTGCCAGAATTCTAGGAGTATGTTTAGGAATCCCGGGAGGCTGCCCGAAACTAGTCGTTGGTCGGGCAGAAGAGCAACTCTGGTCGGCAGAGAGGTTTAACGAGCAGGGGTGGTTTTGCTCCTCGACGGGGAGCAGGACGTGTGGCTGTTGCGCGCGCGGAGGCGACTTGGTCGGCCGTAATGTTGGTTAGCTGTCCTAGACATACTCAGGGAGCGAGCCCGACCGTAGGGCAGAGGAGATGACGTTTCTCTTGCCCTTAGGGCATTGGGTCAAGGCATATTGGGCCGTCCAGCGAGCAGGAGCAGATTGGGCCATGCCTAGCAATTGGGGCAGTCCATAACATATATCTTTTATATACATGCAAACACACGAGTAGATAATCGATTTTATATGTGTGTGAAGTGTATTAGACCATATACTCATATTTTACAACATAATATATAATATAATATATATATATATATATATATATATATATATATATATTGACAATTACTACAACTCAATAAATGAAATTAATATTTATGTGACAATTATCATTAATTTTTTTTAAATTCGTATATATTTGCACTACAAGAAAATTGACTTGTAGTGACAGACAAAATCCGTCACTACAAGTCCAAATTCCGTTGGTAAAGCTTTGGATGACTTTTAGCGACGGACAAAGTCTCCGTGCATTATACTAGGCGACTTGCAACGGACTTTTGGCCGTCTGTCAAAGTCATTTAGCCATCAGTAAAATGTTAAGAGATTTCCCTACGGTTTGTGTCCGTAGATAAAACTTGAAAAAATGTTAATGACATGGCATACTTATGATTTTCTATTGGATGACAGTGTAAAATTATTTTACACTGTCAGTGCACTACCTTTTAACTCTTTTTAATTTTATTTGGTAATCAATAAATTCAATAAATAATATTATAAAAATATTCAAATATATTAAATTATCAAATATATTAACTAATCCAAACCCTGTAATCAATAAATAGGGGTGTTCATGGGTGTGGGTCGACCCACAAACCCGCTAACCCAAACCAAACCAACCCATAAATTACCCGAACCCGTTCATTTACGGGTATACCCAACCCAACCCACAATAACCCATATAGTTTTGGTTCGGGTATTGGGTTTGAGTTTTGCAACCCGTTGACCCAACCCATTGATGTCACATTAGTAATTTCTTATTTTTTATTATTATTTTAAATAAAAATATAAATTATTATCTTAGTACTAACCATAATTTTTCTAAAAAAGTTTTATTCCCCACCAATAATACTACTAAATAAATGAGTTTACGTAATTCTAAGACTAAATTTTGTTTCTTATTTTCTTTTGTATCATTTCCAACTTGCGTATTTTATAAAAATAATGTGTCTTGTGAAATTTTATACTATTATCTAGTGTCATGTCATGTTGATAAATATTTTTAAATATTATATGATGTGCTTCATCCATTTTATGTGTTAGAAATGAGTATAAATGTATCAGAATTGTGTTACAATATTTTTAAATTGAAAAAATTTATTATTATTTTATTTAAAACACAACCCACGAACCCAACCCAACCCAACCCATAAATGCACGGGTTGGTTTGGGTTGGTTTTGATAATGAAATTGCGGGTTGGATAGCGAACCCAACCCATCAAAGTTTGGACGGTTTGGGTAACGGGTTAGGCCAAACCCAGTCCAACCCAACCCACGTACACCCCTATCAATAAATTTACAGAAATAATATTATAAAAATTAATAAAAATTGAAAATGTTACATCATCAATGAGAAAAACGTCCTCATCGTCGAGGCGAGAGAGGTCAATAACAAGCTGACCTGTGATAAGATTAAAAAGTGATATGCCGTATTCAAGAACATCTGTTTTCTCCTAACGATTTTCCGGTTGACAAATATTCCGGTTCAAACTCATCATCTAGAAGGATATTTGCAGCCTTTCGATCATGGTGAATTATCTTCGGATTGCATTGCTCGTGTAGATATTCCAAACTGTGTGAAGTTCCGAAAGCCACACACTTTCTTTTTGGCCAATCTAAGCCTTTCTCATCATATTTCAAATCTAGAATCATAGTGAAATCAAATATATTTAAGCAACAAGCACAAATTCAGAAAAAATGAATCAAAGAACAAAACAAGTTATATCAGTTTTATTACCTCTTAATTGATACGCTATGCTTAGATTTTTCACGAAAGGATATACCAGGATTCTTTCAGTTGAGTTTGAAAAGATTCCAATTAGTCTTAGCAGGTTTCTATGAACTCCAAACGCAACCTCTCCACCAGCATATGATAATCAGTGAGGTGTTTCACTGTGATTTTTGTGTTATCCGAGAGAATACCTTTTACACTTTTCCAAACCCACCTTGGCCTATTATCAGAGAGAGATATTAGCCCAATAGGCTTCTGAACATTTACAAACAGTACATAATTCACAGAATGATGTTAATGTGAGCTATAAATGCATATTATCCATAAAATAGATGCAAGTTTAGACAGAGTTGTTGAAAGCTAAAATCATATGAATACCTTTTCAAAGAGATCCAAACACTCTTGATTGTCCTTAAATTCTACATTGATCCAATCAACTCCTATTTCATAGTCCTGAAACAAGATATAAAAGTTGTTCTAATATTAAAACAAAGCCCAATCACCATATAAGGCATGTTATACTTTTAGACATTCTTAGAAGGAAAAAAATAGCATTGAATTAAACCAAGAGCCTAGAAGAACAAGAACTTAGAAGAATACATAATCACAAGTTAACAAAATATAAAGGATCTTGAGTAAACTAACTAACCTCTTTAAATCTAACAATATTATAATGCTTCAACTATCTATGATTCATAATCTCTCTCTGGACATGATCATCAATCTGCAATACACAAATCTCAACAATGATCCAACCACAAACACAAAACATAAAATGAAAATGAAAGGGTATTAAACTATTTAAATACATATTGTCCTCTTTCAATAAACTATTTAAACACAACATTTTCATTCAGCCATGGACAGGAAATTCATATACGACATTTCTTTTTCTTCCCTAACTTAAGTATCACCTAACATATAAGTTAACATATAAATTCCTTAGTATAATGTGTTTATGTGACATCCAAAAGATTCATAATTTTAATATCGAAGAAGAATATATGTGGCAGAAAAATTCAGCAGCATATTGGTGGTAATCCTGCTATATTTTTACAATCTATTAGGGTACAAAAGTCTATTATTTCATTGTCATCTTTACCTTGTGAATATTCCTGCTATGTGTAAAACAGGAAAGCCTACTTCGAGAAGATAAAAGGACTACAGAAACCAGCCTCAAGGAAAACAATTCTGCTCCCATTACATCTGATTCTCTAACTAGCGGAAGCAAGGCCTCAATGTCGACCGAAACGTCAAAAGCATATACTCTTTCATCATCAAAATTATCTGCATCTTCATTCATAAAGAAAAATAAAACACAAGACTCGACTACAAATGGAATAAGTAAATGTGAAATGTATTTAGTTTTTCGGTGTTGGGTTTTAGCACAATCTAGACATTAAATCAATTTTAAACAATTTTGAACCGAGATTAGGTAATTATGTCACACATTTTGATTTTGATCTGGATAACTCTAAATGCTAATCTTGCATTCTACTATAAATAGGACAAAAATACATATTCTAGCAAACACTCTAGCTGGTCAAATGATTTCCTTATGAAATTTATCTAAACGCAATAGTACTTCGACTAATTTTAGATTTTTTTTTATCCCAAAATTTAAGTATAGGAAAGTTATTCAATTGAAATTAGCTCGGAGAATTAAATACCTGGAGGAGAAAATGGAAGAAGCTTCAAACTAACTAATTCGACTTAAGTAATCTTTGATGCAAAATAAGTGCCCAAAGATTTATTCTCGTCAAATTCTTGTAACACATTAATAAGTTTTCTTGCTTTCTTTTCTACACTGGAGGAACACCATCCATAAGAATAGCATAAAGAAAAGGCATAATCACATAACCAACTTTCACCAAAATACTAACAATCTCACCATCAATATTAGCACACAGTGAAAACAAAACGGAAACACAATACTCCTTCTCAACACATGAAGTTGCGGATTGCAAAATCTCAACCACCGAAGATAAACCTGAAGCTTCTAATACAGCACGAGAACCATCCATGTTCTCTGCCAAAGCTACCAAATTCAGCACCATAATTCATAAGAAAAAGGAAAATAAACTTGGTTGGGCAATTTGTCGAACACTTGGAGTGCGAGTTTTAAAACGGTTGTAACAACAACAATTCGATCTTGATTCGTAAACCTCAACCTGCAACAGCAACAATCATCAACAGCAACAATCATCAACAACAACAATAATCCAACTTCCCAATTTCCCAACCCCTTCATTTTCAAGTAAAAAAATAATCTAAAAAATAATGATTCATATGATTTGGCGTCTTGCCGTAAAGAGTATTCAGAATTCAGAATTCATAATGAGAAAGTAACCAAAATCCATCTAACAGCATACAGATTACAATAACCGCTTAAAATCTTAAAAAACTTGAAGATTGTTATGAAAAAAAAAGAGAAAAAAATGGAGAAAGAGATAGAGAAGAACCTGAAAATAAATATTTCATATAATCAAAGAATTGAAAAGGAAAATAATTTTTTTCTATTGAGTACCTGAAATCGGTGCTTGAAACAAACAGTGGCTGAGAAGTGATTCCACTATTAGGAGCGATTAGAACGATTGAGAGCGATTCAGTGATTGACGATTTGAACGGTTGAGAGCAATTCAGTGATTGAGGATTTGAACGATTGCGAGCGATTCAACGATTCTAACGATTGAGAGCGATTCAACGATTGACAACGATTTGAATGATTGAGAGCGATTCAACGATTGGCAACGATTTGAACGATTGAGAGCGATTCGACTAGGAGCGATTCGACTAGGTTTGGAGTTTTCAGGATCGATTTCAAAATTTGCTTCAAATAGGATCGATTGAAAGTTTTGAAATCTGTTTTGAGAATGAGAATTGAAAACTCTGAACCCTAAAAGAAAAAGCGATAAAAAAAATCTCAGTTATTTTTGTTTATTAAAATATAATAATATAATATAATATAATATAATATAATAATTAACAATTAATAATAATATAAAATAAAATAGAGTTTTAGTGACAGTTAACTTGTGCCCGTAGGTAAATCCTTTCTAAGTGACCGTGGGTATAGGGAAAATTTCTTGTAGTGTTGTATATACATTTTTTTAACTATAACTATTTAATATTTATTTCAATTTTGCGCGACCCGTGCGAACGCATGAGTCCTTTACTAGTAACCAAAGAAAACAATGCTTGTTAAATGTCTACTCCATATGTTTCAGCAGGGGCGTAGCGGAACAAATGTTTCCTTTGCAAGCTTGTCGTGTGTTCAAATCTTGGACACTTTGTTATTACAAGTTCCTACTTTTATTTTACTAAAAAAGAAAATGTACTTATATAACCAAACAAAAAGAAACAAAAGCTATATATGCATCCCATAACATTTTTAATGTTTTAAATAATATATATAAATTATATTTAATTTATATTTACAAAGATCTTTTCTATGATAAATTCATTTTTATTAAATATATATGATAAAAGATAAAACATTATTATTTGTGTTTAGTTCTATTTTTTTTATAATAATAAATTAAAATTTAAAAAATTCAATATTATTCTTAATTAATTCAACATAATTAAATAGATAGTAAATTAAATTATTAATTTATTTTTTATAATTCCGTACTTTTATTCTACTTAAAAGGCAAATGTATGCATATGACTAAACAAAAAGAAACAAAACAATACATGCATCCCACAACCTTTTTAATGTTTTAAATAATACTTTGATTTACCTAAGAGTGCCTCCAATGGGAGATTTTTCTAAAGTCCTCCGGCATGGCAAACATATTGTTCTGTTTTTTGGCCATTGGAGTTGGCCAACCTGATCAACCGTTGATCAACCGTTGCAGTGGGAGATTTTTCTAAAGTCCTCCGACATGGCAAACATATTGTTCTGTTTTTCAGCCATTAGAGTTGGCCAACCTAGTCAACCGTTGCAATGCAGTGTAACGTCTCCTTGAAATAAAATAATAATAAAATTAAAATTGTCTTGCAGGAGTTGGTCAACCTGATCAATCGTTGCAACGCATTGCAACGTCTCCTTGGAATAAAACAGTAATAAAATCAGAATTGTCTTTCAGCAACAACTATTATTTTTTTAACATTTTAGTTGAATAAAGTATTAATATATATAAAAAATTGTGGGACCTAATATGACTTATGTAGAAGTGCACTAATGAAAATTGGATGAGCTGCTTATAGATGATGTGTTTTATAATGGGTATCTAAAAATAGTCTGCACCATTGAAAATGTTCTAATTGGTTCCACCTAATTGGTTCTACATAGTATATTGAGTTTAAAAGGGGATGATGAAAGGGACACTGATAAATACAAGAATTGACACAAACAAGAATATTCTAGACGTCAGAGATTGTCGACTCTAATGGAAAAATGGAGATCTCAATGAGAACTAAATACATGAATTATGATAGAAAATTAACATATCAAATGCGTAGTAAAAAAAGATCTTAATAAATTGCTAGTTTCTTAATAGCCTTTTCACTACCAATTCCTGCCATTGAGTTAAACCAATAACTGCTGTGTTGTTTGTTCTAAATACAAAAACTGTTTGTGTGAATTAGACTTGATCTTCATTTTGAATTCCATTGGATAAACTACCAATCACTTAAAAAATGATGGAGTTCAAGTTTAAATGAATGTTTTCAGTGATATTTGTTAGCCATGCAAACAAGCAGCAATTAGCATGATGAGTTGAAGTATAAATGGAACAGAAATAATATAGAAATGCAAAATAAGGTTAGTAGGACCACAATGGAAAGAACAACAAAGCATAACTCAAGAGATATTACAAAATAAGCTTGCAACTACAAAATAGTTTCATGACTATAGACTGACAAATATTAGGTCTTATTTAGCTGTTATTTTTCAACAAAATCAAGACTGAACAACATACTCTCTTTTTATATGAAAAGCATAATACAATAGAACACAAGATTTTGAAGACATGAAAGCCTTGTTAGCTTCATCAAGCTTGCTACAGAAGCAACCTAAGCTCATTAAGATTAGAAAAACAACCATAGCCACCATGCCACACATATTTGTCGATATCACTAGCTTAGAAATGTAATACTTTTGGAAGCCGACAAACTAATAGATACATTGTGTGCATATGACTATATTTAAGTTATCTTTTCTCCAAATATAGAAAAAATCCAAATAAGAATTGGTTGAAGAAATCTGATTTGGAACCAAATAACTTCCTATCTAGGCATAAGCAATACAAAATGGGTGTTATGTTATAAAAGATATAAGAGCAAAATAGATTCAATGTCATACTGTTTTAACCGATACATAATCACTCATCAATACAATCAAATCAAAGTCATCATAAGAAAATGGTCACACATGTTATATAGCAATAGCAAAAATGTATTAACTCAAATTCAAACAACTCAATCATTGTAGAGAAACTTACTTTCAACAATACCAAACCAAACTTTCAACGTAATCCTTTGCAACGTCTTGCAAAAATATTTGTACTCCTTTAAATCTATTATCTCTACAATTATACAGAATTATATGACTTGGAATTTTGTCCATCAATAATAGTGTATCATTCTTCTCTGAAAGGCGTAATGGCAACCAACAATGGTCGATTTCATTAAATGGAAAATCTATTTGAAGAAGATTATTAGGATAACTAATTTTAAGGAATTGAGTCCAAGAGTCTTCCACTCCAAATTCCTTCATTTGCCAAATAATAAAATGAGTTTGATTGAAATCATGACAAAAACAAAGACAATCATTTAACGCACTTAGTTTTGATTCAATAGTTAGCCGTTTGTCAAAACCCTGAGGGGGTAGAAACTGTGTATGTGTCTCTGTCCTCAAATCAAGTGAAATAATTGGCCCTTTACCAGTGTAATCATGAATCGCCAACCAATTCAAGCTACCACTCAAATTAACAACATACATCCTGTGATAATGATCCAGAGGAGAATTTTGAATATTTGTCCAAACATTATGGCCCAAACTAAAAACCCTAACCTCTCTTCTATTTGGAATGAAATAGGCCACCTTATAAGTGTCTGATGAATCATCATAACCAAATGTCAAATTACGATAGAAACATAGGTTCTCATAATAGAATACCCTAATTTTTCTGATATTGTCCTCGTGGCGGGATTCCAAAAAGGAAGATACCACTCCATATAACCATTGGCCCAAGAATCACATAATAAGCAGAGCAGACCATTGCAGGAACCAACCATATAGAAGAAGTCCTTATCATTCAATTGATGGTGAGGATCCTTGGGAAGATTGATAGTGATCGGAGGATTCTTCAACAAAGGAAAAGCGGTGAAGGATAAATCACCCGAGGAAGAAGATACAAGTGTGAGGTCCGCATTCCGTGCAGATCAATTAAGGTGTCGTTTGACAAAGGTGGGATCGGAGATGAGTGATTTCCATGACTTACTGACACATCTCAGTTGCAGGAGTGTTTTGACAGGAAGAAAGGAAAGCACTTCAGCAACAAGTTGTTCCGGGAGGAATACCCGCAACAGTGACATGTTAGAAGTAAGGAGATTCATGTGGGAGTAGATGTTGGATAAATTTAAATGCAGTCTTGGAAAGCCAAAAGACAGATTCTCTAGGGCAGACAAACTTTCATAGGAAATAGTTAATCATTAAATGTTATGTCTATTTATGTTTCCCTGGTCTCTATATAAAGACCCTCTCTTTGTAACCTAATTTTTACTTTTGCAACAAATCCTTTGCAAGTCAATATATATCAGAAGAGAGTAGTTGATCTATTACCTTCAAATTAGTATCAGAGCGCATGGCAAACATGATGAACCAGATGCCATTGCCGCAACTGTCAAAATCAAACTATGAGAACTGGAGCATCCAGATGAAGGCGCTGCTTGGATCGTTAGATGTGTGGGAGGTTGTAGAAGAAGGGTTTGAAGAACCAGAAACCACGACGGGAAATACAGCAGCCTAGAACAAGGCGTTGAAAGAGACGCGGTTGAAAGACAAAACGGCATTATACATGTTGTTTAGAGCAGTAGACGAATCTGGTTTTGAGAAGATTGCTGGTTCAACTACTTCGAAGCAAGCGTGGGATACACTAGAGACGGCGTTCAGAGGAGCAAATAGAGTCAAGCAAGTTCGTTTGCAAACTCTTCGAGGAGAATTAGAAAGGATGAAGATGAAGGAGACGGAGCCCGTGTCGGACTACATCACGCGTGTGCAAACAGTTGTAAATCAACTGAAACGAAATGGAGAAGCAATGACCGATGCTCGAGTTGTCGAAAAGATTTTAAGATCTTTGACTGAAAAATTCGAAAATATAGTATGTGCAATAGAGGAGTCGAAGGACCTTGCGACAATCACTGTCGAAGAAGTAGCTGGTTCACTTGAGGCACACGAACAACGCAAAATACAAAAGAAGGAGGAGACACTTGATAATGCAGAACAGGCAAAGGAATCCACTAGAGATGAAAGGGCACTTTTATCTCAAAACTGGCGTGGTCGAGGACGTGGTCATAGAGGTCGAAATGGTGGTCGAAGCTATCAGAACAACAATTTCGAAAGAGGACAGGCAAGTCAACAAAATTGGCGTGGTCGAGGACGTGGTCATAGAGGCGGCAGGTCGAACTCCAACATCGAATGCTACAAATGCAATAAACATGGACATTTTGCGAAGGATTGCAACTCATACAGTTGCTACAATTGTGGAAAAGGGGGACACCTTGCAAAAGACTGTCGATTTAGGAGGAAAGTCGAAGAGACAACAAATTTCGCACTAAAAACAGAATCAAACGAAGGATTCCTATTAATGACCCAAAAGGAGACAAACACAGAAGATGACACTATATGGTACCTTGACTCAGGAGCAAGTAATCATATGTGTGGTCACAAACATCTATTCAAAGAAATAAAGAAAATTGAAGATGGTCATGTATCTTTTGGAGATGCATCGAAGGTAAAGGTCGAAGGCAAAGGAACAATTTGTTATTTGCAGAAAGACAACGTACCTGGAAAAATACAAGATGTTTATTATGTACCAAATTTAAAAGCAAATATTCTAAGTTTGGGGCAACTTACAGAGAAGGGATATTCGATATTTATGAAGGATCGAATACTGCATTTGAAGGATAAATCAGGGCACCAAATTGCTCAAGTTGAGATGGGAAGGAATCGAATGTACAAGCTGAATCTGAGAAGCGTTCGAGAAAAATGTTTGAAAATCGACACTGAAGACCAAGCAACTCTGTGGCATCTACGTTTTGGTCACTTACATCATGCTGGGTTAAAGAGATTAGCGGGAAGAAACATGGTACATGGATTGCTTAACATGGAGTTTGAAGGAAAATTTTGTGAAAATTGTGTTTTTGGCAAGCAGACGAGAACTTCTTTTCAAAAGAAGGCAGAATATCATGCTAAGCACATCCTTGAATTAATTCACACTGATATCTGTGGACCAATCACTCCAGAATCCTTTAGTGGCAAGAAGTATTTCATTTCCTTCATCGATGATTTCTCAAGAAAGACTTGGGTCTACTTCCTGAGAGAAAAATCTGAAGCATTCGAAGCATTCAAAGGGTTCAAGGTAATGGTTGAAAAATCGACTGATCGACACATCAAAGCACTTTGTTCTGACAGAGGAGGAGAATATACTTCGACAACTTTCATGAAGTATTGCGAGGAGCAGGGTATAAGGAGATTTCTAACTGCAGCATACTCACCTCAACAAAATGGGGTTGCTGAAAGGAAAAATCGAACAGTCCTTGACATGGTTCGTTCAATGCTCAAAAGTAAGAACATGTCGAAGGAATTTTGGGCAGAAGCTGTGCAATGTTCAATCTATGTTCAAAATAGATGTCCGCATTCAAAGTTGGGAGATCGAACACCGCAAGAAGCGTGGAGTGGACAGAAACCGACTGTATCTCATTTTAAAGTATTTGGTAGTGTTGCTTATGCACATGTACCAGATCAACGAAGAACGAAGCTTGAAGACAAGAGTCAGAAATATATATTAATTGGGTATGATGAGAAAACAAAAGGATACAGGTTATTCGATCCCATAAACAAAAAGGTGGTAGTAAGTAGAGATGTTCGAGTGAATGAAGCAAGTAGGTGGGACTGGAACAATTCGACAGAAGACATAGTCGAAACTGAAGAACCCTCAGTCGGTATACCAACAACCCAAAATCAATTACCAAGGTTTGAATACTCTGACAGTGAAGACGAATCCTCACAGCCCAGAATGAGAAGCTTGCAAGAGTTGTATGATAATACAGAAGAAGTACATCTTGTGTGTCTACTGGCAGATTCTGAAAACATTAGTTTCGAAGAAGCATGGAGAGATGAGAAGTGGAAGAATGCCATGGACGAAGAAATTAAAGCTATCGAACACAACAAAACTTGGGAACTAGCAGAGTTACCAAAAGGAAGTCGAACCATTAGTGTGAAGTGGGTGTTTAAGAAAAAGATGAATGCTCAAGGAAAAGTCGAAAGGTACAAGGCGCGACTTGTGGCAAAAGGATACAGGCAGAAGGAAGGAATAGATTATGACGAAGTATTCGCACCAGTTGCAAGAATGGAGACAATTCGACTGCTGATTTCTCAAGCTGCTCAGCTCAAATGGCCAATATTTCAAATGGATGTCAAATCAGCATTTTTGAATGGTGTGCTCGAAGAAGAAGTCTATGTCGAACAACCACCAGGATACATGAAAGACGGAAGCGAAGGAAAAGTGCTAAGACTCAAGAAAGCACTTTATGGATTAAAGCAGGCACCTCGTGCATGGAATACACGTATTGATACTTACTTCAAAAAGAATGGTTTCCAACAATGTCCTTATGAACATGCCCTATATGTAAAGAAGTATAAAGGAGATATACTGCTCGTTGCACTCTATGTCGACGACTTGATTTTCCTGGGCAACAGTGATCAAATGATCGAAGAATTCAAAGGTCGAATGACACGAGAATTTGAAATGACGGACTTAGGTCGAATGAGCTTCTTTCTTGGTCTGGAAGTTCGACAAGAAGAAACTGGAATTTTTGTCTCACAAGAAAAATATGCAAAGGACATTCTGAAGAGGTTCAAAATGGAAGGTTGCAATCCAATCTCGACACCAATGGAGCCAGGAGCCAAGATTTCAAAATTTGATGGGGGGGAACGTGTCGAAGCAAACAAATTTCGAAGCTTGGTCGGAAGTCTTCGATATCTCACATGTACTAGACCAGATCTTTCTCTAAGTGTCGGAATCTTGAGTCGATTTATGGAAGAACCAGTTCACTCACACTGGAAAGCTTTGAAGAGAGTTCTTCGTTATATCCAAGGAACTGTGTCACTTGGAATGTTTTACTCAAAAGCAGAAGATTACAAGCTAACAGGTTACTCCAACAGCGATTGGTGTGGAGATATAGACGATCGAAAAAGTACATCAGGATATGTATTCTTTATGGGAAACACTGCTTTCACATGGCTCTCAAGGAAGCAACCAATTGTAACACTGTCAACATGCGAAGCAGAATACGTGGCTGCATCATGGTGTGTATGCCATGCTATATGGCTTAGAAGATTGTTATGTGTGTTAGAGCAGAAGCAGGAAAATGCAACCATAGTACAAGTCGACAACAAATCAGCAATCGAACTGGCGAAGAATCCAGTGAATCATGAAAGAAGTAAACACATCGACATACGTTTTCATTTCATTCGAGAACATGTGAAAAATGGAAGCGTCGAACTGAAGCATGTGGCAAGCAAGGATCAAGCTGCAGATATTTTCACAAAACCATTGTCGAAGGAGATATTCGACAGAGGCAAGATAATGCTGGGATTAATTGACCGAAGGAGCATTTAATTTATGGGGGAGTTTTGTTGGATAAATTTAAATGCAGTCTTGGAAAGCCAAAAGACAGATTCTCTAGGGCAGACAAACTTTCATAGGAAATAGTTAATCATTAAATGTTATGTCTATATAAAGACCCTCACTTTGTAACCTAATTTTTACTTTTGCAACAAATCCTTTGCAAGTCAATATATATCAGAAGAGAGTAGTTTGATCTGTTACCTTCAGTAGAAAATTTGGAGCTAAAAAGTTGAACCCTAATTACAGTTGATTTACTTATAGCACTGATGTTGCTATTTTTTGGGAACAATTATTATAGCATTGTTTCATACTTCATGTTTTTTTTTTAAATAATTTTTTTCTTTCGTTTTATGACTGCGTTTATATTTAAAATGATAAAAAATTTCATTAATTTGAATTTATTTATATATTTAAAAATATCTATTTTATTAAATTTATTTTTCAATTAATAAATTTTAGAAAAAAAGCTATAATAAATTATTTATTACAATTGATATTTTTAATAAAATATAATTGTGTATAGAAGTTTAATACTAAAATAAAGTATTACTTTTTATAGATTAATATATATCATATATGTGTATAGAATTTTAATATTAAAATACTACAAATAGTATAACTTAATAAATTGTGAGTTTATAAAAATATATTAATGGTATAATTTCAATATGATTGTTGGAATTATTTTGTGGAACGATTTTTATTGGATTCCGAGTTAGAAATCGACACACCAAAATTGCTTTTCTTTTTGTTTGATATTATGCCAAATGTAGCTATAAAATAACAAAAGTTAAAAAATCTACTATATATTTAATACTTGTACTTATATGACATTTGTTGAAGTTTGTTGTTTCATATAAACTTGTGCCACGGAAACCATATTTCTATTTTGATTTCTTGTCAGATTCCTATGTATTTTGAGGTATTTAAAATTTTGATTACACACAGTTCTCTTCGACAAGAATGGAATTATGTAGTATTATATTTCTTGTTTTTTAAATAAAGATGAAAAGATTAATCAAAATTTTGAACATTTAGAAATGAATTAAAGATACAAGACAAATTAAACAACCGTTTATAAAGATTTTTCAATAGTTATGATAATTTAGTTTTGCAGTGAAAATCACCCAATCAAAAGACCAAACTCTTATATCAATGAAAAGTAGTGAAAACACATGAAAGAGAGGTTTAAATTCCAACTACCATTTTAAATTGATCTGAAAGAATTTTGGAATTCTGATTTCTATATTCATGATCTCAGAAGCTGGTTAAGAACACTGCCATATATTTTCAAGGGTTAATAATAGTTTACCCCCTGTAATATGAGCGTGTTTCGGTTTACCCTCCATTGTTGCCAAAGGCAGGTTTTGACAACGTTTTTCTTTAAAAAACCGTTGCCAAAAGATAGGGAGGGGAAAAGCAAAATTCGCTTAACATTTGGGACTAAATCTATCATATAAGAAAAGTCTACCATTTCTTGATCAATGGGACTGTCCACATCAGCAACTTTCCCCTAAAAAATCCACATCAGCATGTTGAAATTAACTTCTTTCATGCAGTTACATCCTTCTATTCTTCAATTTCCACTCCTCCATCATGCAGCACTTACAGATACTTTAATTCTCTGCCCATCCACGTTCTAAACTGCTACAACAATAATGGCTTCAATAATTTTTTTATTCTCCATATTCCATTCAATTGCACGAAGTTGAAAAACAAACCATAGAGTTCGCTCGGTTTCATCTGTCTCTCTCAAAATCAATAAGTGTTTCCCTTAAAAATCCATGGCTATGGCAAACACAAACCATTCTCACAACCTCATAAATGGTTCACGAAAGCATATAGCAGATGCAATCAAACACAAACATAAACCCCAACCCCATAAATCACCCGAGCCCCAATTCAATATTTTTGATGTTTGCAAATTACCATCATGAATCGCTCAAAGGAATCAATAAGCATGCTCAGATAATACATAAAATTATTATCAGGAAGAAAAAGATACCCAAATCAAAAGCCATAGTGACGATGGTACACAGGTAAGCTCTCTGATTCTTTGTTCCGTGTTTCGGTGTCACCTTCTTCTTATGGAAAATATTATGAATAGCATTTTGTTGTATCAGTTTTCTTTCAAATATTTCTTGTTTGATGATTCACGTTATATGTGGAAAATACTGATAAATTTTTTTTAGGATTCTATCCAGCCATTCAGAATTTGGAGAGCTGATTTGAGATCGAATTGATAATCTGAAAAATAATGACTTGGCTGAGACCCATCGATACTGAGTGAGTAGATCTTGATTCTTCATGTCAGTTCTGTTAGATGTTGCCATGCAATTGATTTTCATTTTTTTCTTACAAACACAGATGCTTTTGATAAAGAAATGGAAGGAACTAACGTCTCAAGGATTATCCCGGGTGTAGCTTTTGTTATTAACCATTCATGTGCTTTGATCATTATTTTTGATTCCAAGTCTTCTACAGCCAATCTCCGTTACTTGAAACCTGGATAATATTTGGTTTAGCTTGTGATGTTGCAGTTTTGTGACTGAACCGATATCAATTGACCTGAATGTTGCATTGAAATCTACTTGTGAATAGTATGATCATTATTGTGTGAGTATACAGGTTTTGAGGTTTATCAGTTGGGGACTAGAGCGGGAACATCGTTTTTGGAGACAGTTAGATCTTTTGATCAGGCTGCTGGAAAGGTATACTTTTTTTATCAATTTAAAGAAAATTATTTATATTTTTGAGCTTGTAAATGCAAGCTTCTCAAGCATAGTGTGTTTTGATGAAGACAATATGGACATCAAGCTTTTATAAACGATGTGCAAAAAGAATTTCAAGTATCAAGCAAAAATACATCATTTCAAAGTCTTGAAGAAATTGTGAAGATTCAAGAATCAAGCTAAAATGTCAAAGGTATAAACAATACTCACTTTGACATATAATTGTTCACAAATATATTTTCATGCATATCATAAACATACTACAAAGTGTCATCCCTCAAAAGAACATTTAAAACCTTTTTCAAAGTTAAAATTCAAAATAAAGGTTTTAGGAACCGGGTTGTCCCTATGGGGGAACCGGTTCCCAGCTTTCTCAGTTTTCAGTTCTCTGTGTTTTACTATGGGGAACCGGGTTGTCCCTAGGTGGGAACCGGTTCCTCAGTTCAAAATTTGAAATTTCTGCTGTAACGTTCAGCAGGAACCGGGTTGTCCTAGGCAGGAACCGGTTCCTACTGAACCAGTGTGTTTTTTCATTGCATGATCTTATTCAAACGAATCCATTTTCTTACCACTTGATCATTGCATTGTTTCATGGAAAAATAACCATTCAAAGAGGTGTTTAACACATTATAAATACTACATATTTCAGAATTATTATACACCTTCTTCATTAACAATTCATAAACCATATATTCTTCATCTTTCAATATTTCCAAGTGTTCATCAAATCTTATTTTCAAGTGAAACTTTCTATACACATTTTCATTGAGAAATCCATTCAAAGTTTCATGCATACATTGTGAACACTTATATTCATTTTGTGAATTGTTTATTTGAAGAAGAAGATCAATCCAAGATTGATAGTGCTATACAAACTTCATCTAAATCTATTGTAAAAATTCAAAGAAAATTATCTCCTTACTATCCAGGATTGTTGGAAGTAAGTGGTGTGTTTGAAGAGGATTGTTCTTCATTCACATTAGTATTGTTTTGGCCTTAAAGGTGTTAAGAACCTTTGATCACCCTATAGGTTAGATAGTAGGCATAGGCTTGTACAATAATTCTAACTATAGTGAAATCTCTTTCGTGTTTGAAAGGGGACTGGAGTACTCTCGGATTGTGAGGGGAACCAGTATATATCGTTGCGTTCTTTACTTTTCCGCACTTTATCGCTTTCATCACCATTACCAAAGAAAAGAAAAGAACCTTACAAAAACCTTCAAACACTTAACCAAAAATTATTAGAAGTATTCTCATAAAACCGATTAAATTTTTGAAAACCTAATTCACCCCCCCTCTTAGGCGCACTCTTATACTTACATTTGGCATCAGAGCAAGTTATAGGTAACTTGTTCCTAAAGATCCATAATGGCTTCCGCAAATCAAAGACCGGTTTTCAAAGATGGTGGTTCTAACAACAAGCCTCCATTGTTTTGTGGTGAATATTTTGACTTTTGGAAAATCCAAATGAAGGCTCATCTAGAAGCACAAGGAGAAGAAGTTTGGGAGGCTGTCCTACAAGGTCCTCATGTTCCTACAACGGTCGTTAATGGTGTTGGATCAGAGAAACCTAAAGCGTCATGGGATGATAATGATAGAAAAAGGGTTCTTGCTGACAAAAAGGCGATCAGTCTTCTTCATGGTGCTCTTAGTATGGATGAATTCTTCCGAGTATCAACATGTACAACATCAAAGGAAATTTGGGATACTCTTGTAGAAACTCATGAAGGTACCGCTGAAGTTAAAAGATCAAGGTTGAATACTTTAAGCCAAGAGTACGAACTGTTTAGAATGAAGCCCGGAGAAACTATTCTCGATTTGCAAAAACGATTCGTACATTTGACAAATCACTTGAAGGCACTTGGTAAGACTCTTACTACCGAAGAACTTAATCTTAAAGTGCTCAGATCTTTGACAAGGGAGTGGCAACCAAAAGTGACGGCGATATCCGAAAAGAAGAATTTATCAAAACTTACTTCCGCAACACTATTTGGAAAACTTCAAGAATATGAGACAGAACTTGGAAGATTGGAAAAGCATGAGAACTTAGAGAAGAAATCCAAAGGCATTGCATTAAAAGTAGATTCAAAAGAAAGCAAAATGAAAGATACATCGGATGAAGATGAAAACTTCTTGCTTCTTGTAAAAAGGTTAGGCAAATTTTTTGGTAATAAAAATAATATTGATAATACTAACTATGTCAAAAGAAAGAAATTCTCAAAGCATAAAGATAAAGAAGCATCCACTTCATCACAAGAAGTTACATGCTATGAATGTGGGAAACAAGGACACATAAAGCCGGAATGTCCAAAGCTTTCGAAGAAGAATGGATTCAAAGGCAAAAGGGAGTTCAAAAATAAAAAGGCCTACATAGCATGGGAAGATAATGAAGTAAGTTCCTCATCGGACTCCGATAGTGACGAAAGTGCAAACCTAGCACTAATGGCATCACACCACTCCGACGATGAAGAAGGCGAGGTTAGTTATGATGACTCTCTTTTTGATAATGGTGCACAAGGTGCAATTGATGAATTATTAAAAGAATGCAAAATTCTCTATAAAACTATCTCATCTCAAAAGAAAATAATATCATCTTTAGAAGAGAAAGTTAAGATAATTGAAGTAGAACATAAAGATGACAAAGAAAAAAATGATTAGTGTTCAAGAAGATAATGTTGCATGCAAGAATTGTGAATCGCTTTCCTTCCAAATTGTCCAATTAAAACGTGTTTTAGAAAGATATGAAAAAGGGCAAATTGGATTGGAAAATGTTCTTAGCACACAAAGATACTCCAATGATAAGAGCGGACTTGGTTTCTCTAAATTTGATAAACCAAGATCCAACAAGACTATCTTTGTCAAGGCTAGTAACCAACCAATTCAAGAGAAAGTGATCAAGCCTAAAGTAATGCAACATTATCCTAAAAGGAAGAACTTTGTTAAGAAGAAATCTTATCCTCCTAGATATAGAAGTAACTTTGAACCTACTTGTTTTTATTGTGGTATTATTGGTCACACACCAAATGCTTGTTATGTAAGGAACTTTAGTGTTCCTAGTGGACATTATGTATGGGTGAAGAAAGGAACTAACTATGATGGACCCAAAGCCACTTGGGTACCTAATAAAACTTAATTTGTTTTGTAGGCATGCTTGAAGACCACCTCAAACCTATGGTATCTAGATAGTGGTTGTTCAAAGCATATGACGGGAGACCTAAACCAATTTTCAGATCTAAGGTTAAAGGCCAAGGGTTTTGTCACTTATGGAGACAACAATAAGGGAAGAATTCTTGGCAAAGGCAAAGTTGGTGCACCACCTTTCACATCCATTGAAGATGTTCTTTATGTTGAAGGACTAAAGCATAATCTTCTAAGCATTAGCCAACTTTGTGACAAAGGCTTCAAGATCAAATTCACTAAGGAGGAATGCTTGATCATCGATGAAGTCACCAATGAGGTAAAACTCAAAGGTACAAGAATTTATAACATTTTTATGATTTCTTTAAATGATTTATCTTTGAAAGTAAAATGTCTTTTGGTAAACAATAATGAATCATGGTTATGGCATAAGAGAGCAGCCCATATTCATATGGATCATTTAAATAAATTAACCAAACATGATCTTGCTATTGGCCTACCTAAGATAAAGTTTGTCAAAGATAAATTATGTGATGCATGTCAAAAGGGAAAGCAAACCAAATCATCTTTTAAACCAAAGAATGTGGTGACTACAACAAGACCACTTCAATTGTTGCATATGGATCTATTTGGTCCATCAAGGACAAGAAGCTTCGGAGGTAATGTATACGCTTTAGTTATTGTTGATGATTATTCTAGATATTCTTGGACTTTGTTTCTTGTGCAGAAAAGTGATGCTTTTAGAGCCTTTAAGAAGTATGCAAAACAAATCCAAAATGAAAAATCATTAAAGATTGTATCCATAAGAAGTGATCATGGTGGAGAGTTTCAAAATGCATCGTTTGAAGAATTTTGTGAAGAACATGGTATCTCTCATAATTTTTCAGCACCAAGAACTCCACAACAAAATGGAGTAGTCGAAAGGAAAAATAGGTTTCTAGTGGAACTTGCAAGAACAATGCTTAGTGATGCAAATCTTCCTAAATATTTTTGGGCCGATGCGGTTAGTACGGCATGTTATGTTGGAAATCGAGTAATCATTAGACCTATCTTAAAGAAGACTCCATATGAACTCTTCAAAGGAAGAAAGCCAAACATTGCTCACTTTCACATTTTTGGATGCAAGTGCTTTGTTCTAAACAATGACAAAGACAATCTTGGTAAGTTTGATGAGAAATCCGACGAAGTTGCTTGTGATGATGATGATCCTTTAGATTTACCCCCGGAAGAACTTTCAAATGATACAATTGTGAAGGCACCGGAAGAACTTTCAAATGATATAATTGTGAAGGCACCGGAAGTACAACAAGAAAGTGTTCAACAAGAAAGTGTACAACAAGAATCAAACACCAATGATCTACCAAAAGAATAGAGAACTCATAGAGATCATCCTATTGACAAAGTTATTGGTGATATTAGTCAAGGAGTTGCAACAAGATTAAATCTCAAAGATGCTTGCTTACACATGGCTTTTGTTTCTCAAATTGAACCTTCCAAAGTTGATGAAGCCTTAGGAGACGATCAATGGATAAATGTAATGCAAGAAGAATTGAATCAATTCAAGAGAAATCAAGTTTGGGAACTTGTGCCTAGACCAAGTAATAAACACATCATAGGTACTCGATGGGTGTTTAAGAACAAACTTGATGAGAATGGTATAATTGTTCGAAACAAAGCAAGACTGGTGGCCCAAGGTTACAATCAAGAAGAAGGAATCGACTTTGAAGAAACATTTGCTCCGGTTGCAAGGTTAGAAGCTATTCGTCTTTTACTTGCTTATGCATGTTCATTAAATTTTCAGCTTTATCAAATGGACGTCAAGAGCGCATTCTTGAATGGCTACATCAATGAAGAAGTCTATGTCAAACAACCCCCGGGATTTGAAGACTTCAAGAATCCTACACATGTCTTTAAGTTGAGAAAGGCTCTTTATGGCTTAAAGCAAGCACCAAGAGCATGGTATGATAGACTTAGCAATTTTTTGTGTGAAAAGGGTTTCGAAAAGGGTAAGGTTGATAAAACTTTGTTCATTAAGAAAATCAAGAGTAACACTTTATTGGTTCAAGTCTATGTTGATGATATCATTTTTGGATCGACTAACAAAGAAATGTGTGAGGAATTCTCATTGATGATGCAAGGAGAATTCGAGATGTCTATGATGGGAAAGATGAACTACTTTCTTGGACTACAAATTAAGCAACTCAAAGATGGAATCTTTATCAATCAATCCAAATATTGTAAAGAACTATTGAAGAAGTTTGATATGGATAATTGCAAAGCAATGAATACTCCAATGGGCTCCGGTACATATGTTGATCAAGATGAATCCGGTACTCCAATTGATATTACTAAGTATCGAGGTATGATTGGTTCTTTATTATATTTGACGGCAAGCCGTCCTGACATAATGTTTAGTGTTTGTCTTTGTGCTCGCTTTCAAGCAAATCCAAAGGAATCACATCTTATGGCGGTTAAAAGGATCATGAAGTATCTCAAAGGAACAACCAATGTTGGCTTATGGTATCCAAAAGGTAGTGTTTGCAATTTAATTGGTTATTCTGACGCGGATTATGCAGGATGTAAAACTGATCGTAAAAGCACAAGTGGTACTTGTCACATTCTTGGAAATGCATTAGTATCATGGGCTTGTAAAAAGCAATCATGTGTTGCTCTTAGTACGGCCGAAGCGGAATACATAGCAGCGGGTAGTTGTTGTGCACAAATTCTTTGGCTTAAGCAACAACTTCGTGACTACGGACTTGATCTCGGATGCATTCCTCTTCGATGCGACAATACAAGTGCTATAAATATTACAAAGAATCCGGTCATGCATTCAAGAACCAAACACATAGACATTCGACATCATTTTCTTCGCGATCATGTGCTTAAAGGAGATGTTGAAGTCACTTTTGTAGATACTCATAATCAACTTGCGGATATCTTCACCAAGCCTCTCCCAAAAGAATCGTTTTACAAAATTCGACGAGAGCTTGGAATTTTAGACGAAGGTGATGTTTAAAATTTATTCGTCATTTTCATACATCAAAGGTACACGTTTCTAAAATTTTATAAGTTAAAAGTGCATTATAAATGTTCATTCATTATGACTTGGTAAATATGTATGATATGTATGCTTTATATTTCATAAAATTAAAGTTTTTGGAAATTTTCAGCCTAGGAACCGATTCCCAGGTGGGACGAACCGGTTCCCCATAGTAATTTCCAGAGGCGTTGTTTCTGTGTTCTTCAGGAACCGGTTCCCATGTAGGGACGAACCGGTTCCCACGTACTTTTTCCAGATTTTCGTTTTCCTCTTTAGGCTGTAACGTATACTTTTCTTTATTTAATATTTTAAGTTTTATTGTTATATCTCTTAAATGCTACTTATCTCTTAAAATACACTTTCACTCATTCACATTCACTCATTTACTCTCATTCAACATTCATCTTCATCTTCTCCAAAACCTTCCACCTCCATTGTCAACCAAATTAAAAGCTCCACTATCTCAACATAACTCTCAAAATTAAAACACCCACTACCTCAAAACTCTATATAATCCTCCATTCTTACACATATCTCACTCAAATTCTCCTCCACTCACCAAATCCGAAAATCCCAACTTAAACCCTAACTCTCAACTTCTTTCAACAATGGCACCCAAAGTTTCAAGAAGTGCAAAGGGAAAGAATAAGATTGGAGAGACAAGTGAAGAACCTCAAGAGACTCAACCAACTGTCAAGAGTCGGAGACTCACTTTCAATATTCGTAGTCGGAAACTCCTTCCGGCAAAATACGGTAAACTTCCCGATTTCCCTAATCACAGCTTCAATTTTCCGGCTAGACTAGCTAATGCAGGGGTCGCTAATTTTGTGCTTGACCATGGTGATTATTACCCGGATTTGGTTAGAGAGTTTTATCATAATCTTAGGATAGTGACCGATGAATTTGATGATTTCACATTATTGTCAAAAGTTTCAAATAAATATATATGCTTAGATGTTGAGGAATTTGGAAGAGTGTTAGGAATTCCATCTCAAGGCTTAGTGCTCCTTCAAGGTAATATTCCGGAGGATTGGCAACCGTATAGTAAGACTGATGTTTTTGTGGATATGTGCCGACCAACTCAATGCGACACGGTTCGCCAACAGCTGGCTACCAAGTTTAACATGTTCGGTTCAAGCTTATCGGTGAGTGATAGGATGCTCCATCTTATCATTGCTTATGTTTTATTTCCAAAGAATTCTAACCATTCCAGGGTCAATGAGTTCGAGTTGATGGTTTTGCATGCTCTAAGACGTGGCATTGAAGTCAATTGGGCTCTTTCAATTATGCGCCACATGCAGCTTATGGCTTCCCTTAAAGGAGGCTTACCTTATGCAAGGGCCATCTCTCATATTATTCGGAATGCTGGTGTTCTCCTCCAAAGGGAACCAAATAAAAATATGGATGAACAAGAGTGTGCTATCACCACCGCTACCGCTCTTAAAAATACAGGAATAGTTACGGATCGTGAAGGTAGATTCGTTTACAAAGTTGGTTTTGAGCCAACCGTGCCACAAGTTCCTCAACCTCCCGAAGGTGGATACACAATGGATATGATGTTTGCCAAGCTTTGTTCTATTCAAACATCTATTGATAACAACAAGCGGGAGAATAACTATGAGCATAACCTTATGAGAAGACAAATGCGGGAAATTCAACGGACTCAAAGGCGTATCTTGGCTCATTATGAGGGAGAGGAAGGAAGTGAAGAAGAAGATGAACAAGAGGATGATGATGAAGAACAAATGGATGAAAGTGACTAAATTATGTGCTTTAATTTCTATGTTATGTTTTCTTTCTATTATTAGTTTTTATTTATGTTTTCTAGACTTTGTTTCATGTATGTTTCGTGATGTTTAGGACTATTTGTGTTTGTGTTGTAATCGTAAAAAAAAAAACTACGTTTCGTATCGTTTAAATCATGTTATGTTTGTACTATTTCATTTTGTGTTATCTTTGTGGTATTTCACATTGTGTTATATTTCATATACTTTTTCTCTTTTTCCCCATCCTTTTTGATAATAACAAAGGGGGAGAAGAATATGCATGTGTTTTTGTTGTTGTTTTGTTTCAAAGAAAAATGCAGGCCATTGTTAAAATTATCAAATAAAACTCTCATCACCATAAATCAAGGAATCATGGATTTAGGGGGAGTCTCTAACATAGGGGGAGCCTTGCATTGTTCAACATAATTTCAAAAGCACAAAACAACTTTTTCAAAACATTTTCAAGACTTGGTTGTCATCATCAAAAAGGGGGAGAATGTAAATGCAAGCTTCTCAAGCATAGTGTGTTTTGATGAAGACAATATGGACATCAAGCTTTTATAAAGGATGTGCAAAAAGAATTTCAAGTATCAAGCAAAAATACATCATTTCAAAGTCTTGAAGAAATTGTGAAGATTCAAGAATCAAGCTAAAATGTCAAAGGTATAAACAATACTCACTTTGACATATAATTCTTCACAAATATATTTTCATGCATATCATAAACATACTACAAAGTGTCATCCCTCAAAAGAACATTTAAAACCTTTTTCAAAGTTAAAATTCAAAATAAAGGTTTTAGGAACCGGGTTGTCCCTATGGGGGAACCGGTTCCCAGCTTTCTCAGTTTTCAGTTCTCTGTGTTTTACTATGGGGAACCGGGTTGTCCCTAGGTGGGAACCGGTTCCTCAGTTCAAAATTTGAAATTTCTGCTGTAACGTTCAGCAGGAACCGGGTTGTCCTAGGCAGGAACCGGTTCCTACTGAACCAGTGTGTTTTTTCATTGCATGATCTTATTCAAACGAATCCATTTTCTTACCACTTGATCATTGCATTGTTTCATGGAAAAATAACCATTCAAAGAGGTGTTTAACACATTATAAATACTACATATTTCAGAATTATTATACACCTTCTTCATTAACAATTCATAAACCATATATTCTTCATCTTTCAATATTTCCAAGTGTTCATCAAATCTTATTTTCAAGTGAAACTTTCTATACACATTTTCATTGAGAAATCCATTCAAAGTTTCATGCATACATTGTGAACACTTATATTCATTTTGAGAATTGTTTATTTGAAGAAGAAGATCAATCCAAGATTGATAGTGCTATACAAACTTCATCTAAATCTCTTGTAAAAATTCAAAGAAAATTATCTCCTTACTATCCAGGATTGTTGGAAGTAAGTGATTTGTTTGAAGAGGATTGTTCTTCATTCACATTAGTATTGTTTTGGCCTTAAAGGTGTTAAGAACCTTTGATCACCCTATAGGTTAGATAGTAGGCATAGGCTTGTACAATAATTCTAACTATAGTGAAATCTCTTTCGTGTTTGAAAGGGGACTGGAGTACTCTCGGATTGTGAGGGGAACCAGTATATATCGTTGCGTTCTTTACTTTTCCGCACTTTATCGCTTTCATCACCATTACCAAAGAAAAGAAAAGAACCTTACAAAAACCTTCAAACACTTAACCAAAAATTATTAGAAGTATTCTCATAAAACCGATTAAATTTTTGAAAACCTAATTCACCTCCCCTCTTAGGCGCACTCTTATACTTACAGAGCTTTCTACTATTGTTATTTTTAATTATAGGTAGTTAAGTACTGGAAATTATAGGTTGTTTTTTGAGCTTTCTACTATTGTTATTTTTCAGGTCAAGCCATGTTGTTTACGTTGCTGGGTGATTGGGATGGGCAAAAGAGATGTTGTGTTTCTTTTTTCATTATGTTTGCCTTGGTATTGAGTGCAGAATCCAGAACCTGCAGTTGATTTTGATACAGTGTCAAATGTCAAGCAACAGCATGAAATTAATGTTGGCAAGATTCTAAATAATTCAACGACCAGCGTGTTTTCATTTTGTGACAACTAAGACCATAATTCTAATTTGAACCATTATTAACTAACAGAGCATTCTTTTTCTTTTTTACCAGGTATTTCAAATTCTTTTGGATTTGGTGGACACAACTCTATTGTTGCATTTTCCGCTTTCAGACCCTGATTTCCGAGGTTGGTTGCACATCATGTAGAACATGGAATCTAAATTAATTGAAATTTTATTCTCTCTACATCATTGAGGCTATTTATTTAATGAGTTCATAATATATAAAAGTTGTAGGTCTGTAATTGTTAATTTTATGGTAATTGTGAACACACTTATCTCAAAAGACTATTTTGTTGTAGAACTTTTTAAATGTAGAACGAAGATAAATTTATCTTCCTTTATTTGTTTGTTATCATCTTCTTCCAAAATACAAACCATGGGAGCTATTTGATATATCAGAGAGAACAGTTCTTTTACGCAATTAGATGAATGCTTATGGTCATAAAAACGAAAGTCACACAAGATAAGGACAAGGTTAAATTTGGACTGAAATCATTAGAAAGAAAATCAGGATATCTCTCATAAACAATTATAAATTGATGCTAGAATCATATTTCAGATTCAGGCAGTGCTGCGGGAGCAACTACGTCAATGCTTTTGTATCATTTGGACTTTGCACGTACAAGATTAGCCACGGATGCTGTCGTGACCCAGGCAACATGCTCATGGCTGCAGCAAAGTCCATGGCAGAAATTATGAACACTCTTATGTCTATTCAGGTAAACATAAGTGAAGCCTTTTATTTGGTACTTCGAATTCTAAATTATGAACAAATGTTGTATGGAAAGTGATGAATTGTCTAAGTGTACTTATGCTTGAATTGGCAGCGAGACTGGTGAAATTATGGTGACACCGTGATCATAAGCTCTTTTGATAAAGTCTTCCAAACAATATCATAAAACTTATGTCATTAGATAAGCTCAAATAAGTATATCCTAATAGGTCAAATGTTTATACTGTTGGTTTATCTTTTTTATGTTATGAAGACTCTTTAAGATAAGGTTGTTTTATAGTAATAATCAAAATACTGCTGCAGATGCTGTTACTCTTTAAGATAATATTTTGTCAATCACTACATATTAGGATTTTATACTATGATTCGATAATATTCTGTTACCATAGAAAGAACTGGGCCACTTTTTTTGTTCATATTGTGGCTTATCTCAATTATCGGCAAACGGGCACGGGGGACACTTCTTTATAGTTTAGAGATTTTGGTGGTCTATATTCACCGAAAAATTCCAGATATATAGGTCATTTGCATTATAGTCTCTTACTAATAGTGTAGTATTATTCACCCTCACCCATCATTACTTAAACAATTTCTTCCTTCATATAATTGAATAACTATTCCTTAATTGGATTTTGATTGCTATCTGATTTCGATGAGTTGCTGATTTTGCGCTCTTTAAAGAAACGCACACATAATTTATTTCATATGCCGTATATTTGCATTGCAGGTTGCAGTGTATAACCGCTTATGTGGAAGAACACATCTTGAATGATCTCAAATCATAAAGTCATGCTCACAATCATCGAGGTTCGAAAGATATTTCTCGATATCTAAATTTGTAGAACAATTCTATGTTATAGTATATATTTGCATGATTTTAGTCGATTTACTTGATTTTGATTTTTTTGAATTCTGATATCTGACTCTAGGAAGTTGGAAATATTCTCCATTATCTCATTTGTTTAATTTTAGTTTGTTATTGAAGTTTTGTTTCCTTTTTCCAGAAGAAAGAAATTCACCTACGCAACGGGCAGTATTTGAATATCTTAAAGGGAAAGTGTTAGATGTATATCCTAAATATAAGAAAGAAGCTAAGGGTCATCTATCAAAAGTTGTAAGCGGGACTGAATTATTAGTTTATGTGATTTACTGTTTTTTCATTCATGTTTAAGTGAGTTATTTTAACTGTTGCTTTTTATGTGGTTCAGGTTAAGTTGAATCCATTAGAAGAAACACTCCTTCCCCTTTTCAACGAAATAACTGAGTCATATCAGATCCTAATATCTTCGGAAGGTCTTCAGAACAAGAAAGAATGGTAACATGTCTAAAAATCACATAGAGTGATTTTTTGTTTTGTTTTCCTTTATTTTTCATGCCGCTATTTATAGAATGACCTATATCGATGAAATTGATCTTCTTTTTTAGACCATAGAGTTCTGGCGGGAAGGTGATATACTTTATAAGCTTCATCATCCAAATGTGGTGGAATTTTATGGGGTAGTTCAAGATGGACTAAGAGGAACAATGGCAACTGTCACGAAGTTCACAATGGATGGTTCTCTTCGACGTGTTTTTCTACAAAAAGATAGGTATTGCATCTGATGGAAGGCCCACACGGACTAGAACAAGGCCCAAATGGTTGGATGGTTTTGAAACAAACTAAGCCTTTTTTATCATTATATCTCAATGCTGTTTGTAATAATAGTAAAGACTATTTGTTGTTTTGGGCCTGACCCACGTTGTTACCCATTAGGGTTTAGTATTTAAAGTCTGCTGCCACCTTGTGGAGAGGCAGAAAATCATTAAGTCAAAATTTATCTTCTTCTTTATTCCCTTTTACGTTTTATGTTATGCTTTCGGTTTTACGTAGATCAATTGGATATAGTTGCTGAAAACTCTTTATCAAATTGGTGCTTTCATCCTTTGTTCTCATGGCCCCTCCCAAACCACCTAATTCTAAGGAAATTATTGATGAAGCGGTGCAAACAGCAGTTCAAACGGCGAGTCTGCATCTAGACAGTGCCCTTCAAGACACCCAAAATCAACTCGACGAGCGTTTTGCCATGGCAGCTACCGAGCTGCAGCTCCAAGTTGGACAGTTGAACACTCGCATGGATAAGGACCGTAACGTCGCAGACTCCCGTTACGACTCAATGATGTCGATTTTAACGAAGCTGGTAGCTCAAAGGGAGGCACAACCTCCTCCTCCAAACCCTGCTGCGGGTTCATCGTCAGGTAAACAAACCGCTTCCACAATTGTGAACTCTATCCCTGTCTCACAACCCTTTACTCCCACAAGCACACCCACATCTGGTCGAACCTCCACCCATTTTACCGTTCCACCCTATACATCTACTATACCCACCACACTCCGTATGTCCCAAGCTATACCCACCCTTGGATCCACAATATTTACTCCATACAGCCACCCCATTCCCTCATTTCATACCTTTAATAACTTCACCCTTCCCTTTCTCACCGCTGGACTCTCACCACCACCACAGGTATCGTTACCTTTTCAGCCCCAAGTGCCTTACACCCCACTTCCCCCCCAGAACCCTCAACCTGTATTTCGCACCCCTAAGTTAGAACTCTCCTTGTTTGACGGCTCGAATCCGCTCGAATGGCTTTTTCAAGCGGAGCAATTTTTTAACTTCTACCAGCAACCTCCGGAAAATAGATTAGCCATGGTCTCTTTCTATATGAAAGGAGACGCTCTTTGTTGGTACAAATGGATGCACCAAAGTCAGCTCTTAACAGATTGGGCTTCGTTTACTAAAGCCCTTGAACTACGCTTTGGACCTTCTACCTACACTAATCATCAAGCAGAGCTTTTCAAACTCAAGCAAGTTGGTTCGGTTGTTGATTATCAAACAGCGTTTGAAAAATTAGGAACGCAAGTTGTGGGTTTGTCGCAAGAAGCTATTTTAAATTGCTTCATTTCCGGCCTTTCTTCGGACATCCAAAACGAAATTGCAATTCTAAAACCTACATCCATATCACAAGCTATCGGCCTAGCAAAGTTAATTGAATCTAAGATTAAGGATTCCAAACCTAAATATCAAAAATCATTTTCCCACACCTTCTCCAAAACCCCCACACCACAGCCCCTGTCCACCATAACCACCAATTCAGCCAAACCAAACCCTCTTCCTCAAACGCCAAAACTTCCTATCCGTCGTCTCTCGAATTCTCAACTTCAAGAGCGTCGTGCTCAAGGCCTTTGCTTTAACTGTGACGAGAAATTCATACCCGGACACAAGTGCTCTACCGGAAATTTTTTACTATTGGTAATGGATGAGGAAGACGAATCGGATACTGTGCTTACTAATGCCACCGAGGAACCTAATCACAAAGCTGACATTGAGGACACCTATTTTCAATTGTCCCCCCAGGCTGTTAGCGGCCACTTTTCCCCAAAAACCTTGAAATTTAATGCTCTCATTCATGGATTGACCGTGACTGTACTCATAGATACGGGTAGCACCCACAATATTCTTCAACCGCGCATTGCCCACCATTTGAAATTACCAACGAATCCTATTCCTAATTTTTCGGTGATGGTAGGTAACGGCTCAAAATTATCTTGTTCCGGTATATGTCCTCAAGTACCTATTACCTTACAGAACCATTTGTTCACAATTCCCTTCCACCTAATCCCTATCGAAGGTGCGGATGTAGTTTTGGGAATGGAATGGCTCCGCACCCTTGGCCCCCTCCTTGCTGATTTTTCAATTCCGAAGATTGCCTTTACCTACCAGAATACTGAAATTACAATTACAGGTGACCCAAAAACTCTTCCCTCTCACTCTTCGTACAACCAACTCTGCCATTTAATTCACACCGACTCCATTGCTTCCATCCACCTCCTCCTCTACCAACCCTCTACTGACCAGTCTGCTGAACCTACCCAGACCCACAAAAGCCAACTGGACACCTTAACCCTTTCTCTCCCGACCCAAATTTCATCAATTCTTCACTCCCACGCTGCAGTTTTCGATAACCCTCGTGGCCTGCCACCAACTAGACTTCATGACCATAACATTCCCCTATTACCCCACACAGCCCCGGTTAACGTCAAGCCATATCGTTACCCCCATTCCCAAAAGGAGGCTATGACAACCATCATTCAGGATATGTTGCTCGAGGGCATTATTAAACCAAGTAATAGTCCCTATTCTTCCCCTGTTTTGTTGGTTCGAAAGAAGGATGGGTCTTGGCGTTTCTGTGTGGATTATCGGGCATTAAACGCCGTTACTGTTCGTGACCGTTTCCCTATACCTACAATCGATGAGCTCTTTGATGAACTGGGTTCGGCAACTATATTTTCTAAAATTGATCTACGATCTGGTTATCACCAAATCAGAGTTAAACCGGAGGATACACATAAAACGGCATTCAGAACGTTTGACGGGCACTATGAGTTCTTAGTGATGCCCTTTGGGTTAACTAATGCTCCTAGTTCTTTTCAATCGACAATGAATGATTTACTTCGCCCCTACCTACGACGGTTCGTTTTAGTTTTCTTTGACGACATTTTAATTTACAGTTCATGCATTTCTGATCATGCTACTCATTTAAATTTGATTTTAAACCTATTATTAGCTAATCAGTTTTTTGCCAAGTTGTCCAAATGTATTTTTGCTGTTCCTACTGTGGATTATCTAGGTCATGTGATTTCCCAACAGGGCGTTACGCCGGATCCTGCAAAAATTCAAGCAATGATCGATTGGCCACGACCTCGTTCCCTCACGGCTCTCAGGGGTTTTTTAGGCCTGACCGGGTTCTACAGACGATTTGTTCGTCACTACGCCTCTCTCGCCGCTCCGCTCACCGATTTGTTAAAATCCACTAAATTGTGTTGGAATACATCAGCTGAGACAGCTTTTACAATGCTTAAGAAAAAAATGACTGAAACTCCTGTTTTGAGTCTTCCTGATTTCTCCCAACTCTTCATCCTCGAAACCGATGCTTCCGCCATTGCTGTTGGTGCGGTCTTATCCCAACAAGGTCACCCCCTAGCGTTCTTCAGCAAGAAACTGTGCAACCGCCTCCAAGCATCATCGGTGTATGTCCGCGAGATGTACGCCATTACTGAAGCTGTAAAAAAATGGCGTCAATATTTGATTGGCAGAAAGTTCCACATTTATACCGATCAGAAGAGTTTGAAGAATTTGTTGGCTCAAACTATCCAAACTCCGGAACAGCAGAAGTGGGCTGCTAAATTACAGGGGTTTGAATTCGAAATTTTCTACAAACCTGGTAAATCTAATCAAGTGGCAGACGCCTTGAGTCGCATTCAGTCGGATGAGGATGCCATTCTGCTCACAATCTCCTCTCCCATTCCCCTGTTCATCACCAAACTCCAGCAATATTACACAAAAGCAGCAGAAGGTCAGAAATTGATGCATCAAGTGTTAACAGATCCAGCTTCACAACAACACTTTCATCAAAAAAACGACATTCTTTATTACAAAGACAAGATTTTTATACCTCCAGCTGCAGATCTTCGCAATCACATATTGCACGAGTTTCACGCCACTCCGCACTCTGGCCATTCAGGGCTCCAACCAACACTAGCACGCTTGTCTTCTTCCTTCCTTTGGCCAGGTATCTACAAAGACACCAAACTCTTTATCAAACAGTGTGTGATTTGCCAACAGAATAAATACCTACCAAAGAAGAAACAAGGTCTGCTACAACCATTACCTACACCTAACCAGGTCTGGGAGGATCTAACAATGGATTTCATAACTCATTTACCTGTTTCTTTCGGTCACACTGTCATCTGGGTCGTGTGCGATCGCTTAACCAAATTCTGCCACTTCATTGCGCTTCCAACGAAATTTTCGGCAAAAGACCTGGCGTTACGCTTTGCTGTAGAAATCTGTCGTCTTCATGGTACACCTAAGTCCATCATCTCTGATCGTGATCCCCTTTTTCTTAGCAGCTTCTGGAAGGAATTGTTCAGAGCACAAGGTACCACTCTTAAGTACAGCACCGCGT
This sequence comes from Vicia villosa, assembly GCF_029867415.1. NCBI lineage: Eukaryota > Viridiplantae > Streptophyta > Magnoliopsida > Fabales > Fabaceae > Vicia > Vicia villosa. The sequence goes on along the minus strand of NW_026705294.1, from coordinate 353,639 downwards.
ACCACCCTGAAACGGACGGACAGACAGAGGTTGTTAACCGTTGCTTAGAAACGTATTTACGATGCTTTGCTAGTGAACAACCGAAGCAATGGATGAAGTACTTACATCTTGCAGAACTTTGGCATAACACAACCTTCCATAGCTCCATCAAAATGTCCCCTTTTGAAGCCTTATACGGCCGTCCTCCTCCGTCGTTCCCTCTGTACAACTCGGGTTCTTCATCTTCACCAGACGTAAACTCATCCTTGCAACAAAGAAACGAGTTAATCAATATGGTTAAACGGAACTTGAATCGGAGCCGAAAACTCATGGAGCAGCAAAGTAATAAGAAAAGAAGTGACATTACCTTCGCCGACGGTGACCTCGTCTTGCTCAGACTCCAACCCTACCGCCAAACCTCCGTCCACCGCCGGGTGTCTAACAAACTCGCAAAACGTTACTATGGTCCTTTCAGGATTCTGAGACGCATCGGCAAGGTTGCTTACCACCTTGAACTCCCCCCATCTTCCAAGATCCACCCCGTATTTCACGTCTCTCAACTGCGTATGTTTCATGGCTCCAACCCCTTCACACCCATTCCGGCCGCCTTTGAGCTTTCAGATGATGAACCGTTGGACCTCTCCTCCCCTCTTAACACTACTCAAAAACCACAAGCTGCTACAGTGACCGCATCTACCGACCAGCTTGAGAAGTTGAATGTTGCTGAAGAACCAACGCAAAAGGAGGGTGAGAAGACAAGGACTTTGAGAAAAAAAGAGTTAATGTTCAAAGACTTACACTTCCAACATAATGTATCGGGACCTAAAGTACTTGGGAACTCACAACCTCGAGACACACCCCAAATCTCCAACGGATCTACATGCAGTCATCCTCCACCATTGGTTTCATTGGATGCCAAAATTAATCAATCTCCACCGTTCGCGGATTCTGCCACACTGCCCCATGTGTCTAACAGCTGTAAAGATGCTTCCCCACTTGTCCCACATGCAGTACAACCCATTACAGCTGTATCCCAATTGCCCAAACCTCCTCTCCACAGCCAGATTTCACCCTCCACGTGGTCCTCTTCATTTACCCATCCCAGGCTGTCTCATGGACCCAACCTTGAGGACAAGGTCGCTCTTGGGCCGGTGAGTACTGATGGAAGGCCCACACGGACTAGAACAAGGCCCAAATGGTTGGATGGTTTTGAAACAAACTAAGCCTTTTTTATCATTATATCTCAATGCTGTTTGTAATAATAGTAAAGACTATTTGTTGTTTTGGGCCTGACCCACGTTGTTACCCATTAGGGTTTAGTATTTAAAGTCTGCTGCCACCTTGTGGAGAGGCAGAAAATCATTAAGTCAAAATTTATCTTCTTCTTTATTCCCTTTTACGTTTTATGTTATGCTTTCGGTTTTACGTAGATCAATTGGATATAGTTGCTGAAAACTCTTTATCAGCATCCATCTTACTGAATTATTGCAGTTGTGGTGTCTGATTTATATAGAGGGTTCTTATCTGAAACATCATTTTGTTGTGACATGTTGCGTGTTGCAAGAGATTCACGGTGGACATTATAGGAGTTGGCTGCTATTCTTCTAAGGATCTATGGACTTGGAAAAAGGAAGGCATTGTATAGCAGGGAAAACAAATAAAACCCATGATCTACACAAGTCCAATGTGCTTGAAAGACCAAAAGTTATTTACAATGAAAAAATAAGAAAGTATGTGATGTGGATGCATATCTGCAGTGCCAATTATGCAAAAGCTTCTATCGGCATAGCAGTCAGTGATACACCTATCGGTCCATTCGAATATCTCGGTAGCCAAAGACTGCATGGATATCAAAGCAGGGACATGACAATTTATTAGTGATTGGTGCTTCAGAGTAAATTTTGGTTTGTATCAGTGCACATAATTCTTTTAATTTTATTTTTTACTTGGCCAGTGGAAGTTTCCCTTTTTTTCATTAGGCCGACCAGAGTACCCCGAGGACTCTGAAGTTGTATCAAGTCGCTTTCAGGTGATTCGTTTGTACTTAAACTTTTCTTATAAAACAATACTATTAGCTAATTTACATTTAATACCATTTTCATATATTGAAACTTGTATTTACCGTACACTGTCCTATTATTGTGTCTTTTGATAGAGAAGAGATATATATGGTGCTTGGGAGCAATATCTTGGCTTGGAGCATACTGATAGTGCTCCTAAAAGATCATATGCTGCTAACCAGGTTAGTAACTTTGTTTCCAAGAACTGATTTTCAACGCCGCAACAAATGCTTCTAATGTGGTTCCATTTTCAACGCCGCAACAAATGCTTTTCATCCGTCCGGCTACTTCGCCACTATACTTTAAAGTGTAGTCATTATCTGCCTGTTTTCGCGCATCAACATGAACGGCCAATTGTATTTGAAATGTTAGCAGGTGAATATCAAATAAGTTCTGTGTGAATGTTTAGAATTTGTGCATCTATCGTGACTCGAGAACTCCGTCGATTCTTCCATTTCTCCCTTCCCTCTCCGCACCAGGTACATCTTCCTCTCTGTCCATCTCTCTCCGATTCTCCGACACGCGCATACTGTTTAGAAAACTTTGCAGTAAACTGCAAAAATCTTTTATCATTTTGTTCTTCTAATTATGTCGTCTTATGTATGTACTTAAGTTGTTTTAAACCGGTAGTTGGTTGGTGAATGAATGATGAGGTTATTTTAATTTGAATTACTTATTTTCTTTTGGTTCTAACTTTCTGATTAGTTAGACTTTGATTAATCTTCTGTAGTAGCCATAACAGACGCATATGTGTTACATACAAAAACTCTACTGCGTTGCATTTCAATAAGCTTGGTAGTTATGACTATGAGTGCCATGCCGTCAATTTGTCTTCCACACGTGCTGCTATCTCTATCTTGATATTTAGTAGTACACTATTTTCTTTTTGCTGGTTGATATTTGCAGAAATTCTCTTACCAGAATAGTTAGATTAACATTTGTTCAAATGATAGGAAATGTGTACATCAGTTAATTGTTAGTAGTATTTTGTTAGGGGAGCTTAAAATTGAATTCTTTTAAAAAAACATAATGATAAGAATTCACATGAGAAATTAAAGAACTAAAAATTCACATGAAAAAATTATTGATTTTGTTAGATAATATGTAATGGGCCATTTATTACAGTTGAGTTAATGGAAGTTTATCCGATTTACACTTTATGTATATTCTATTTGTAACCCTTATTTGTATAAGTTGTATGTTTCATACTAAAATAAAAGATCAATAAAAAGGATGTCAAATAGAACTTTTTCTTGATGATATGAAAATGAAACTTTGGTTATTATGTATCAATACATCTTTAAATTTGTTTATTTTTCTAATTTTGATCACATTATGTCATAATGTGTATGGTTCTATAGTATATATTTCTGGTATTGTTTTGGTATACTTTAGTGTAATGGCCATAATATGTACTACCTGTCATAACACTATAGTGTTTTGGGGGCCAGCTTCCACATTCCACTGTCTTCAATCATAATACATTTAATTAATCCACCTTGCTAATTGCTTTTTAGGGGGGATTATAAATATGTATTGATTTTAGAAATATGATATATTTCTAATTGCTATTCCTTCAATGTTTTTCTTGTGTTGCAGGATATGGGATTTAGCCTTTTTGATTAGATCTGCGATTGCTGAGTTCAATGGAGTTTTGTTTTTAAGTGTAATATGGTGTGAGACCTGTCCACTGCAATAGGGTCCAACCTCAATACCAATCGTCGGAATTTGAAGCGATGTTTGGTGTTGTTGCGGCAGCCACCGGTTCAGGAACACATTCAAGAACAACAACAAAACACCCTGCTTCTTGCAAAGTCAATTATATTAAATAGTTATCACTAATTGAATTATATAATTTGATTGAATATTTCTTCATTATAATTTGTGAATTTGCGATTTTAAAACTTTTCCTTCATTGTAATTTGTCAAATAAAATATTACTATTTTTATAACTTTTTCAATTTTACCCAAAACTTAATCTTTTACTAATATCTTTTATTTTTCTCAATCACAATGCGCGAAAACGACGGGTACCCGTGCGAACGCACGGGTAAGACACTAGTTATTATTAACCCTATTTTCAATACTATTGATAATCAAAATAATACTATTGATAATCAAAATAATAGTTTTTCAACCAATCAATGAACTTTAACAAAATATATGTTAGTAGTGCATTTATTTTTCTCAATAGCAATGCATTATAGAGAACCAAAGATTTTTGGTTAGTTACCAAAAATAAACCAATTCGTGGAAAACAGTACTACACTACCTCTCATCTTATAGACTTATACAAAGGAGAGGCAAAGTGTTTCAAACAGAGAAGTTACAAAACATAGAGGAAGTTCTAACCGCTCTAAATCACTTCCAAGACATTTAAACAATAGCTGAAATACATTATACGAAACTAAAGATTTTACAGTTGAATAGAACGTCGTTTTGCATTAACCGAGAAAAACCGTTGCCTAATGTTATTTCCACACACGCTATTTGAAAAATACACTTTAGGCAACATTTTTATTATTTTACCATCCACTTTAAGCAACGGTTCTAAAACGTTGCGTAAAGTCAAGAATTTTTTTTTAAAAATAAACCACCGGACTTTAAGTAAGTGTTCCGGTATGCAACTTCAAATCCCATTTTAACCTACATGAAAATTATCCGAACTCTTTATCTAAGTGTTTCGGTGTGTTTTTTTTAAATTGGAAAACTTTAAAAAATTGCTCTGGTTTATATTTTTTTTGGTGTTTCAAATTTTTTTAAAATATGAGAAAAAAATAATTTTTTTTAAAATATGTACTATTTATACGAGGATATTTCGGTCCAAATTATTTTCATGTAGGGGTATGAGAATAATTGTAGGGGTACAAAGTAAAATTTTTCCAAAATTATCTAAGCCCAAAATAACTAAGCCCAAGAATACCATTAATAATTAGGCCCAAATCAAGTTTATATTTCAACATCCCCTCCTAAACTTGATTTGTGGCTTCAAGCATACTCCTTAGCTTCACGAAAGTTTCCAACTTGAGTGGCTTGGTGAAAATGTCGGCAACTTGATCTTGAGACATCACATACTTCAACTTTACCTCCTTTCTCTCGATGCATTCTCTTATGAAGTGGTAACGTGTGTCGATGTGCTTACTTCTTTCATGAAAAAGGGATTCTTTGCTAAAGCAAGTGCTGATTTATTGTCAACACATATTTCCATAGGATCTTTTTATGGCATCTTTAACTCTTTCAACAAGTTCCTTAGCCAAACTGCATGATAACACATGATGTGGTGGCGACATACTCGGCTTCACAAGTTGATAGTGTGACTATAGGTTGCTTCTTTGACATCCAAGTAAAAGCAGTATCTCCCATGAAGAACACAAAACCAGTAGTGCTCTTTCTATCATCCAAGTCTCCACTCCAATCGCTATCACTATAGCCAACATAATTGTTAGAAGAGTAATAACGCAAGCCAAATTTTATTGTACCTTTGATGTATTAAAGAATTCTCTTTTCCGCCTTGAAGTGAGTTGTTGTTGGAGCTTCCATGTAGCAAATTCCAACCTAAACATTTTTAAAGAGTTAGATCTACAATCTCTCCATTTTCATGCTTGCTCAACTTGCTTCCACATTCCATCGGGGTGCCAACTGGATTGGCGTCATCCATCTTGAATTTCTTAAGTACTTCTTTGGCATAGCCTTCTTGGGTGATGAAAATTCCTTTGTCTCCTTGCTTTACTTCGATGCCGAGATAATATGCCATGAGCCCCATATCTGTCATCTCAAATTCATTTGACATGTCTTTCTTGAACTCTTCGAACATGCTTGGATTGTTCCCTGTGAAAATCAAGTCATCTACATACAAGCATACAATAAAAATATCTCCACTTTGAGATTTGATATAAAGTGCATGCTCATATGGACACTTGATGAAGTTCTTGTCTTGAAAGTACTTGTCGATTCGAGCATTCCAAGCTCATCATAGTCAATTCCTTGTCAAAGAAATGATCAGTCTAATAGTTTCAAGACGAGCAACATGAGCAAATACCTCATCATAGTCAATTCCTTGTCTTTGACTGTATCCTTTTGCCACCAATCTTGCTTTATATCTCTCCACGTCTCCTTTTGCATTCTTCTTCGCCTTGTACACCCATCTTACTCCGTTTGCTTTGTGTCCTCGTGGAAGTGTAGTAAGTTCCCACGTATCAATCTTCGTGATTGACATGATTTCTTCGTCCATGGCGTCTCTCCACTTTATGTTTTCCTCCGCTTCTTGGTAGCTTAGAGGCTCACAATCACCAAAAAGACAAAAGAGGTTAATGTCGTTTAGGTTTTTGGTTACCTCATAAAGCTCTTTAATGCTCCTTAGTCGCGGTGTCCTCTCACTTGAGTTTGTTTCTTCCAACCTTGGTGTCGATGAGGTCGGTGGTGTAAGATGTTCCTCTATCATTGGTTGTTCAATTTTTTTTCTTCTTCTTCGAAGTAAGGAAAAAAATCATACCTTTCTTCTTGAACACTCCAATCCCAACAATCTTCTTCATCGAACTCCACGTCGCGGCTTATGACGAATTTTCCACTATTTGGATTATAAATCTTGTATCATTTGGAGCTTGATTCGTAACCTACAAACACATATTTCTCACTTTTATTATCAAGCTTTGTTCTTCTTTCATCTGGAACATGGGTATAGGCAATACTTCCAAACACTTTGAGGTGAGAGATCACGGGATTCCTTCCACTCCACGCTTCTTGTGGTGTCTTCTCGTGCACACTTCTTGTTGGGGAGCGATTTGTCAAGTAAACCGCACATGCCACTGCTTCGGCCCAAAACTCCTTAGGCATTTTCTTGCTTTTTAGCATGCTTCGCACCATGTTAAGTATGGTTTGATTCTTTCTCTCTTCTACTCCATTTTGTTGTGGTGATCTTGGCACAGTCAGTGGACAAAAGATTCCATGGTCTTCACAATATTTGTTGAACTCATTTGAAGTGAATTCTCCTCCTCGATCAGATCTCATGGCCTTAATGGAAAGACCACTTTCTTTCTCCACAAGGGCTTTGAACTTCTTAAAGTTTTCAAACACTTATGACTTCTCCTTCAAGAAATAAACCCATGTTTTTCTGGAATAATCATCAATAAATAGGAGAAAGTACTTACTCTTGCCAAAAGAGTTGGGTTTGATTGGTCCACAAACATCTGCGTGTATGAACGCTAGCGGCTTTATGGCTCTTGATGTTTATTCCTTTGGAAAGCTTTTTCGGAATTGCTTTCCACTTAGACATCCTTCGCAGAGTTGGTCTGGGTGGTTGATGCTAGGCAAGCCTCTCACCATCTCCTTCTTTTCCAAACGTTCTAGACCATCGAAGTTGAGATGCCCGAATCATAGATGCCATAGCCATGAAGAATCGGTATAGCAAGCCTTGAGACACTTTGCTACATCATTTTGAATATTTAAGAGGAACATTCTATTCTTTGACATAGGCACCTTAGCAATTAAGTTATGTCTAGAATCTCTTAAGAAAAGACTATGTTCATTCAAATGGATGTCATAGCCTTTCTCTAATAATTGTCCCAAGCTCAAAATATTATTCTTCATGTTAAGCACATAGAAGACATTGGATATGAATTGATGACTACCATTCTTCAAGCATATGAAAATTTTACCTTTGCCTTTGACCGGTATCTTCGAGTTATCTCCAAATGAGACATCGTCAGTTGCCGCTTCATTGATCTCTACAAACATGCTTCGATCGCCGCACATGTGGTTGCTTGCACCAGTGTCGAGGTACCACTTGTTTCTTTTCTCTTCAACTTGGTTTTGACATGCGAGTAGCAATCTTATAACTTTTATTTTATTTCTATATTTTTTATTTAAAAAATTTTAATTTAAAATGTCAAATATATATACATATATATATATATATATATATATATATATATATATATATATATATATATATAAAAGAATAGACTTTAAAAAATTACTTTTAAGCCCGTGAAATAAGCGAGTTAAACCTAACGAGTTCAACCGAGATGTTAGTGAATTTCTAACAAGTCGAGTTTGAGCTGAAAAAAAAGTTTGTGATAAACTCGAACTCGAACTCAAACCCGGCCAAATCTTAACGAGTCGAGTTTGAGTTGAAAAAAAGTTCGTCATGAACTCGAACTCGGCAAATTCTTAACTAGTCAAACTGAGTTGAGGCGAGTTCGACTCGACTCGACTCATTTCCAGCCCTAAAAAGAAATATTCATTGGGTGAAGTGGGAGAATGTTTGCAAACCTAAGGAGAAAGGTGGGCTAGACATTACATATGTTGGTGATATAAATAGATCTGTTCTTCTCAAATGGAAGTGGAGAATTTTGAAGGAGGATAAATCCATTTGGAGTAGATTTCTACTTTTGAGATATTAAAATCCGAAATTCAAAGTCCTAGCTTCTTGCGGGGAAGTTCTAAACCGGGAAAATTCTAGTTGGTGGAGAGATATCATCCTTAATGATTTCAAAGAGGAGGATTCCGATGAAGGCTTTTCGGATTGGGTCCAATGTGAGTTTAAGAAAGGTAACAACATTCTTTTTTGGCATAGTTGTTGGTTGGGTGATCAAACTCTTCGCGACTCCTTTCCGCATTTGTTTGATCTCTCAACCAATAAACTTTGCAAGGTAAGTGATGTCATATCTTGGAACAATGGTGTCTTTTCTTGGAATGTCAATGATCTCTTTTGCCTTGACGGTTTGGCCACTACGAACCCAAATTCCTTCCATTTCGTCTCAAATGGTACTCCCATAGATATAGTTCTTCAATTAAGGGAGTTAAAAGCCTCAATGGAAAGCATTACTCCGAACAATATGGATCCTGACGATTTCTATTGGAAACTAAATCCTACAGGTGCCTTCTCGGTTGCAAGTGTGTCTAACTTGGTTTCTAATGCCAAAGACATTGCTTGGTCAATCAATACCATTAAGTTGTTGGAAATAATGTTGAAGACTAAGGCTCCGAAAAAGGTCCATATTTTTTCTTGAAGATTCTTTATTGATAGACTCCCTGTAAAAGATCTTTTGCTTCGTAGAGGTGTTTCTAATTTCAACTCTCTTGATTGTTTATTTTGCTCTAATCACCCGGAATCTTCGAAACATCTCTTCTTCCAATGTCATGTTTCGAAAGCGGTTTGGGATAAAATCTACAATTGGTTGGGAAATGATTTGGAGTTCAATTTGGAAGAGTTCAAAAGCTTCAGTTGTATTCAAGAAAAGGTGAAGAAACACAATATTAGAGTTAAATTAAACTTAATTTGATTAGCTCTAATTTGGTGCATTTAGTTAATGAGAAATGCTATTATTTTCGAGAATGATACCTTTAGCTTGGAAACGGTAATCTTCAATATTTTGTTCTTTTCTTGGAGATGGTTAGGTAGTAGTGATTCTACTTCTAGGACCACTTTTTATGATTGGTACAAGTTACCTTTAAACTGTTTTAACTCTTTATAGAGTTCTTGTTGTAAGGGTTGCACCCCTAGTGCGATATCTTATATCATTGCTTATTAAAAAAAACATACACAAGTTTCGTCCTCGCGCAATAATGAGCCCCAAAAGCATTTTGAATGTTTCTTCAAGTATCATCATGCAACCTGAAAACCCTAACATTTTTACTCGTTACTGCCACCACCTTATACGTGTTGTTTGATTTATCACAACGAAGCATGAAATTAAAACGAAAACTTAGATTGTTGCAAAAAGAACATAATCATTGTCCTGGTGGCCAGATTCCAAATGCGAAAACAGCTCCAATTACTCCAATTAAGCCAAGAAGAGCCTAACAAGTATAGCAATCCATTGCATGAACCAACAACATGCCGAAATTCATTGTTATTTAATTGATAGTATTGATAGTAAGGATCCATGGGAAATTTGTAAATCATTGGAGAGTTTTTGAACAAAGGATCAAATGAGAAGAATGCTAAGATGAAATCAATGGCACTTACAAGCGTGAAAAATAGTCATTTTGTGAAGATCGACGAAGGTGGAGTCGAAGACACATTTGAATCGCATAAGCCGCTTTACTGTAAGACGTGATAACACATCTGTAATGAGTTCGTCGGGGACGAGTGTCGGAGACAGTGACTCCATGGGAGAACGCCGCGAGGGAGATGGATTGAGGAGCCCCATTATGTGTTTTGTAGATCAGTTGAAACGTTGAACCCTAATATCATAATACACAATTGTTTCCAATTAGGATTAAACCTATATTTACCTTTGATGCACTTTAACACTACTATCCATCATCATCATGAATCCAATTAAACCATTCTTTCTATTGGATGACAGTGTAAGATGCACTACCTTTTAACTCATTATTATTTATGTGTGATATTTTAAATTACAATAAAAAAAAAGAGAAAATGATTTTAGTAATCTAAAGTGCAATGCAAGTGAGTAGAATATCTGGTGGAATTTTAATATATTAATATTATTGTACAACAATAGTCTCCACAATAGTTATACACTAGTTTTCAAACATTTTCACATTTATACTATCAATAATGATAATCAAAATATACTTTCCTCATATTCTCTGTAATAGTTTTTCCAGCCAGTGAATGAATTGCATACACTAAATTCCCTTGTTATAAGATTGACTTTTATTGAGAGGATATTCTTTATAGTTTTTTATAATTAGAAGGACCTAGAATTTTTTACCTATATCTTAGATTTATCCAGGCCGACCCAATATATATTGAGGCCTAAGGCGTATTATACAATAAATTTTTTTTATTGGTGGAGAGATATCATCCTTAATGATTTCAAAGAGGAGGATTCCGATGAAGGCTTTTCGGATTGGGTCCAATGTGAGTTTAAGAAAGGTAACAACATTCTTTTTTGGCATAGTTGTTTGTTGGGTGATCAAACTCTTCGCGACTCCTTTCCGCATTTGTTCGATCTCTCAACCAATAAACTTTGCAAGGTAAGTGATGTCATATCTTGGAACAATGGTGTCTTTTCTTGGAATGTCAATGATCTCTTTTGCCTTGACGGTTTGGCCACTACGAACCCAAATTCCTTCCATTTCGTCTCAAATGGTACTCCCACAGATATAGTTCTTCAATTGAGGGAGTTAAAAGCCTCAATGGAAAGCATTACTCCAAACAATATGGATCCTGACGATTTCCATTGGAAACTAAATCCTACAGGTGCCTTCTCGGTTGCAAGTGTGTCTAACTTGGTTTCTAATGCCAAAGACATTGCTTGGTCAATCAATACCATTAAGTTGTTGGAAATAATGTTGAAGACTAAGGCTCCGAAAAAGGTCCATATTTTTTCTTGGAGATTCTTTATTGATAGACTCCCTATAAAAGATCTTTTGCTTCGTAGAGGTGTTTCTAATTTCAACTCTCTTGATTGTTTATTTTGCTCTAATCACCCGGAATCTTCGAAACATCTCTTCTTCCAATGTCATGTTTCGAAAGCGGTTTGGGATAAAATCTACAATTGGTTGGGAAATGATTTGGAGTTCAATTTGGAAGAGTTCAAAAGCTTCAGTTGTATTCAAGAAAAGGTGAAGAAACACAATATTAGAGTTAAATTAAACTTAATTTGATTAGCTCTAATTTGGTGCATTTAGTTAATGAGAAATGCTATTATTTTCGAGAATGATACCTTTAGCTTGGAAACGGTAATCTTCAATATTTTGTTCTTTTCTTGGAGATGGTTAGGTAGTAGTGATTCTACTTCTAAGACCACTTTTTATGATTGGTACAAGTTACCTTTAAACTGTTTTAACTCTTTATAGAGTTCTTGTTGTAAGGGTTGCACCCCTAGTGCGATATATTATATCATTGCTTATTAAAAAAAACATACACAAGTTTCGTCCTCGCGCAATAATGAGCCCCAAAAGCATTTTGAATGTTTCTGCAAGTATCATCATGCAACCTGAAAACCCTAACATTTTTACTCGTTACTGCCACCACCTTATACGTGTTGTTTGATTTATCACAACCAAGCATGAAATAAAAACGAAAACTTAGATCGTTGCAAAAAGAACATAATCATTGTCCTGGTGGCCGGATTCCAAATGCGAAAACAGCTCCAATTACTCCAATTAAGCCAAAAAGAGCCTAACAAGTATAGCAATCCATTGCATGAATCAACAACATGCCGAAATTCATTGTTATTTAATTGATAGTATTGATAGTAAGGATCCATGGGAAATTTGTAAATCATTGGAGAGTTTTTGAACAAAGGATCAAATGAGACGAATGCTAAGATGAAATCAATGGCACTTACAAGCGTGAAAAATAGTCATTTTGTGAAGATCGACGAAGGTGGAGTCGAAGACACATTTGAATCGCATAAGCCGCTTTACTGTAAGACGTGATAACACATCTGTAATGAGTTCGTCGGGGACGAGTGTCAGAGACAGTGACTCCATGGGAGAACGCCGCGAGGGAGATGGATTGAGGAGCCCCATAATGTGTTTTGTAGATCAGTTGAAACGTTGAACCCTAATATCATAATACACAATTGTTTCCAATTAGGATTAAACCTATATTTACCTTTGATGCACTTTAACACTACTATCCATCATCATCATGAATCCAATTAAACCATTCTTTCTATTGGATGACAGTGTAAGATGCACTACCTTTTAACTCATTATTATTTATGTGTGATATTTTAAATTACAATAAAAAATAAAAAAGAGAAAATGATTTTAGTAATCTAAAGTGCAATGCAAGTGAGTAGAATATCTGGTGGAATTTTAATATATTAATATTATTGTACAATAGTCTCCACAATAGTTATACACTAGTTTTCAAACATTTTCACATTTATACTATCAATAATGATAATCAAAATATACTTTCCTCATATTCTCTGTAATAGTTTTTCCAGCCAGTGAATGAATTGCATACGCTAAATTCCCTTGTTATAAGATTGACTTTTATTGGGAGGATATTCTTTATAGTTTTTTATAATTAGAAGGACCTAGAATTTTTTACCTATATCTTAGATTTATCCAGGCCGACGCAATATATATTGAGGCCTAAGGCGAATTATACAATAAATTTTTTTAATTGGTGGAGAGATATCATCCTTAATGATTTCAAAGAGGAGGATTCCGATGAAGGCTTTTCGGATTGGGTCCAATGTGAGTTTAAGAAAGGTAACAACATTCTTTTTTGGCATAGTTGTTGGTTGGGTGATCAAACTCTTCGCGACTCCTTTCCGCATTTGTTCGATCTCTCAACCAATAAACTTTGCAAGGTAAGTGATGTCATATCTTGGAACAATGGTGTCTTTTCTTGGAATTTCAATGATCTCTTTTGCCTTGACGGTTTGTCCACTACGAACCCAAATTCCTTCCATTTCGTCTCAAATGGTACTCCCACAGATATAGTTCTTCAATTGAGGGAGTTAAAAGCCTCAATGGAAAGCATTACTCCGAACAATATGGATCCTGACGATTTCCATTGGAAACTAAATCCTACAGGTGCCTTCTCGGTTGCAAGTGTGTCTAACTTGGTTTCTAATGCAAAAGACATTGCTTGGTCAATCAATACCATTAAGTTGTTGGAAATAATGTTGAAGACTAAGGCTCCGAAAAAGGTCCATATTTTTTCTTGGAGATTCTTTATTGATAGACTCCCTATAAAAGATCTTTTGCTTCGTAGAGGTGTTTCTAATTTCAACTCTCTTGATTGTTTATTTTGCTCTAATCACCCGGAATCTTCGAAACATCTCTTCTTCCAATGTCATGTTTCGAAAGCGGTTTGGGATAAAATCTACAATTGGTTGGGAAATGATTTGGAGTTCAATTTGGAAGAGTTCAAAAGCTTCAGTTGTATTCAAGAAAAGGTGAAGAAACACAATATTAGAGTTAAATTAAACTTAATTTGATTAGCTCTAATTTGGTGCATTTAGTTAATGAGAAATGCTATTATTTTCGAGAATGATACCTTTAGCTTGGAAACGGTAATCTTCAATATTTTGTTCTTTTCTTGGAGATGGTTAGGTAGTAGTGATTCTACTTCTAGGACCACTTTTTATGATTGGTACAAGTTACCTTTAAACTGTTTTAACTCTTTATAGAGTTCTTGTTGTAAGGGTTGCACCCCTAGTGCGATATATTATATTGTTGCTTATTAAAAAAAAACATACACAAGTTTCGTCCTCGCGCAATAATGAGCCCCAAAAGCATTTTGAATGTTTCTGCAAGTATCATCATGCAACCTGAAAACCCTAACATTTTTACTCGTTACTGCCACCACCTTATACGTGTTGTTTGATTTATCACAACCAAGCATAAAATTAAAACGAAAACTTAGATCGTTGCAAAAAGAACATAATCATTGTCCTGGTGGCCGGATTCCAAATGCGAAAACAGCTCCAATTACTCCAATTAAGCCAAGAAGAGCCTAACAAGTATAGCAATCCATTGCATGAACCAACAACATGCCGAAATTCATTGTTATTTAATTGATAGTATTGATAGTAAGGATCCATGGGAAATTTGTAAATCATTGGAGAGTTTTTGAACAAAGGATCAAATGAGAAGAATGCTAAGATGAAATCAATGGCACTTACAAGCGTGAAAAATAGTCATTTTGTGAAGATCGACGAAGGTGGAGTCGAAGACACATTTGAATCGCATAAGCCGCTTTACTGTAAGACGTGATAACACATCTGTAATGAGTTCGTCGGGGACGAGTGTCAGAGACAGTGACTCCATGGGAGAACGCCGCGAGGGAGATGAATTGAGGAGCCCCATTATGTGTTTTGTAGATCAGTTGAAACGTTGAACCCTAATATCATAATACACAATTGTTTCCAATTAGGATTAAACCTATATTTACCTTTGATGCACTTTAACACTACTATCCATCATCATCATGAATCCAATTAAACCATTCTTTCTATTGGATGACAGTGTAAGATGCACTACCTTTTAACTCATTATTATTTATGTGTGATATTTTAAATTACAATAAAAAATAAAAAAGAGAAAATGATTTTAGTAATCTAAAGTGCAATGCAAGTGAGTAGAATATCTGGTGGAATTTTAATATATTAATATTATTGTACAACAATAGTCTCCACAATAGTTATACACTAGTTTTCAAACATTTTCACATTTATACTATCAATAATGATAATCAAAATATACTTTCCTCATATTCTCTGTAATAGTTTTTCCAGCCAGTGAATGAATTGCATACGCTAAATTCCCTTGTTATAAGATTGACTTTTATTGGGAGGATATTCTTTATAGTTTTTTATAATTAGAAGGACCTAGAATTATTAACCTATATCTTAGATTTATCCAGGCCGACCCAATATATATTGAGGCCTAAGGCGAATTATACAATAAATTTTTTTAATTGGTGGAGAGATATCATCCTTAATGATTTCAAAGAGGAGGATTCCGATGAAGGCTTTTCGGATTGGGTCCAATGTGAGTTTAAGAAAGGTAACAACATTCTTTTTTGGCATAGTTGTTGGTTGGGTGATCAAACTCTTCGCGACTCCTTTCCGCATTTGTTCGATCTCTCAACCAATAAACTTTGCAAGGTAAGTGATGTCATATCTTGGAACAATGGTGTCTTTTCTTGGAATGTCAATGATCTCTTTTGCCTTGACGGTTTGGCCACTACGAACCCAAATTCCTTCCATTTCGTCTCAAATGGTACTCCCACAGATATAGTTCTTCAATTGAGGGAGTTAAAAGCCTCAATGGAAAGCATTACTCCGAACAATATGGATCCTGACGATTTCTATTGGAAACTAAATCCTACAGGTGCCTTCTCGGTTGCAAGTGTATCTAACTTGGTTTCTAATGCCATAGAGATTGCTTGGTCAATCAATACCATTAAGTTGTTGGAAATAATGTTGAAGACTAAGGCTCCGAAAAAGGTCCATATTTTTTCTTGGAGATTCTTTATTGATAGACTCCCTATAAAAGATCTTTTGTTCGTAGAGGTGTTTCTAATTTCAACTCTCTTGATTGTTTATTTTGCTCTAATCACCCGGAATCTTCGAAACATCTCTTCTTCCAATGTCATGTTTCGAAAGCGGTTTGGGATAAAATCTACAATTGGTTGGGAAATGATTTGGAGTTCAATTTGGAAGAGTTTAAAAGCTTCAGTTGTATTCAAGAAAAGGTGAAGAAACACAATATTAGAGTTAAATTAAACTTAATTTGATTAGCTCTAATTTGGTGCATTTAGTTAATGAGAAATGCTATTATTTTCGAGAATGATACCTTTAGCTTGGAAACGGTAATCTTCAATATTTTGTTCTTTTCTTGGAGATGGTTAGGTAGTAGTGATTCTACTTCTAGGACCACTTTTTATGATTGGTACAAGTTACCTTTAAACTGTTTTAACTCTTTATAGAGTTCTTGTTGTAAGGGTTGCACCCCTAGTGCGATATATTATATCATTGCGTATTAAAAAAAACATACACAAGTTTCGTCCTCGCGCAATAATGAGCCCCAAAAGCATTTTGAATGTTTCTGCAAGTATCATCATGCAACCTGAAAACCCTAACATTTTTACTCGTTACTGCCACCACCTTATACGTGTTGTTTGATTTATCACAACCAAGCATGAAATTAAAACGAAAACTTAGATCGTTGCAAAAAGAACATAATCATTGTCCTGGTGGCCGGATTCCAAATGCGAAAACAGCTCCAATTACTCCAATTAAGCCAAGAAGAGCCTAACAAGTATAGCAATCCATTGCATGAACCAACAACATGCCGAAATTCATTGTTATTTAATTGATAGTATTGATAGTAAGGATCCATGGGAAATTTGTAAATCATTGGAGAGTTTTTGAACAAAGGATCAAATGAGACGAATGCTAAGATGAAATCAATGGCACTTACAAGCGTGAAAAATAGTCATTTTGTGAAGATCGACGAAGGTGGAGTCGAAGACACATTTGAATCGCATAAGCCGCTTTACTGTAAGACGTGATAACACATCTGTAATGAGTTCGTCGGGGACGAGTGTCAGAGACAGTGACTCCATGGGAGAACGCCGCGAGGGAGATGGATTGAGGAGCCCCATTATGTGTTTTGTAGATCAGTTGAAACGTTGAACCCTAATATCATAATACACAATTGTTTCCAATTAGGATTAAACCTATATTTACCTTTGATGCACTTTAACACTACTATCCATCATCATCATGAATCCAATTAAACCATTCTTTCTATTGGATGACAGTGTAAGATGCACTACCTTTTAACTCATTATTATTTATGTGTGATATTTTAAATTACAATAAAAAATAAAAAAGAGAAAATGATTTTAGTAATCTAAAGTGCAATGCAAGTGAGTAGAATATCTGGTGGAATTTTAATATATTAATATTATTGTACAACAATAGTCTCCACAATAGTTATACACTAGTTTTCAAACATTTTCACATTTATACTATCAATAATGATAATCAAAATATACTTTCCTCATATTCTCTGTAATAGTTTTTCCAGCCAGTGAATGAATTGCATACACTAAATTCCCTTGTTATAAGATTGACTTTTATTGAGAGGATATTCTTTATAGTTTTTTATAATTAGAAGGACCTAGAATTTTTTACCTATATCTTAGATTTATCCAGGCCGACCCAATATATATTGAGGCCTAAGGCGTATTATACAAAAATTTTTTTTAATTGGTGGAGAGATATCATCCTTAATGATTTCAAAGAGGAGGATTCCGATGAAGGCTTTTCGGATTGGGTCCAATGTGAGTTTAAGAAAGGTAACAACATTCTTTTTTGGCATAGTTGTTGGTTGGGTGATCAAACTCTTCGCGACTCCTTTCCGCATTTGTTCGATCTCTCAACCAATAAACTTTGCAAGGTAAGTGATGTCATATCTTGGAACAATGGTGTCTTTTCTTGGAATGTCAATGATCTCTTTTGCCTTGACGGTTTGGCCACTACGAACCCAAATTCCTTCCATTTCGTCTCAAATGGTACTCCCACAGATATAGTTCTACAATTGAGGGAGTTAAAAGCCTCAATGGAAAGCATTACTCCGAACAATATGGATCCTGACGATTTCCATTGGAAACTAAATCCTACAGGTGCCTTCTCGGTTGCAAGTGTGTCTAACTTGGTTTCTAATGCCAAAGACATTGCTTGGTCAATCAATACCATTAAGTTGTTGGAAATAATGTTGAAGACTAAGGCTCCGAAAAAGGTCCATATTTTTTCTTGGAGATTCTTTATTGATAGACTCCCTATAAAAGATCTTTTGCTTCGTAGAGGTGTTTCTAATTTCAACTCTCTTGATTGTTTATTTTTCTCTAATCACCCGGAATCTTCGAAACATCTCTTCTTCCAATGTCATGTTTCAAAAGCGGTTTGGGATAAAATCTACAATTGGTTGGGAAATGATTTGGAGTTCAATTTGGAAGAGTTCAAAAGCTTCAGTTGTATTCAAGAAAAGGTGAAGAAACACAATATTAGAGTTAAATTAAACTTAATTTGATTAGCTCTAATTTGGTGCATTTAGTTAATGAGAAATGCTATTATTTTCGAGAATGATACCTTTAGCTTGGAAACGGTAATCTTCAATATTTTGTTCTTTTCTTGGAGATGGTTAGGTAGTAGTGATTCTACTTCTAGGACCACTTTTTATGATTGGTACAAGTTACCTTTAAACTGTTTTAACTCTTTATAGAGTTCTTGTTGTAAGGGTTGCACCCCTAGTGCGATATATTATATCATTGCTTATTAAAAAAAAAACATACACAAGTTTCGTCCTCGCGCAATAATGAGCCCCAAAAGCATTTTGGAAATTTCTGCAAGTATCATCATGCAACCTGAAAACCCTAACATTTTTACTCGTTACTGCCACCACCTTATACGTGTTGTTTGATTTATCACAACCAAGCATGAAATTAAAACGAAAACTTAGATCGTTGCAAAAAGAACATAATCATTGTCCTGGTGTGTCATACCCCAATTTTTGACCTAAGATACCACCTCATATCATTGCATATGCATCATTTGCATCTCTAACAAATTGCATAGTTTGTGTTTGCTACTTGTGACTCAGCAGGGATTTGATCAAGAAATCACTCATCAGTACAAGCAACAATCAACTAGGGTTTTGTTCTCCCTTCATCTCAAATGAATCATCTTCATCAACAATCAACATTTGGTCCTCAGAGATTCATTTCAACAAGCTCAAAGGCACTGAATCAACCAGATCAGGGTTTTGACTAAAGATAGCATACTCCTGACATTTGCTCAGGATTTGACCTAATGACTTGGGACATGACTTCAAGACCCCAAGTGCATCATTTTGACCTAATCCATTGGCTCAAGACATCTCCTACACAAGGATTGATCAACAGTGAAATTTCAAATCATCAGAATTAGGATTTTGAACTATCAAGGACTGAAATCAGGGATCACATTTGGGAAACCCTAAAAATCCCCAGGAAGTCAATCAAAGGTTTCAATCATCTTCAAATAATCCCTATGACAATATACAATGGAAATTGCATCTCAATTCAAGATCCACAGTCATCAATTTCATCAGGTCGACAATTAGGGTTTTTGACCTAATTCACTGGACAACTGACCTTTTAAATCAGGACATGGTGCCACAACTCAAACCATGGCTCAATAACCTCTAATGCTTCAATGTGATCCATTCATACCATTCATTTGGTGAGGATAGCCTGTTTCATTTGAAATCTCCAGAAACGCGATTCGTCTGAAAAAGTCAACTGTACAAGATCACCATTGACTTTTGGGGAATTTTGGTCAACCATGACTTTTGAAGTTTTGAATCATCAATATATGATATATGAAGTCATTTGATCAAGAAAAATCAAGAAAATCAATCAAGAATCAAAAAGTCAAAGTTTGACTTTCATACTTAGAAAATTTTTTCTAAGTGTTTTTCATGGTTTTTTCCAAACTTTGGAAGGGAATTTCTCAAAATTTCACCTACAAACTGAAAAAAACTTCCAACATGAAAGTTGTAGATTTTGATCCAATAAACAACTTTGACACATATAAATTTTTTCCATAAGATCAACCATTTAAGAGATATGGAGCTTCAAAGTTGGCATCGTTGGAAAATTTCACTTGAAACTTCATTTTTCTCAAAGTTCATGGATCTTTTTCACCCATTTCCTTAAGGGTCTTGAAGAAACTTTCAACTAGGGTTTTTAAGTATGTAACATGAGCTTTCCAAAATGTCCAAGAGCATGAAAAAATATGGAGTGTAGCTATGGTTTTGATTTTTGCAATTAGAAGCCATTATGCATGAAATTACAAGCCATTTTCACTAAGTTCAAATACTATATGGCCTATAATTCAAGTGATGACACACCAAAGCAATGATTGAATGATATTTTTCTGATTTGAGATCAGAATGGAAAGAGATAAGAAGCTTAGAGAAATAACCATGGTTAAGTCACTTTAACCATTTTGCATTAAATGGTAAGATTCCTTTCTATCTCCAAATGCGAAATCATCACTTCTTGAAGCAAGTTGCAAAGCTCTGAGTTCAGACACTTTGGCCTATAAATAGAGGTCATTTCCACTCTTCAATTCACACCAAAACCTCACAAAGCATAGGTTTTCTCTTTCTTTCTTGAATTACAAGTTTCATAGTTTTCAAAGAGGTAGAAAACTCAACCTCTAAACCTTGCAAGTTCTGAGCAAAGTGATGCTTCTCACAAGCCATAAACATCATATGGGATGTGTTTGATCCATCCATACACCCCAAAAACACCTAAAACTCAAAATCACTACCTCACTTCTCAAATATGCATAACCTAAGCTTTATCATGCCAAAATCAATTCCAGGCCATATCTGTCCAAGTTAACACTTCTAACACCATCCATATACTTCATATGAACTGTCCCAACCATCATCCATGATCTGAAACACCTCCATCATCAAATTCGATTCACTCTCCAAAGCTCTGCAGATCGGGTTCCATAGCTTAGCTCAGATGAATTCAAACTGTTCCAAGCATCCAGACACCTTTCCTAAGGTCCATTGAAGCTGTCCAGATTGAGCAACAACATCTGTAACACCTCCAGGCACGATTTCAATTTCCGGTTGGCCGTTTTTGAAGGTAAGCTCTCTTGAACTTCAAACTCATACATACATGCATCATAAATGAAAAATTGAGTTGCTATCTTGTTTCTGCACTATCACTGGTCAATAGCCCTCAATCAATTTCATAATTCATCAATCATACACAATTTTAGAATGAATCATAGAATTAGGGTTCTTCGTGTTCATCAGAGAATCAATGGCCCTAGAGTTAAAATAAATGAAATCAAAGACCACCATCATGTTCCTCGTGAAAAACCGAGTGAGATAGACCCTTTGATCGATCAAAACAACACAAATTTGAAGAAATTCAAAAATCAGTTAGGGTTGTGTTCTTGGCGCCAGATTTGGTTTGGGAAATTCAAATTCTTGATTTAAAATATATTTTATCAAACGCGTATGTTTAACAAGCCACAAGCGTGGCTCAGTTGGTCCAGGTTTTGGCCGGTGAGAGAGAGGGCGTGGGTTCAAGCACTAGTAGGACCAAAACCAATTTTTTGACACTATTTTTCTTTCATTTTTTTTAACAAACTTCACCAATTATTTAACCTATCAAATTAACTCATTTTTCACTCATTTTTTACACACCTCTTATTTAATATACATATTTTGACAATATCAAAAAAAATTACAAAAAAGGATTTATTTAATATGGTTTTAACTAGGTTTAAAATGATACATTTTTAAGTGTTTTTAAATACTTTAAATATTGTTTTTCATTTAATTTTCAAACCTAATCACTTGTAAATATTTTGTGATCAAACCCTAAATCACTTAGGTCTTAATTAAGCATTAAAATTTGATTTAAACTTAATTAAGTTGACTTTTATCAAATTCAAATCATTTTAAAACAAGCGATCGCGACTCTTTTCAAAAAACGATAAACCATTTCTTTTTGATTTCAAAGGAAACTTTTGATTAAATCTTTGTAATTGATCAATTGATTTTCAAAATGAAGTGGGGCCTCTCGAATATTAGAGAGTATAAGTCCCTTTCCTCTTTCTTGTACAGTTTTTCTTTGTACAGAAAACTTCTTTCAAAACAAACTTTCAAACAGTTTTTCAAACCTCGCATCTTTTTTTAAAAAACAATCAACCATGTTTTATAAAATAAAACATGGGCCTCCACATAGGTATAAGTCCCATTCCAGTACATGAAATTAGGTATTTCATTGTACGCCTTTTGTACATATCTCAATCAATTTGTTTTTTTAACCTTGAATAACTAATCAAAAATGAAGGTTTTTTCCTTAAATCTTCCCAAAAATACCATGGGCCTCCATGTAGGTATAAGTCCCAAGCCCTTTTGTAAATACTTGTTTACATAGCTTTTGAATAAACTCAATGGGCCTCTCCCCGAGTATAACTCCCGAGCCCCGTGTATACAAATGGATCATGCTTACAGGTATATTTCCTTCATAAACTCCATTATATACACACACTTTGTCATATATATATAACTGTTCATAATTGTTCATGTACTTGTTCATATTTGTTTGTACTTGTTCATACTTGTGATTGTGTTATATATGCTTGTTCAACTTAGTACAACACTAGGTTCCCCATAGCCTCCTATTGGGCTTCGTGCAAAGAATCTCCACTAGTTTAGGTTAGGACATAGAGTATGGTTTCCCGGTGAAATCGCTCTAAGAGCTCAAACCAACTATACCATGCCTCCTCTTGGGCTTTGTACAAACGACTTGTCCCTCCCATAGCCTCCTCTTGGGCTTACAATGCAAGGACCCTGGATTGTCCCTCCCATAGCCTCCTCTTGGGCTTACAATGCAAGGACCCTCGGATAGCCTCCTTTTGGGCTTCGTACAAGGACCCATGGGCTTCTTATAAGCATCCCCAATATCCAAAACAAATACCCTAGGAGATTAGACATTTTTCATCTCTATGATAGGAGTATCTCTTCTATATCATCACAAACAATCAATCAATCAAACTTTTTTGCCACAAGTCTGGCTAATCAATCAAACTTCTTTTTGCCACAAGGCTGGCTAATCAATCAAACCGTTTTGCCACCATACTGGCTGATTAATCAAAGTTTTTGTCACAAGGCTGACTTCATTGAAACTTTTGCCACAAGGCTGGCTGATTAATCAAAACTTTTTGTCACAAGGCTGACTTCATTGAAAGTTTTTGCCACAAGGCTGGTTAAACAAACAAAAACATCTTTATCATTCTAAGCGCCATAAGTGGCATGGCCCAGGGCTTATAATGAAAAGATTTTCAAACAAAAAACAAACAGATGTATGTGATGATATAGATTAGATACATCGAACATTTAGATGACATTTGTCTCTTTTCCTTTGCTTCCACTAGCATAAGTGGGAACTACGATTGCTCTGACTTTCTCAACATCCCTTTGAGAATACGTAGGCACAAGGTCGTATCCTTGGCGAGCAAAACTTCTCCCTCAAACCACTCAAACCTTAGCACCCGTAGACCCCGAGCTACATATGCTCTGATTCCCTCTAAGGGATATGTATGCAGAGGATCGCGATGATCTTTGTGAGCATAATCAAACAAACACCTTAGGTCCCACCTATTTCACAAGAACCTCCACCATAACATAGAATGAAACAAACACAAAAAAAAGCCTATAGAGAACTATAGATACGTTGGGTGCTAA
Source organism: Vicia villosa (assembly GCF_029867415.1). Classification (NCBI taxonomy): domain Eukaryota; kingdom Viridiplantae; phylum Streptophyta; class Magnoliopsida; order Fabales; family Fabaceae; genus Vicia; species Vicia villosa. Next base: position 329,880 of record NW_026705294.1, on the reverse strand, counting down.
TACCTTCCCTTCGTATAACCAACCCTCTTACCCAAGATCTCTCCCCCACTTTTTAGGTTATTGCAGCTTTTTTCCTTTTCCTACTTTGGAAACAATAAAAAGTTTGGTCGATACAAAAGAAAAATCATTTTTTGAGCACTCGAGCCCAAAGAAGGCATTAGGTGTCTCATCCCGAAAAAAGGATAATGATTTTTCGCCCGCGACAAAAAAATGGCGACTTCACTGGGGACCATCTTTTTATTGTTTCCAAAGAAAGGGTTAATTCTAATTTTTGCGTTTGTTATTTCATTTTTGTTACATGTTTGGTTCTGTGGTTCTGTTACATCTATGATTCTGTTACAAGTGATACATTATGGACAAATCCTAACCCGGATTAAGTACACATAAGAATTAGGTGGAAGGTATAGTCATGTATGGCATACAAGGAGTCAGTCCTTAAAAAGTCAGCATGAGAATCCTTCCGCTCAGTGGAGGTTCTTTGTTTGTAGTATATGTTTAGCAAGTTCAGTTGCGAAGACATTATTGCTTTCATTGAACTGTAGAAGCTGAGTTGGCTGTAGAACCCATAACCCATCCTGGCCTTATTAGGACGTGGTGCAGAAACGATCCAGGTGAAGACTTGGATAGTTGTCATGCGGAGAACCACACTCAGACGAGTTTTTCTTGAGAATATTTCTAGCTCACAAGTTCAGTTGTGCAAGCTGGTAATATCCGAAAGAAAAATGTAGACTCTGACGTATCAGTAGAACATGTTTTGCAGGTGATAAACCCTAGTACTATCCCATGTTTGGTTCTCTGACCTCATGCTCGTGACGCTGGACCTTTGAACCTATGTGTACTATGTTTTGAATTACCATGTTTGTGTACCATGTTTGTAGTACCATGTTTGCGTTACCATGTTCGCATCACCGTGTTTGCCTTACCATGTTTGTATATGTGGCATTCATGCATCCATGCATTCATACATTCATAAAAAAAAAAACCATCTTTTCCCATAAAAGCATGATTTTTCCAAAAAAAAAAGTTTAGAGAATTTTCTTTGCAAACATTATAGGATTAAGTTATGGAAGGGGTAAAAAGGCATACCAAAAAGTACGATTTCAAAATGCCTAATGTGGAAAGACTGAAAGAGTTAGCATCTTCTGTACAAGATCCTTCTGATTTTAGGAAAAGCCATGGAAAGCTTTTGCCTATCTTGAACACTCATGTTGATGAAGGACTTCTCAAAACTCTGGTTCAGTTCTATGATCCCGTTTACCGGTGTTTCACCTTTCCAGACTATCAGTTGGTACCAACCTTGGAAGAATATGCCGATCTTTTGGGTATTCCTGTATCTGACAAAATACCTTTCAATGGTTTGGAAGCCATTCCTAAGTCACCAGTCATTGCAGCAAGTATCCACTTGAAGAAATCTGAAATAGAAAGTAATTGGACTACCAAAGGAAACCTTCCAGGTTTGCCTTCACAGTTTCTAATAAAGAGAGCCTTTGATTTCATCGAGACTGGTAGCATGATAGCTTTTGAAGCTGTACTAGCCTTGCTCATCTATGGGTTGGTTCTGTTTCCCAACATCAACGACTTTGTTGATATCAATGCCATAAAGGTCTTTTTGAATGGAAATCCCGTTCCGATTCTGCTTGGTGACATGTATTTCTCTGTCCATCATAGGAATCACCAAGGTGGTGGAATTATTGTATGTTGTGCACCTCTGTTGTTTAAATGGATTGTTTCACACTTACCTAAGTCTCCCATTTTCACGGAAAACCGGGAAGGTTTACGTTGGTCTCAAAGACTTATGTCTCTTACTAATAATGATATTCAGTGGTATACCTTGGCTCGCTGCGGTACAGAAACCATTGAAAGTTGTGGAGAATTCGCCAACGTACCCCTCATTGGTACACAAGGAGGAATTAACTACAATCCGGTCCTAGCCCGACGACAACTCGGGTATGCAAATTCAACTAAACCCATTGGCTCTACAGTGGAAAGCTACTTCTATCAGGAAGGAAATGATCCTCAAGGGTTGAAAACAAAAATGGTGAAAGCCTGGTACGACATCCGATGGAAAGAAAAAGGTGAGATAAGGAACTGTATCGCTACGAACGCCTACGTCTGTTGGGTAAAGAAAAGGGCAAAGGAGTTTCAAATGCCTTATGATTATGAAAAACCCATGTTCCCTGTGGTACCTCAACGACCCAACATTCCCGCTATGGAGGAATACCAAGACACTTTGACCAAGATGAGGATAGAAAAAGACGCTTGGGAAGAAAAGTTTCGAAGAACTGACGTGGAAAATAGAAAGTTGAAGAAACAAGTGAAAGAACATGAAGAAACTCTCTATTATCAGGATGGATGGCTCATGAACAAAGATGAGAAGATCCGTCGGAAAGATGCCGCAATCAGAAGATACATCAAAGAAAGCAAGAAAAAGCTTGAAGGCTCAACAAGCAACGCTCCGATACCTGACAATTGGAAGAATGTGGTTGACAAGCTGAGAGCTGAAAAGGCCGAGTTGAAAGCTTACTATGGGAAAGAAATCATGAAGCTCAAGCTGCACAATGCATTTGGTTCTTCGTCTGATGAAGATGCTTAGGATTTGTTTAGATTTTCATGTATCATTTGATTCTGTAAGGAGCTACGCTCCAATGTTGTAACATTTCCCATTATTTCAATAAAAGGATTGTTTGTGTTCAAATATTGGCAAGGAAATAATCTTTAAAATGTTTGGAAAAATCATAAATTTATTTTTGCATACATCATTCTGCATATCGAGTCTGTTGTATAGAGTCTCATCTTTTGGATCTTTCTCCAATAGATCGCCAAGCTGTCGCGTCTCAAAGTTTCTCGACCGCGCTCGCAATCAGATCACAGATACAATACTCGTTCAAGCAGAAGAAGAGTAATGGAACACTCTGAACAAGAGAATATTGAGCTCCGTGGTACAGTGACCACCCTTCAGGAAAAATTGGAAAGTCTCACTACTCTGGTTGACTCTTTAATGGCCGCACAGAATCAGCCGCCGCCACCTAACAGTCAAGCAACGGTAACATCTGAAGTCACTACTCCAGTCTCTACAGTTGCATTCAGCATTCCATCTTTCTCTATGCCAGAAGGTTGGGGCACGCCTTTCAGCTTCGGTGCAGGTTTCCGCCATAATTTTTCTGGGGTTCAAACAACCACAACTGAAGCGCCTGCTGCACAAGGTTCGGCGTTTATTCCACATTCAGGGGTAACTTTTTCCCAAATCACTATGGCACTTTCTCAACCCACTATGACAGTTCCGACCCCTACGGTTCACACTGTTCCTTATGATGGCAATGAGATTTATCATGATCAAGGTGATAGCACAAATCCGCGTAATCTTGTGGAAGATCTCCAAGAACAGTTCAACAAGATTCAATTGGAAGTCAAGGCTATTCGTGGGAAAGATTTGTTTGGAAAGAATGCACAGGAGCTATGTTTGGTTCCCAGTGTACAAATACCGGCTAAATTCAAGGTCCCAGACTTTGAGAAGTACAAAGGTAGTTCTTGTCCACAAAGTCATCTCGTAATGTATGCCAGAAAGATGTCTACTTATGCAGATAATCATCAGTTGCTTATCCATTACTTTCAAGACAGTTTGACTGGTACCGCACTGAAGTGGTACACAAGCTTGGATAGCACTAATATTCGAACATTCAATGACCTAGGTGAGGCCTTTGTCCGACAATACAAGTATAACTCGGATATGGCTCCAGACAGAGATCAGCTTCGGTCCATGGCTCAGAAAGATCATGAAGCTTTCAAAGAGTATGCCCAACGATGGAGAGAAACTGCTGCTCAGATTAATCCACCGTTAAAAGAGAAAGAGATGACAAAGATCTTCTTGAATACTCTCAGTCCGGTTTATTATGAACGCATGATTGCTAGTGCTCCAAGTGATTTCACCGAAATGGTAAACATGGGGATGCGTCTAGAAGAAGGAGTCCGAACCGGACGTCTAACTAAAGAAGGTGGATCTTCAAGCGGAACCAAAAAATTCGGAAGTGGTTTCCCAAAGAAGAAAGAACAAAGTGTTGACATGGTATCCCAAGGAAAGCCAAGAGGAAATGTCAATCGTCAACAACAGGTTGCTACTATCGCGCCAGCCGCTAATACAACACCGAATCCGGGATTTATTCCGCAGTTTCAACAACAACAGCCTCGACAACAGGCTCAACAGTTCAACAATAATCAGAATCGTGTGCAAAGAGCTCCACAGTTCGATCCGATTCCAATGACCTACACAGAATTGTATCCTGCGTTGGTTGAAAAAGGTCTCGTTCAAACTAGAGCACCACCACCAGTACCTGAGAAACTCCCATGGTGGTACAAAGTAGAGGTCTCATGCCCTTATCATCAAGGAGCACCTGGCCATGATCTTGAGCATTGCATAGCTTTGAAATATGAAGTTCAGAGGTTGGTTAGATCTAATCTCCTCTCTTTCAGAAATTTGAATCCAAATGTGCAAGCAAATCCGCTGCCCAATCATGGAGGGCATGTTGTAAACATGGTGTATGGATGTCCTGGTCCATATCGAGTCTATAATATCAATTTCTCAAGAGCCGATTTGGTACAAATGCATGCCACTCTCTGTCGAGGACAGAATTTTCGCCAGCATCACTACGGTTCCTGTAGCATATGTTGTGTAGATCCTCACGGATGTTCGATTGTGAGAAGAGATCTCCAAGTTCTGTTGGATAATGGTACTATTCAGATCTACCGAAATAGGGATGAAAATGAAGTTAACATGATAGGATGTTATCCGCATGAGCTTTTAGTCTCAGATATCAACTCGGAAATGCCTAAAGTTAACGTCATCGTTCCTCATTTCAACATGCCTGAGCGCATAGAAGTTACCTACAACAAGCCAAAGGTTCCTATTGCTCCTTTGATCATTTGTCTACCTGGACCTGTTCCTTATGACTCTGACAAGGCAGTTCCATACAACTACAATGCAACAATGATAAAGGATGGACAAGAAGTTCCTTTACCTACTCTTTCATCTGTCGTGAACATCGCTGATGTGAGTCGAGTAACAAGAAGTGGACGTGTGTACACTCCACTACCTCCAAAGCAGCCTGTCGCTCCTGCAACCGGGCAAAATCCTGTTGATACACCAGTGGGGAATCCTGTGGAAATTCCTATCAGTAATACAAACACTGATGTTGGCCAATCCAGTGGAACCAATGTCAATCCTGACTTTGACGAAATTTTGAAGCTTATCAAAAGAAGTGAATACAAGATTGTGGATCAGCTTATGCAGACTCCTTCAAAGATCTCAATACTTTCATTGCTGTTGAATTCAGAAGCCCACAGGGAAGCCCTGATGAGAGTTTTGGATCAGGCTTTTGTAGATCATGATGTGACTGTTGACCATTTTGATGGGATAATAGCCAACATAACTGCTTGCAACAATTTAAGCTTCTGTGATGAAGAACTCCCCGAGGAGGGTAAAAATCACAACCTTGCTCTACACATTTCTATGAACTGTCAGTCAGACTCTTTGTCCAATGTGTTGGTAGACACCGGATCTTCCTTGAATGTGATGCCAAAGGCGACTCTTGCTCGCTTGTCTTACCAAGGAATGCCTGTGAAGTTCAGTGGTGTAGTTGTCAAAGCATTTGATGGATCGCGAAAATCTGTTATCGGCGAAGTCAACCTTCCCATGACAATTGGTCCACATACATTTCAAATCACTTTCCAAGTCATGGACATTCAAGCTGCTTATAGTTGTCTGTTAGGACGACCATGGATCCATGAAGCAGGGGCGGTAACTTCTACGCTCCATCAAAAGTTAAAATTTGTAACAAATGGAAAATTGGTAACAATAAGTGGAGAACAAGCCTTAATGGTGAGTCATTTATCTAATTTCTCTTTCATTGGTGCTGATGATGTGGAAGGAACTCAGTTCCAAGGTCTCTCTTTAGAAGACAAATCTTCCAAAAAGAAAGCATCGATCTCTTCTTACAAAGAGGCAGTAAAAGTAGTGAAAGATGGAACTACCACTGGCTGGGGGCAAGTTGTGATCCCTACCAAGAATGAAACCAGAGCAGGACTCGGATGTTCACCAATGTTCTCAAACTGCACCAAGAAGGACGAAATCCTTCTTCCGATCAAAGAAACATTCATTAGTGGAGGATTCCTTAACCCAATTCCTCAAGAGGTTAATGTCCTTATTGAAGAATGCATCGAAGAAGGTCTCTCCGATACTGAAGAAGAATGGAAATGTTATCTCAATGACTCGGGATACATATCTCAGGAAGAACCATATCCTCCTTCAGAGAAAACAAGTGCTAAAGAAACTGAGCCTGTTCCTGCAAAGGTCTGGGACACCTTGGGACAACCAAGTGGAAAATTTGATTATATGGTGAAATACACTGCACCTGAAAGTTCAAAAATTGCGATTGAAGACATCCAACCAACTGGATGGGGAGATCCCTTTGAATATAACAGTCAACCAGAAGAGGCTTATCAACCCTGTCAATTTTCTCAGCAGCCTGAAATTACTGAAGATTTCAGCTTCAACGCATCTACCAAGATTAACAATCCTGAAGATGGTTATTATCACATAAATGCCATTTTTGAAGATAAAGGGGAAGATGGTCCCGCAACTTACTCAGAAAGTGTCGCTGACAATGAGTCTCTTCATCCTGGAGACTGGGAAATACATCCTGAAAATTCTGAAGATTGTGACTCATCTTATGCTCTTCAAGAAGTAGAAGAAGACCGTTTTAACTCTACAAAGAACAAGGTTGACAAACCAGGACCTTCAAATCCTGCTCGACCAGCGGTTAATGTCAATACTGAAGATCACTCTGGGGAGGATTTTCCTGAATACATAATACATAGAGGAGTTCGTTGTTACTGGAAAGCTGTCGACGTTCCGAATGTTGTTCGCCGCTCAAAGTAATCACCTCGCTGTTATTTTGACCTCCTGCCTTGCCCAAAGCAGAGAGATGTTTTATAGGGCTTTGCTTTTAAATGTTCCGCCCAAATAACTTTGTGTATAGGGCTTTGTTTTAAAAGTTTCCCTCTTTGTCCTGCCCAAGACAAATGAGTTTGTGTTTAGGGCTTTGTTTCAAAAATGAATCATAAATAAAGTGTCATTTTGAATTCCCTACATTATGTGTTTTATTTTTTGCTTTTTTCTGGAAATGGTAATCCTAAAAAAAACCAAAAAAAAAAACTTTTCAAAAAAATCTGCATACACTCCTGCATTCATAAATTTTCTGAAATAAATATAAATCACATGTGCAGATTAACTATTGATAAACCCATTGAACAATAACCCTATGCCCTCTCCCAACTTTGAGTTTCCTGTGTTCGAAGCCGAAGAAGAGGAAGAAGAGTAGATCCCGGACGAGATCTCTCGATTACTTAAGCACGAGGAAAGAGCCATTCTGCCTCACAAAGAGCCTTTAGAAAAGATCAACTTGGGTTCTGAAGAAGACAAAAAAGAAGTGACCATTGGATCGCTGCTTGATGCTGATATCAAGAGTAAGTTGACAGACCTTCTCAAAGAATATGTTGACGTGTTTGCTTGGTCCTACCAAGACATGCCTGGGTTGGATACCAACATTGTTCAGCATTACTTGCCATTAAAGCCAGAATGTCCGCCAGTTAAGCAGAAATTGCGAAGGACTCACCCTGATATGGCTTACAAGATCAAAGTGGAAGTTCAAAAGCAACTCGACGCAGGTTTTCTAGTCACCTCTGAGTATCCTCAATGGTTGGCCAACATAGTGCCAGTTCCGAAGAAAGATGGCAAAGTCAGAATGTGTGTTGACTACCGTGACTTGAACAAAGCCAGTCCAAAAGATGACTTTCCGTTACCTCATATCGACATGCTGGTTGATAACACCGCTAAGTTCAACGTCTTTTCTTTCATGGACGGGTTCTCCGGTTATAATCAGATCAAGATGGCTCCTGAAGACATGGAGAAAACATCTTTCATCACCCCATGGGGTACCTTTTGCTACAAAGTAATGCCGTTTGGATTAAAAAATGCAGGTGCAACTTACCAAAGGGCGATGACTACTCTCTTTCATGACATGATGCATAAAGAAATTGAAGTTTATGTGGACGACATGATAGCCAAGTCCAGCACAGAAGAAGAACACATTGAATACCTTTTGAAGTTGTTTCAACGACTAAGGAAATATCAGCTTCGCTTGAATCCTAACAAATGTACTTTTGGGGTTAGATCTGGAAAACTGTTGGGTTTCATTGTCAGCCAAAGAGGTATCGAAGTAGATCCCGACAAAGTCAGAGCTATTCAAGAGATGCCTGCACCAAAAACTGAAAAGCAAGTAAGAGGATTTCTCGGACGATTAAACTATATCTCCAGGTTTATCTCTCAAATGACTACTACTTGTGGGCCAATTTTCAAGCTTCTCCGCAAAGATCAAGGGGTTGTATGGACTGAAGATTGCCATAAAGCGTTCGACAGTATCAAGGAATACCTGTTAGAACCACCAATATTGATTCCTCCAGTTGGAGGAAAACCATTAATCATGTACCTTACCGTGTTGGAAGAATCCATGGGTTGTATGCTTGGACAACAAGATGAAACCGGTAAGAAGGAGGATGCCATCTATTACCTGAGTAAGAAATTCACAGACTGTGAGTCTCGTTACTCCATGCTCGAAAAAACATGTTGTGCTTTGGCCTGGGCTTCAAAACGTCTCCGCCAGTACATGATCAACAATACTACCTGGTTAATCTCCAAAATGGATCCGATCAAGTACGTCTTTGAAAAGCCTGCCTTAACAGGAAGGATTGCCCGATGGAAAATGCTGTTATCCGAATATGACATTGAATACCGTGCTCAAAAAGCGGTCAAAGGAAGCATTCTCGCCGATCACTTGGCGCATCAACCAATTAATGAATATCAATCTCTCAAGTTTGACTTTCCTGATGAAGATGTCTTGTACTTGAAGATGAAAGATTGTGACGAACCGTTACCTGAAGAAGGTCCTGATCCTGGATCAAGATGGGGCCTAATTTTCGATGGAGCAGTAAACGCTTTTGGCAATGGAATTGGGGCAATCATCATCACTCCCAAAGGTACTCATATCCCGTTCTCCGCCAGATTGCTATTTGATTGCTCCAACAACATCGCAGAATACGAAGCTTGTATCATGGGTCTCGAAGAAGCCATTGACTTAAGGATCAAGATCCTCGACATATATGGAGATTCAGCCCTCGTGATCAACCAGATCAAAGATAAATGGGAAACTTATCACCCTGGCTTGATTCCTTACAGAGATTATGCAAGACGTCTGTTGACTTTCTTCAACAAGGTTGAATTGCATCATATACCTCGAGATCAGAATCGAATGGAAAACGCCTTGGCTACTCTATCTTCCATGTTCAAAGTCAATCATTGGAATGATATGCCTACAGTTAGAATTACGCGCCTTGAAAGGCCCGCCTATGTGTTTGCAACTGAAGCAGTCATCGATGATAAACCGTGGTTTCACGACATCAAACGCTTCCTTCAAACTCAAGAGTACCCGCTTGGGGCATCAAACAAAGATAAGAAAACTCTAAGGAGACTTTCTGGCAGTTTCTTCCTGAACGGAGATGTGCTATACAAAAGAAACTTCGACGTGGTTTTGCTCAGATGCGTGGACAGACACGAAGCAGACATGTTAATGCATGAAGTGCATGAAGGGTCCTTTGGAACTCATTCAAATTGGCATGCAATGTCCAAAAAGATCTTAAGAGCAGGATACTATTGGTTGACAATGGAATCTGATTGTTGTAAACACGTGAAGAGATGTCACAAGTGCCAGATCTACGCAGATAAGATCCATGTGCCACCGACTCTACTCAACATTCTCTCATCTCCATGGCCTTTCTCCATGTGGGGTATTGACATGATTGGAATGATCGAGCCGAAAGCTTCAAACGGTCATCGTTTCATCTTAGTAGCAATTGATTACTTCACCAAATGGGTCGAAGCAGCATCTTACGCCAATGTTACAAGACAAGTGGTTGTGAGGTTTATCAAGAATAACATCATTTGCCGATATGGTGTTCCCAGCAAGATCATTACTGACAATGGTTCAAACTTGAACAACAAGATGATGAAAGAATTATGTGAGGAATTCAAGATTGAGCATCATAACTCTTCTCCTTACAGACCAAAAATGAACGGCGCCGTTGAAGCTGCCAACAAGAACATTAAGAAGATTGTCCAGAAAATGGTCGTCACTTACAAAGACTGGCATGAAATGCTGCCATTTGCTTTACATGGGTACCGTACTTCAGTGCGTACTTCAACAGGGGCAACTCCCTTTTCTCTAGTATACGGCTTGGAAGCTGTGCTCCCCGTAGAAGTTGAAATCCCATCAATGAGAGTCCTCATGGAGACTAAGTTATCAGAGGCTGAATGGTGTCAAAGCAGATATGATCAGTTAAATTTAATTGAAGAAAAACGTATGACTGCTCTATGCCATGGACAGTTATACCAAGCAAGGATGAAACAAGCCTTCAACAAAAAGGTTCGACCTCGTGAATTTTGAGAAGGCGACCTCGTGCTTAAGAAGATCTTGTCTTTTCAACCAGATTCTAGGGGCAAATGGTCTCCTAATTACGAAGGCCCGTATGTTGTCAAAAGAACATTTTCTGGCGGCGCCATGACTCTTGCAACCATGGATGGTGATGAACTCCCACATCCTGTGAATGCTGATGCCGTCAAGAAATACTTTGTCTAAAAAAGAACAAAAGAACAGCTCGGTAAGTCGAAAACCCGCAAAGGGCGACTTAGGCAAAAATGAGCGTCTCGGTGGACTGAAAACCCGAAAGGGCGGTCCAGGCAAAAATTAGAGACAATAAACAGAAAAATTCATCCTGGTAGATTGAAAACCTGAAAGGGCAATCTAGGCAAAAATTAAGGATTTATGACAAAGTAACTGCATCAGTCCATACTTCGTCACCTGAAAAGTCTGTACGTCATCAAAGGATCTTCGATCAATTTATCGCCAATCTGAAGCGACCAGCACAGTTGGAACTCAAAGTTGTTGGGGGGAATAGTGGTTATTGCTTTCAATGTAGCCTTTTCCGCATAATTACCATTTCCAACTTTTGTAAATACTCTATGGAATCACGCCTTTAGCTGATTGTCATCCTATTAAATAAATTTGAGCCTTGTGCCCATTTGTTTGCAATCTTTAATTTCTTTCAACTTGCAAAATGACGCTTTAATTGTGTTATTCACTTTTGAAACAAAAAGAAAAATAAGTTTTAAATGAATTTACCTCATTTTTCTTTTTTCAAAATAAAAGCGAAACTTTCCTTTGAGTTGTGAACAACGGAAGGAACATCAGCAGTCTCCGTAGGATGAACAAAAGGATTCTCCCTGAAAATTGTTAAGACAACGGTATTCTGGTCCCAGAAAAGAATTCCTGAAGCAATTACCCCTCGAGGTAAAGAAGCTCTTCTATCCCCAGTGAAGAAGCTCTTTTATCCCCAGTGACGAAGATTTTCCATCTCCAGTGAAGAGGTTCTTCCATCTCAATAAGAAAAGATGCTTATCTTCCCCAGAGAAGTTTAAAGCACACAGCATCATTCATCACCTGTATTATCTACACCGTGTTGAAGAACATTTACCAAGTATCTGGTTGTATTGCGACATTGGTCCGTCTCCAGTATATACTTCTTTGTCTGTCAGTATTGTCAACATGCATGCGACATTCATGACATTCATCCTTCATACATATTTGCATCATTTATGCATTCTTGCATTTTTTCAATGTTTGCTTTAAAATCACTTGTTTAGGATATATCTATCCTCAAAAAAAAAAAAAAAAAAAAAAAGAAAGAGAAAAAGAAAAAGAAACAAAAATGGGCGTGTCATCTCTCCAAGTAGGTTGTCACCCATAAGCAGAAAAGAATATCATTCTTTCTCCAGTTCCCCACTGAGATCATTCCTCGTGGAAGAAAGTTGCTTCAGTTTCTCCTCTCAAAACAAAGGAGAAAATCCCCATTTGAGTTCATTCCTCATGGGAACAAAGTCTTGTTTGACTGTTTCTTTCCAATTCATTCATGGTTAGAACTTTGTCTTTACCAGAGATTCAAATTCCGATTCCCCAAACAGAGTCGAAAAAAAACAGACAATAAGCAATAGCCTCATCATCTGAGCAGCTTATGTTTCTTTCAAAAATTTCCTCTCAAGGAAATCAATCATGAAGATCATTTGACGATCAGGGCCTTATTACTGTTCACAAGGCTGAATATCCAGTAATTCCCCTATCAAAGTCTCCAGGATCATTTTATCACTCGGCTGATAACTGATCATGTCTTCAAAACCACTATCACGAGGCTGGTAGTCGGTAACCTTTTGTTTTGGTTATATTATTTAACATGTCTATCACAAGGCTGATAGTCGGTAATATTAACCGAACCTTTGAAACTCTTTTTACCTTGTCAAGTCTATCGCCATGCTGATAGTCGGTAATACAGTTTCATACCTTTCACCTTCGCATTATTAAACAAGTCTATCCCCATGCTGATAGTCGATAATGTCGATAGGTAAGCTTTTCTTACAAAGCTATCATTCCCCGGTGAAGCATACACTTGCTTTCCCGAAAAGACAAAACGGATTCTCTTCCTAAAACGGATTGAGACATCCTTCCCGATCTCTTTTCCCCAGTGGAGTCAGTTATTGATATCCCCTCGGTAAAGATATCCTTGCATCATTCGCAATTTTGGTATCTTAGGTCCAAAATTTGCGTCTTCTGATATTTAAGTCTCTTCCACCCTATCAAAACAAAGATTTTCAATCTTCATATCTCAGGTTGAAGAAACTTAAATAGGGGCATCTGTCATACCCCAATTTTTGACCTAAGATACCACCTCATATCATTGCATATGCATCATTTGCATCTCTAACAAATTGCATAGTTTGTGTTTGCTACTTGTGACTCAGCAGGGATTTAATCAAGAAATCACTCATCAGTACAAGCAACAATCAACTAGGGTTTTGTTCTCCCTTCATCTCAAATGAATCATCTTCATCAACAATCAACATTTGGTCCTCAGAGATTCATTTCAACAAGCTCAAAGGCACTGAATCAACCAGATCAGGGTTTTGACTAAAGATAGCATACTCCTGACATTTGCTCAGGATTTGACCTAATGACTTGGGACATGACTTCAAGACCCCAAGTGCATCATTTTGACCTAATCCATTGGCTCAAGACATCTCCTACACAAGGATTGATCAACAGTGAAATTTCAAATCATCAGAATTAGGATTTTGAACTATCAAGGACTGAAATCAGGGATCACATTTGGGAAACCCTAAAAATCCCCAGGAAGTCAATCAAAGGTTTCAATCATCTTCAAATAATCCCTATGACAATATACAATGGAAATTGCATCTCAATTCAAGATCCACAGTCATCAATTTCATCAGGTCGACAATTAGGGTTTTTGACCTAATTCACTGGACAACTGACCTTTTAAATCAGGACATGGTGCCACAACTCAAACCATGGCTCAATAACCTCTAATGCTTCAATGTGATCCATTCATACCATTCATTTGGTGAGGATAGCCTGTTTCATTTGAAATCTCCAGAAACGCGATTCGTCTGAAAAAGTCAACTGTACAAGATCACCATTGACTTTTGGGGAATTTTGGTCAACCATGACTTTTGAAGTTTTTAATCATCAATATATGATATATGAAGTCATTTGATCAATAAAAATCAAGAAAATCAATCAAGAATCAAAAAGTCAAAGTTTGACTTTCATACTTAGAAAATTTTTTCTAAGTGTTTTTCATGGTTTTTTCCAAACTTTGGAAGGGAATTTCTCAAAATTTCACCTACAAACTGAAAAAAACTTCCAACATGAAAGTTGTAGATTTTGATCCAATAAACAACTTTGACACATATAAATTTTTTCCATAAGATCAACCATTTAAGAGATATGGAGCTTCAAAGTTGGCATCTTTGGAAAATTTCACTTGAAACTTCATTTTTCTCAAAGTTCATGGATCTTTTTCACCCATTTCCTTAAGGGTCTTGAAGAAACTTTCAACTAGGGTTTTGAAGTATGTAACATGAGCTTTCCAAAATGTCCAAGAGCATGAAAAAATATGGAGTGTAGCTATGGTTTTGATTTTTGCAATTAGAAGCCATTATGCATGAAATTACAAGCCATTTTCACTAAGTTCAAATACTATATGGCCTATAATTCAAGTGATGACACACCAAAGCAATGATTGAATGATATTTTTCTGATTTGAGATCAGAATGGAAAGAGATAAGAAGCTTAGAGAAATAACCATGGTTAAGTCACTTTAACCATTTTGCATTAAATGGTAAGATTCCTTTCTATCTCCAAATGCCAAATCATCACTTCTTGAAGCAAGTTGCAAAGCTCTGAGTTCAGACACTTTGGCCTATAAATAGAGGTCATTTCCACTCTTCAATTCACACCAAAACCTCACAAAGCATAGGTTTTCTCTTTCTTTCTTGAATTACAAGTTTCATAGTTTTCAAAGAGGTAGAAAACTCAACCTCTAAACCTTGCAAGTTCTGAGCAAAGTGATGCTTCTCACAAGCCATAAACATCATATGGGATGTGTTTGATCCATCCATACACCCCAAAAACACCTAAAACTCAAAATCACTACCTCACTTCTCAAATATGCATAACCTAAGCTTTATCATGCCAAAATCAATTCCAGGCCATATCTGTCCAAGTTAACACTTCTAACACCATCCATATACTTCATATGAACTGTCCCAACCATCATCCATGATCTGAAACACCTCCATCATCAAATTCGATTCACTCTCCAAAGCTCTGCAGATCGGGTTCCATAGCTTAGCTCAGATGAATTCAAACTGTTCCAAGCATCCAGACACCTTCCCTAAGGTCCATTGAAGCTGTCCAGATTGAGCAACAACATCTGTAACACCTCCAGGCACGATTTCAATTTCCGGTTGGCCGTTTTTGAAGGTAAGCTCTCTTGAACTTCAAACTCATACATACATGCATCATAAATGAAAAATTGAGTTGCTATCTTGTTTCTGCACTATCACTGATCAATAGCCCTCAATCAATTTCATAATTCATCAATCATACACAATTTTAGAATGAATCATAGAATTAGGGTTCTTCGTGTTCATCAGAGAATCAATGGCCCTAGAGTTAAAATAAATGAAATCAAAGACCACCATCATGTTCCTCGTGAAAAACCGAGTGAGATAGACCCTTTGATCGATCAAAACAACACAGATTTGAAGAAATTCAAAAATCAGTTAGGGTTGTGTTCTTGGCGCCAGATTTGGTTTGGGAAATTCAAATTCTTGATTTAAAATATATTTTATCAAACGCGTATGTTTAACAAGCCACAAGCGTGGCTCAGTTGGTCCAGGTTTTGGCCGGTGAGAGAGAGGGCGTGGGTTCAAGCACTAGTAGGACCAAAACCAATTTTTTGACACTATTTTTCTTTCATTTTTTTAACAAACTTCACCAATTATTTAACCTATCAAATTAACTCATTTTTCACTCATTTTTTACACACCTCTTATTTAATATACATATTTTGACAATATCAAAAAAAATTACAAAAAAGGATTTATTTAATATGGTTTTAACTAGGTTTAAAATGATACATTTTTAAGTGTTTTTAAATACTTTAAATATTGTTTTTCATTTAATTTTCAAACCTAATCACTTGTAAATATTTTGTGATCAAACCCTAAATCACTTAGGTCTTAATTAAGCATTAAAATTTGATTTAAACTTAATTAAGTTGACTTTTATCAAATTCAAATCATTTTAAAACAAGCGATCGCGACTCTTTTCAAAAAACGATAAACCATTTCTTTTTGATTTCAAAGGAAACTTTTGATTAAATCTTTGTAATTGATCAATTGATTTTCAAAACGAAGTGGGGCCTCTCGAATATTAGAGAGTATAAGTCCCTTTCCTCTTTCTTTTACAGTTTTTCTTTGTACAGAAAACTTCTTTCAAAACAAACTTTCAAACAGTTTTTCAAACCTCGCATCTTTTTTTAAAAAACAATCAACCATGTTTTATAAAATAAAACATGGGCCTCCACATAGGTATAAGTCCCATTCCAGTACATGAAATTAGGTATTTCATTGTACGCCTTTTGTACATATCTCAATCAATTTGTTTTTTTAACCTTGAATAACTAATCAAAAATGAAAGTTTTTTCTTTAAATCTTCCCAAAAATACCATGGGCCTCCATGTAGGTATAAGTCCCAAGCCCTTTTGTAAATACTTGTTTACATAGCTTTTGAATAAACTCAATGGGCCTCTCCCCGAGTATAACTCCTGAGCCCCGTGTATACAAATGGATCATGCTTACAGGTATATTTCCTTCATAAACTCCATTATATACACACACTTTGTCATATATATATAACTGTTCATAATTGTTCATGTACTTGTTCATATTTGTTTGTACTTGTTCATACTTGTGATTGTGTTATATATGCTTGTTCAACTTAGTACAACACTAGGTTCCCCATAGCCTCCTATTGGGCTTCGTGCAAAGAATCTCCACTAGTTTAGGTTAGGACATAGAGTATGGTTTCCCGGTGAAATCGCTCTAAGAGCTCAAACCAACTATACCATGCCTCCTCTTGGGCTTTGTACAAACGACTTGTCCCTCCCATAGCCTCCTCTTGGGCTTACAATGCAAGGACCCTGGATTGTCCCTCCCATAGCCTCCTCTTGGGCTTACAATGCAAGGACCCTCGGATAGCCTCCTCTTGGGCTTCGTACAAGGACCGATGGGCTTCTTATAAGCATCCCCAATATCCAAAACAAATACCCTAGGAGATTAGACATTTTTCATCTCTATGATAGGAGTATCTCTTCTATATCATCACAAACAATCAATCAATCAAACTTTTTTGCCACAAGTCTGGCTAATCAATCAAACTTCTTTTTGCCACAAGGCTGGCTAATCAATCAAACCGTTTTGCCACCATACTGGCTGATTAATCAAAGTTTTTGTCACAAGGCTGCCTTCATTGAAACTTTTGCCACAAGGCTGGCTGATTAATCAAAACTTTTTGTCACAAGGCCGACTTCATTGAAAGTTTTTGCCACAAGGCTGGTTAAACAAACAAAAACATCTTTATCATTCTAAGCGCCATAAGTGGCATGGCCCAGGGCTTATAATGAAAAGATTTTCAAACAAAAAACAAACAGATGTATGTGATGATATAGATTAGATACATCGAACATTTAGATGACATTTGTCTCTTTTCCTTTGCTTCCACTAGCATAAGTGGGAACTACGATTGCTCTGACTTTCTCAACATCCCTTTGAGAATACGTAGGCACAAAGTCGTATCCTTGGCGAGCAAAACTTCTCCCTCAAACCACTCAAACCTTAGCACCCGTAGACCCCGAGCTACAGATGCTCTGATTCCCTCTAAGGGATATGTATGCAGAGGATCGCGATGATCTTTGCGAGCATAATCAAACAAACACCTTAGGTCCCACCTATTTCACAAGAACCTCCACCATAACATAGAATGAAACAAACACAAAAAAAAACCTATAGAGAACTATAGATACGTTGGGTGCTAATACCTTCCCTTCGTATAACCAACCCTCTTACCCAAGATCTCTCCCCCACTTTTTAGGTTATTGCAGCTTTTTTCCTTTTCCTACTTTGGAAACAATAAAAAGTTTGGTCGATACAAAAGAAAAATCATTTTTTGAGCACTCGAGCCCAAAGAAGGCATCAGGTGTCTCATCCCGAAAAAAGGATAACGATTTTTCGCCCGCGACATGGTGGGCGGATTCCAAATGCGAAAACAGCTCCAATTACTCCAATTAAGCCAAGAAGAGCCTAACAAGTATAGCAATCCATTGCATGAACCAACAACATGCCGAAATTCATTGTTATTTAATTGATAGTATTGATAGTAAGGATCCATGGGAAATTTGTAAATCATTGGAGAGTTTTTGAACAAAGGATCAAATGAGACGAATGCTAAGACGAAATCAATGGCACTTACAAGCGTGAAAAATAGTCATTTTGTGAAGATCGACGAAGGTGGAGTCGAAGACACATTTGAATCGCATAAGCCGCTTTACTGTAAGACGTGATAACACATCTGTAATGAGTTCGTCGGGGACGAGTGTCAGAGACAGTGACTCCATGGGAGAACGCCGCGAGGGAGATGGATTGAGGAGCCCCATTATGTGTTTTGTAGATCAGTTGAAACGTTGAACCCTAATATCATAATACACAATTGTTTCCAATTAGGATTAAACCTATATTTACCTTTGATGCACTTTAACACTACTATCCATCATCATCATGAATCCAATTAAACCATTCTTTCTATTGGATGACAGTGTAAGATGCACTACCTTTTAACTCATTATTATTTATGTGTGATATTTTAAATTACAATAAAAAATAAAAAAGAGAAAATGATTTTAGTAATCTAAAGTGCAATGCAAGTGAGTAGAATATCTGGTGGAATTTTAATATATTAATATTATTGTACAACAATAGTCTCCACAATAGTTATACATTAGTTGTCAAACATTTTCACATTTATACTATCAATAATGATAATCAAAATATACTTTCCTCATATTCTCTGTAATAGTTTTTCCAGCCAGTGAATGAATTGCATACGCTAAATTCCCTTGTTATAAGATTGACTTTTATTGAGAGGATATTCTTTATAGTTTTTTTATAATTAGAAGGACCTAGAATTTTTTACCTATATCTTAGATTTATCCAGGCTGACCCAATATATATTGAGGCCTAAGGCGTACTATACAATAAATTTTTTTAATTGGTGGAGAGATATCATCCTTAATGATTTCAAAGAGGAGGATTCCGATGAAGGCTTTTCGGATTGGGTCCAATGTGAGTTTAAGAAAGGTAACAACATTCTTTTTTGGCATAGTTGTTGGTTGGGTGATCAAACTCTTCACGACTCCTTTCCGCATTTGTTCGATCTCTCAACCAATAAACTTTGCAAGGTAAGTGATGTCATATCTTGGAACAATGGTGTCTTTTCTTGGAATGTCAATGATCTCTTTTGCCTTGACGGTTTGGCCACTACGAACCCAAATTCCTTCCATTTCGTCTCAAATGGTACTCCCACAGATATAGTTCTTCAATTGAGGGAGTTAAAAGCCTCAATGGAAAGCATTACTCCGAACAATATGGATCCTGACGATTTCCATTGGAAACTAAATCCTACAGGTGCCTTCTCGGTTGCAAGTGTGTCTAACTTGGTTTCTAATGCCAAAGACATTGCTTGGTCAATCAATACCATTAAGTTGTTGGAAATAATGTTGAAGACTAAGGCTCCGAAAAAGGTCCATATTTTTTCTTGGAGATTCTTTATTGATAGACTCCCTATAAAAGATCTTTTGCTTCGTAGAGGTGTTTCTAATTTCAACTCTCTTGATTGTTTATTTTGCTCTAATCACCCGGAATCTTCGAAACATCTCTTCTTCCAATGTCATGTTTCGAAAGCGGTTTGGGATAAAATCTACAATTGGTTGGGAAATGATTTGGAGTTCAATTTGGAAGAGTTCAAAAGCTTCAGTTGTATTCAAGAAAAAGTGAAGAAACACAATATTAGAGTTAAATTAAACTTAATTTGATTAGCTCTAATTTGGTGCATTTAGTTAATGAGAAATGCTATTATTTTCGAGAATGATACCTTTAGCTTGGAAACGGTAATCTTCAATATTTTGTTCTTTTCTTGGAGATGGTTAGGTAGTAGTGATTCTACTTCTAGGACCACTTTTTATGATTGGTACAAGTTACCTTTAAACTGTTTTAACTCTTTATAGAGTTCTTGTTGTAAGGGTTGCACCCCTAGTGCGATATATTATATCATTGCTTATTAAAAAAAACATACACAAGTTTCGTCCTCGCGCAATAATGAGCCCCAAAAGCATTTTGAATGTTTCTGCAAGTATCATCATGCAACCTGAAAACCCTAACATTTTTACTCGTTACTGCCACCACCTTATTCGTGTTGTTTGATTTATCATAACCAAGCATGAAATTAAAACGAAAACTTAGATCGTTGCAAAAAGAACATAATCATTGTCCTGATGGCCGGATTCCAAATGCGAAAACAGCTCCAATTACTCCAATTAAGCCAAGAAGAGCCTAACAAGTATAGCAATCCATTGCATGAACCAACAACATGCCGAAATTCATTGTTATTTAATTGATAGTATTGATAGTAATGATCCATGGGAAATTTGTAAATCATTGGAGAGTTTTTGAACAAAGGATCAAATGAGAAGAATGCTAAGATGAAATCAATGGCACTTACAAGCGTGAAAAATAGTCATTTTGTGAAGATCGACGAAGGTGGAGTCGAAGACACATTTGAATCGCATAAGCCGCTTTACTGTAAGACGTGATAACACATCTGTAATGAGTTCGTCGGGGACGAGTGTCGGAGACAGTGACTCCATGGGAGAACGCCGCGAGGGAGATGGATTGAGGAGCCCCATTATGTGTTTTGTAGATCAGTTGAAACGTTGAACCCTAATATCATAATACACAATTGTTTCCAATTAGGATTAAACCTATATTTACCTTTGATGCACTTTAACACTACTATCCATCATCATCATGAATCCAATTAAACCATTCTTTCTATTGGATGACAGTGTAAGATGCACTACCTTTTAACTCATTATTATTTATGTGTGATATTTTAAATTACAATAAAAAATAAAAAAGAGAAAATGATTTTAGTAATCTAAAGTGCAATGCAAGTGAGTAGAATATCTGGTGGAATTTTAATATATTAATATTATTGTACAACAATAGTCTCCAAAATAGTTATACACTAGTTTTCAAACATTTTCACATTTATACTATCAATAATGATAATCAAAATATACTTTCCTCATATTCTCTGTAATAGTTTTTCCAGCCAGTGAATGAATTGCATACGCTAAATTCCCTTGTTATAAGATTGAATTTTATTGGGAGGATATTCTTTATAGTTTTTTATAATTAGAAGGACCTAGAATTTTTTACCTATATCTTAGATTTATCCAGGCCGACCCAATATATATTGAGGCCTAAGGCGAATTATACAATAAATTTTTTTAATTATTAATAACTATAAAATTATGAAAGTAATATTTTATTTAAAAGTTAATTTTTTTAATTTTTTAAAATGCAAAATCATTTATTAAATTATCATAATTAATCTCGTTTAATATTTCACTTTCATCCGACAAAAAAGTCAATCATTTAATTTTTTCTAAAATGTTGTTGATTTTAAATAAAAATTTATTAACTTTAATTTTAAAAACTTCTTTCTGAATGCAACAGTCGTTGTAGAAGAAACTATTAACATTAGTCTATAAACAATTTGTTATAAAATTAACCAAGACAATGTAGATGAAGGAGAGATGAATGAGAGAAAAGAAGAGAAAAAGTAATATTGTATTATCATCTTTCAAGTTACCTTAACATTGCAACATGATCCATATTTATAGTACATGACCAATAACAACCATTAACTCAAGGAATACACAAAGGTTAGGAACTTAATTTATAGGAGTTAAGGAATTTAGAAAGATTGGGGAAAATGAACATCCACATCTATTTACTATTATTCATAACACTCCCCCTTGGATGTTCATTGAGGATATGCCTCGTTAAAACCTTACTAGAGAAAACCCAGTGGGAAAAATTCTAGTGAAGGAAAAAGAGTACAATATCCTTTGAATGTGAATTGCCTCGTTAAAAACCTTACCAGGAAAACCCAGTGGGACAAAACCACGGTGAAGGGAAAAAGAGTGCAAAACATATGTATTTCTCCCCCTCATGCAAAAATTTATATGTGTGGTGATATTCTTTGTAGTCGTTGCTTAAAATGTCTTCTTCGAAGCGACTTCATGTAGTGCTAATAGTTATGCAGGATTTGATGAAGTTGTTGCCATGAGTTGTTTCATAGATCTCAATAAAATGGTTGTACCATCACATGTAAACAAATAACCTGTTTCTGATCTACTATTTTGAGAATCTCACAAGTAACCAGCATCTCTAAGATAACGAAGTATATGTTTTACTCCGTTCAAATGTCTTCATGTAGGCGAATAATTGTATCTTGGTAATAGATTGACCACAAACGATATATCGAGACGTGTATAATTAGCAAGGTACATTAGTGCTCCAATTGTACTAAGATATGGTACTTCAGGACCAAACAATTTATATAATCATTTTCTTGAGGCCTGAAAGGATCTTTCTCTACATCTAATGATATAATAATCATTGGAGTAGACAACGAATGAGATTTGTCCATATAGAAATGTTTCAACACTTTTCTATATAATCTTCCTGATGTACAAATATTTCATTGTCCAAATTCTTAATTTGTTAGCCTAGACATAATTTTTGTTTTTCCTAGGTCCTTCATCTCAAACTCTTTCTTTAAGGAATTTATAGCTTTTGGAAGCTCTTCAGGAGTTCCAATAATATGTATGTCATTCACATAGATAACTAGTATTGCAAATGCTTTTCCACATCATTTTATGAAAATACAAGGACAAATTGAGTTATTTGTATATCCATCATTTAGTAAATATTCACTGTGGTGATTATACCACATGCATCCAGATTGTTTCAACCCATAGAGAAACTTGTTCAATTTGATGGAGTAGTTTTCTCGAGATCCAAAATTACGTGCCTCTGGTATATTGAACCCTTCAGGGAGTTTCATGTAAATGTCACTATTAAGTGAACTATATAAATAAGATGTCATTACATCCATCATGTTCAAATTAAGCCCTTCATGTGTTACAAGGCTAATTAATTATCAAAAATCAATTGAATTCACTACAGGTGAATATGTTTTATCAAAATCAATCTTAGGTCTTTGTGAAAATCATTGAGCAATAAATCAAACTTCATATCATTCTTATTTTTTTTTCACAAAAACTCATTTATATCCAATTAGTTTCACACCATGAGGTGTTCGGACTACAGGTCCAAAAGTGAGTCACTTGTAAAGTGAGTTTAATTCTTATTCAATTGAATATATTTATTTTGGCCAATTCTCACTTAGTCTCTAATCTTTAATAGACTTTGACTCATGATCCTCGTTATCATTGATCACTTTTAGCGTTATATTGTATACAAAGACATTGTCAATATTGACTTTATTTAGTTATCTCAAATCCGGTTCCATTCCATTTCATCCATGACATAATTTATCGAGATCTCTTTATTTCATATTTCAAGTACTTGATTTGTTTTTCTGGAACTGAAAATTAAATTAGATCAAAGTGTTCTTAGCATTTTCATATCCTCACTTGGGTCATCTTTAGTTTCTTTTCTTAGTAGAGGATTTTAAACATTGGAACCGACTTTCATACCACGCTTCAGGCGCAGCTACAACTCATTTGCAATATTATATTATCCAATAGGAAATCCACTTTGAGTGGAGTATTATCAGCTGATAATTTATTTCATAAACTTTGCAAATGAATAATATTTTGAACTTTTGGTTCATATTGATTTGTACGAGGATCAAGACAATAATTTATTTCTATATGTTTTCCCGGAATTGAATTTTAACACATAAAAGTGTTAATTTAATATTCAAGCATCCCTGAAGGATTGCACAAAGAATAATTTTTCTTGACCGTTGTTTATGGAAATAGTTTGTGATGTGATATTTGTAGAACTAAAGATTATTATTATTAAACTATCTCCAAATTATTATTCAAAGATTGAGTTTAATCGAATATTGTGTTTATAAATAATTGATGAATTCCAGAAGAATTCAACGTTCAATCACATTTAAAAGGGCGCATCTATAATATTATTGAATCCCAGAAGGATCTCATAATTTTTTTTTTGTATTGATCAAAAAATTCATAATTTGTAATATGCTCATTAAAAGATTGTCATTCCAGAAAAATGACACAAATAATTTTAACGCATCTCAGAAGGATGGTCATATTTTTTTATAGATTATTGTTTATAACAAATTTTTCATATAGTTCCTGAAGAACTTATCAAGCATCCCTGAAGGATAGAAAAATAAATTATTTTTATAGTTCTTGAAGAACTTATCCATCCCTGAAGGATAGTAAAAAAAATTAATTATATGATGATATAATTTTAGTGATATAATATTGTATGATTAAATATGTTTAATTTTATAAGGGGTAATTGTTTGATAATTATATGATAATATGTTCATATGAATGTGTTTGATTAAAGTGTTTAATACGGAGATACTATTATATTGGTTTTGACTTATATTGGAGGTATCGAATATCTTTGTATTACACAACACAATTTGGACAAAAAATGTGTAATAGAAAAGCTAC
Organism: Vicia villosa; assembly: GCF_029867415.1. Lineage (NCBI taxonomy): Eukaryota > Viridiplantae > Streptophyta > Magnoliopsida > Fabales > Fabaceae > Vicia > Vicia villosa. The sequence goes on along the minus strand of NW_026705294.1, from coordinate 305,493 downwards.
CGTTTTTTCCCGGGCTTGTACTACACTTATATTAGTACAATTGAAGCACATGTCATTGTAAACCAGTAGTTTACAAATTACACTTAAATTTGTCGTTGATAAAACCGATTGGGTCATCTCGGATATAATATGATGCGAATAATTTATATTGAAGAACCAGAAGTTTATTCAATCCAGTCAATATTTGTGTGTTTCTAAAGGAAAATAAAAATTTGAGAAATTACGTTTTTATGACATTAATTGTTGCATCGACTAAACTATCATGCATATGTCTCTACTCACAACCAGAAGTTTGTGAAATTATTTTCTCAACTAATTAGACTAAGATCTTGTTTTCTGGATTTTTTAGAAATTTCTGTATAAGTATCACATATATTATTAAAATTGATATTGAATATCATGTAATATATGTTCATAAAAAGAAAATGGACCCGAAGATCCATTCTTTAGACGTCTAAATTTAATTATATGGTTGATACTTATGAGATCATCAATTCTAAATTATATATTTGAAACACCCAAAGTATGATATTAAGATATTTATTCGCATTAAGCCAACAAGATACTATATCTTAGTCCTCCCTAATTTATTCTAATATTTCTCATCTAAGTGAACATTTGGATGTGTTGTGTATATTTCAATTGCTCCAATATAATACATTAAGATGAGTCACGAAAGAATATTGTAAAAATATAATTAATATGAATCTCAATTTTGAGGATATAATTTGAGCAAATAATCAAATACTTGATTGTAGCCCAGTAGGCTGATTATCACTTGATAAATTAATTTTCCCAATATTAGGGGGAGGGAAATGAACAGCTGAAATCATGAGTTATATTATATTGGTTCAAATATATTAAGATTAGGAAAAAACGTAGAACCTGGCTATATCATTACTCGCGTTGTAGAGTATCGTGCTGATAACGTGTTATAAAATTAACCAAAACAATATAGATGAAGGAGAGATGAATGAGAGAAAAGAAGAGAAAAAGTAATATTGTATTATCATCTTTCAAGTTACCTTAACATTGCAACATGATCCATATTTATAGTACATGACCAATAACAACCATTAACTCAAGGAATACACAAAGGTTAGGAACTTAATTTATAGGAGTTAAGGAATTTAGAAAGATTGGGGAAAATGAACATCCACATCTATTTACTATTATTCATAACACAATTAGATATTTTTAAAATAATCAAGTCTATTTATATAATTAGAGTTGATTGGTGGATAAAAGTTTCAAATCTAAGAGTTGCTTCTATTCTCTTAATGCCTCACATTTTTTAAAATTTATATTAATTGTTGTATTATTTTAGTATTTGGATAATTATCCTTAAACCATTCAATTCTATTTGCCAGTATATTTGAATGACCTAGATAAAAATATTTTAATTTCAATATCAGTAGATTTTTATATATTATTATTAAACATAAAATAAAAAGTACTATTACAATGTTCAAATATGCTATAGAATGAAATATTGTTTTAGTATATTATATATGAGTTTAAAATGAATTTTGAAAATTTTATAATGTTTTTGATAATAATTTCATTAAATTATTTTTGTTTACGAATAATACTTTCATATAAATATGCGTGGAAGATATCAATTTTTTTGACATTATGACTTTAAGAATAATATTTTATACAAAGTAATAGATAAATTTATTGACATCAAAAATACAAATAATGGATATAGGAGATTTATATAAATTAATATTATGAAATAATACAATTAATAGTTGATAGATTTATTCAAATTGATGATATAAAATAATACTAGTAAGCCAAATAATTACAGCAGAGAGATGCAATAGAATTAAAAATAGTATATTAAACTTATTTATTACCACTTTATTGAGAAAGGCCAAAATAGTAACACAAATAATGACGATTGAATGTTACTGAAGTGTCTTTTTACAACAAACTGCCATTGAATATAAGGGTTTAAAAAAATTGAAATTTAGAGACCCTAGGCAAAGGCCTAGTTTGCCTACCCCTAGGGCCGGCTCTGGATTTATCAAACAGATAACTGATTCTAACTTTTGGAGAAAAATCATTTCAAAACCTTCATCAAAGTATTTGTTTTTGCACCAAAGCAAATTAAATCTTAACGTCAGCTTTTCATGACAACAAACTAAATATCATAATCATATACTATATTTTGAAAGAAAACAAAGCATATACATTATTAGTAAATACCAAGTACAAAGACCAAACAAAAACAAAACATAGACTGTTGTGGAAATGCAAAGAGAACTGAAATTAAAAAGGCATAATTTGTTCTAACATCTACTCTAGAAAAATAAAATAACATCTACTTAAGACTGAGAATTTGCAGACAAAATGCCTTGTGTTGTTAGCCTGTCAGCTTGGCAGAGAGGTATCGACTTGCATTCGGGCCATGTTGAAGTTGTCTATTTTCCTTATATAGAAGTAATCCAAAATGAATCAAGAACCTGTAACAAATCCGAACAACAGTATTCAACATATATTAGTCAGCAAAAAATAACTTCATACTTAAATTTAGAACTTTAAAAAATTGTCAAAGTTTATTGATATGTGAAGCAATTGCTCATTAAATAGTTTCATGCTATCTGCTTTCAATTTCATTTTAACTTGTCAAGACAATCCAAATAAAGAAAATTTCATACAAAATGAGTATCCTTTAGGAGAGTTATCTTAAGAAAATCTATCTTTTAATATAAAATAAATAAAAGAGTGAAATGAATTCATTTGATTCAAAAGTTGTCAAACCATTATACACAATCACTCAACAATACAATCAAAACCGTCAAGTAAATAAATTTGAGAGAAGTACATTGTGGTAGAAGAACTTACTTTCAACAATAGGATACCAAACTTTCAACATAATTCGTGCAAGTGTACAACCAAGGGCCACTAATTTTCTCTAGTGTGTTATCTTTCCCATAATAGAGAATTGATCCTTCTTCGTATTTCAATAATAGTGTGTCATTCTTCTCCGAATAACATAACGGTAACAAACAAACGTTGAATCTATTAACCGGATAATCTATTTTGAGATTATTATAACTAATTTTGAGGAACTGAGGCCAAGAGTCTTCAACTCCAAATTCCTTCATTTTCCATATAAGGAAATGAGTTTGTTGGAAATCATGAGAAAAACAAAGAGAGCCATTTAACACACTTAGATTTGGTGTAACAAATGATCCTATATCCAAACCCCGAGGAGGCCGGAACTGAGTATGTGTCTCGGTACCCAAATCAAGTGAAATAATCAAAGATGGCTTGTCAGTAGGACCAAAGTGATGGTGAAACGCTAACCAATTAACACTACCATTCATATACACAACCTTCGTCATTGGAAAATAATGAGCCCCGATAGGAGTTTGAAAATCTCTCCAAGCATTATCTAGCAAACTGAAAACCCTAACATTTGTTCTCGTTACCGTCACCACCTTATATGTGTTGTTTGATTTATCACAACCAAAAGTGAAATTAAAACGGGTAGTTAGATCGTCGTAAAAAGAACCAAATCTTGGTGACATTGTCCTTGTGATCGGATTCCAAGTGCAAAACCAGCTCTCAATATTCCCATTAAGCCAAGAAGAGCCTACCATACATAGCAATCCATTGCAACAGCCAACAGCATTATTTAATTGATAGTAAGGTTCCTTAGGAAGGGTGAAACTGATTGGAAAGTTTTTTAAGAAAGGATAAAAGGTGAAGGATGATACACTAAAATCAATAGCACTTACAAGCGTGAAATAATCATATTGTGAAGATCTATGAAGGATTAATTTAACGAAGGTGGGATCGGAGATGAGTGAATTCCATGACTTACGCACACATCTGAATCGCATAAGCGGCTTTAATGCAAGACGTGATAACACATCTGTAACGAGTTCATCGGGAACGAATGCCGGCGGCAATGACTTCATGGGAGTAAGTCGCGAGTGAGATGGAGTTAGGAGATTCATTCAGTCTGTTTTTCGGAGAGTTGAACGTTAAACCCTAATAAACTTATAACAAAATGCATTGTTTTTTCAAATTTAGGAGTAACGGTATTAAACTCATATTAAAAGGAAAATTAAGATGAAAAATTAAAAATTAGTATTTTTGTAAAGATTAAACTCATATTTAACTCATACACGTAAATATCATATATAGCTTTTGTTTGACGTCGCTTGAGGTCCGCTGAGCGGAGGTCTGAAGGATTTCGCTTCTGCCTTGCTCCGCTGAGCGAATCTTGCTGTGTGTAAAATTTTCCAAACTTCAAAATAACGTATCTTTTGATCCGTGAATCATTTCTTAGTGCCATTTTGGGCGTTGTGCAAGTAATTAAATGTTTTATATGATGAACGATGAATATTGGTATTATCCGACCTTATTTCTTTAAAAACTCGATTTAATTACTTGATGAGAATTGAACATTGTGTGCATATGAGATAGGTGTGACAATGTGTTTGATGTGATGATGAATTGGTTGTGATTTGTTATTATGATTGTGATGGATGCATGACTATTTGAATGATGTTGAAAACATGTACATACTTATTCGGTGATGTGGTGTTGAGATGAGTTGCTCATCGTGATTTAGTGTGTTTTAAGTATGTTATATGTGTTTCATTCATTCATATGCATTGATGTTGGATCCCGGTGATGTTTGGATCGTTGGTGGACATATTTCCCATTGTGTGGAAATTGTGTCGGTGGGTCGTATCTCGATGAGGCGTAGATCGGTTAGGTGGATTGATTCCACGGTTTATTGGTACCACATGCATAGTGTCAGTTGTGTCATATGCATTTTGTCATAATATGATTGTATGGATTTCTGTAGTATGTGTTGTAATCTATTATTGTGTGAATTAATAATGGATGTGAATCTGAATATGTATAATTGGGTGAATGGTATATTATGATGCTTGTTGCTTATGAATTGCATAATATTTACTAATTGAGAATGAGACTCACCCTTACATGTTGTCATTTTCAGATTGAGGAGTAGCGGCATTAGTGCTTGGTGAGGATGACTCATAGAGTTTATCCGTTTATGTTGGGTCGTGTCGGTCATGCTCTGATCTGTAACACTGGGGAACGATAGTTGTAGAAGTTTTTATGAACTTATCCATTTTAATTGATGTTGAAATATGATTCCATTTGGTTGTATTTGATGATGTTTAGTATTCCGCTGTGATAAACATGATTATGTTTTGGTGAACCGTTTCCTAATGAAGCATGACTTTGACCTTAGTTGATTTATTTATTTTAAATAATTGTGGCACCCTTGTGCATATGTTTTTACTCTGATTAATTATTAAAATTGCCGCGGGGTTTAGAAGGGTGTTACACTTAGGTGTGGGGATTTCACCTAATAGAGTTTTCTGGGATCCGGGAGGCTGGTTATACTAGGGGAAGATATTAGCACCCTAAGTATCCGTAGTACTCTACGGGAACCTTTCTATTGTCTATGCTTTTAGGAATCCTGAGGGTCCTTGCATTGTAATCCCAAGAGGAGGCTAATCGAGGGTCCTTATTATAGCACAAGAGAAAGCTACGTTGGCTTGTCTAACTTGGCTTTAAGCAGGGGGTAAGAGGTTTCACCGGGAATAATTCCTCTTGGGTGGATGTGCCTTATTGTTGATCTAAGGCTTTTTTAAGATGTTTCACCGGGAATAATTCATCTTGAGGTAAGAATCTATGTTATTCTATTAGAAAAGAGTCTTCACCGGGAAGTCATCCTCAATCCTTGGTCATAGTCCTATAATATATATACATGTTTATCTGTCCTACGGTTTTTCTCTGATGAAGATTTAAACAGTATATATTAACAGGTTATATTGAACAAAGTATTTAAAGCAGTAAATGAAAGCTTGTAAAAATGTACCAGGATGAAGAAGAGGCCTAGGATGTATGTACAGAGCCTTATTGAACAGTTGAATGTTTTATTGAAAAGCAGTTGAATGCTTTATTTGAAAGACAGATGAATGTCTTATTGAAAACAGTTGAATGTTTGAATTTGAAGATTTGAATTGAAAAAAACAGCTTAAAAGTTTGAAAACAGAATAATTGAAGTTTGGGAGTTTATACCTCAGAATAGGGGCCCAAAGGTCTAAGAGCAGTTTCACAGGGAATAATGCCCCTCCTAGTACCAGAGATTTAAAACAGGTGAGAGAATTTTGTACAGAAGACAAGGTTTTAAAACAGACAAGTATGTACCAAAACAAAAGGGTTCATATGAACACTTTACTGTTTATGAAAAAATAGTTGAAAGAAATTTGAATTTTGATATTTAACTGAACTGAAATTGAATTGAAGTTGGATTGAACTTAATTGAACTGAACTGAAATGAAATTGAATTGAACTGAAAGGGGGGTTGGGACTTATACTCAAAGAGAGGCCCATTAATTGTTTTTAAATGATTGAACTTTGGTTGAAGGATATAGGGTTTTGTTGTTTGAAAACCCTAATTAAATATTTCTTTCTTAAATAATTTTAATTTTAAATTATAAAAAATTATTTAGAACTAAAATTTTATAATTTTTATAATAAAATATTTTTCAATAATGATTTTTATGAAAATATTTTCACTATAATTTTTAAAAAATTCTTAGAAAAAAGATAAAAATATTTAAATTTAATTTTAATGATTATTTCTTTTAAATAAATTAAAATTTTTTTCTATGTCCGAAGAGATGTGATGCTAAAAAATTCGTAGTTTTTAAAAAAATTTATAACAAACGAATATATATCATAAAAATAGTGATATTGTTAAAACAATTTTATAACAAAATTTGATATAACTATCTCTATAATATTCATATTTACAAAATTTAAAATGCAGTACTATTAAAAATAAATAACACTATCAAAACTAGCATATATTAAAGATTTCTTATTTTAACGTTTTTGTAAAATATAATTTTCATAGCATTACAAATATTTGGTTAGAAAAAAAATATACTTGAGTTGAATTTTTTTGATGATTATATGAATTGAAATTAAAACGAGATTGCAATTTAAATTTAAAATAAATAATTTAAATTGATACTTATTAAAATTTGAATAAGACATTTTAATCTTTTTTTCTATCCTTTTTCTCTTTAGATTTTTAAAAAATATTAAAATTTCAAATTATAGTAAATAAATTTTTATAAACTCATTATTGAGAATTTTATTTTGAAATTATGTAATTTTACTTTATTAAAAAATTTTATAATTAATGTTTAACAAATACTAAATATAAATATCTTAGAGAAAGAAATATTAAATTTTATTCATAAGAGATTCTTTAATTAATTGAGATTTGAGAAAAATGATTGTGTGTATTATTTAGTCGCATGTTTATTTTAAGTAAGATATAATATATACCACAAATTTCATTTAATAAAATCTAAGGGCTATAATTGATTGTTCTCATTTCTCATTATAACCAAGTGTTCTCACTTGAGTCGCCCCCTATATATATATATATATATATATATATATATATATATATATATATATATATATACATATCATATGAATTCAACATTTGGCCTCATAGCCCTCAACACACACACACACACACACACACAGATATATATATATATATATATATATATATATATATATATATATATATATATATATATATATATATATATATATATACACACACACACACACACACACATATCATATGAATTCAACATTTGGCCTCATAGCCCTCAAGACATATATCCAAACATCAAATCAAATACAACAAGATAACAATATTCAAACACAAGCATAAGTTCAAATAAAAATCCCCTCCTAAATATCACATGATCAGAGCATATGACTCGCTAACTAATCAAACAACAAACTCATAAGCTCCTCGGTTAAATCTATGGACAAGCTCACTACTCGTCCGAACCTGCACGATGTCACAATGAACATCATTGAAACAGAAGGGTGAGAATTCAAATTGTTATAGATAAACATATTAATGGGAAACACAAAACACAACAAGAATACATTTCACAATTTCATCACTCTCCTCAAAACATGCATTCATATACCATATATCAAGTTTCACGCAAAGCAAATCACATTGATTCAAAACCATCAGATAACACACAATGTGACTCGAATGTAATAAATGTGACTCAATGCATGTGGTACCATATGTGAACCTAAAGTTTCGCCGCTTTCCGATTCAATATCTAGAATCCAAGCCACGCTTCTGATCCGGACAAGACCAAAGCCTCGTCATGATAGTATATGTTTGGAAATTATCTCTTTGGACATTAAAGATGGCGTAAGGGCCTTTGATAAGGACTGTATCTCTATCCTGTTGTGTCTTGAACTTCAACCAGAAGTAACCCTCGTCATGATAGTATATGTTTGGGAGTTGTATAAAGTTCCACATTTTGGTCATGAATTATTTCACAACGTGCATACACATGTCCTTTCCTAACGCATACATGATGAGAGTAGCATCCCAATATTCTAGTTCCTCCTTAACATCATCTTGCTCACTCTCCACTTGGAGATCACCATCCATACATAGGGGAAATGAACTTTATATCTCGACCAATTTCTGGGATTCTCTTGCCACTAATCACAATAACCCATAATTTCTTTGTCGGCTCCTCAACGCCTTCTCAGTCATTCTCCAAATCAGTAGATTTCGTGAGGTCCTTTGTCTCTTTATTCTCTACATCTTTCCCAAATTTCTCTGTTACCTTAAAATCTTCAAGGACTCATATATGTCATGGGCCGTTTCCCTGTTAGATATCTTCTCATACTCAGCATGAGAGATAGCATTCAGCAAAACAGTCCTGCATTTGTGATGATTCTTGAAATCTTTCTTTTGATCATCATTCATTTCGCTTCTCGTGAGCCTTACACCAGTAGCTTTAACAGGATGTTTGTAACCATCCAGCAGAAGATCCCATAGATCAGCATCTAGACCAAGAGAGTAACTTTCCAGTTTATCTTTCCAATATTCAAAGTTTTCACCATCGAATATTGGTGGTCTAGTATAACCATTGTTACCATTGTATTGCTCAGCAGAGCCAGATGTAGATGGAGTTGAATTTGTTGGAATTTCACCAGCCATCTTTTACTGAAGCGTTTTTCTCTTCCTGAATCTTTTCTAACCACGGTTAAGTGCTTGCACCTTAGAACCGGCGCTCTGATACCAATTGAAGGATAGAAAAACACTTAGAAAGGGGGGGTTTGAATAAGTGTAGTCTTAAAAACTTGAACGATAAAAATAAATTGCACAGTTATTTTTATCCTGGTTCGTTGTTAACTAAACTACTCCAGTCCACCCCCGCGGAGTGATTTACCTAACCTGAGGATTTAATCCACTAATCGCAACAGATTACAATGGTTTTCCACTTAGTCCGCGACTAAGTCTTCCAGAGTATCCTGGTCACAACCTGATCACTCCAGGAACAAATGCTTAGACACAAGCTAAGACTTTCTTAGAGTATCCTGACCACCACGTGATCACTCTAATTACAACTGCTTAGACACAAGTTAAGACTTCCTAGAGTATCCTGATCAACACTTGATCACTCTAGTTACTTACAAATTAATGTAATCAATTCTAAGAGTATTACAAATGCTTCTTACAAGCTATAATCACAACAGTGATATTTCTCTTAACGTTTAAGCTTAATCTCACTAATATATTACAACAGCAATGTAGTGAGCTTTGATGAAGATGAAGTTTCTGAGCTTTGAATTGAACAGCGTTTCAGCAAGTTAATATTCACAGAATTTGGTTCAGAGTTGTTAACCTTGCTTCTCATCAGAACTTCATATTTATAGGCGTTTGAGAAGATGACCGTTGAACGCATTTAATGCTTTGCGTGTTCCGTACAGCTTTGCATTTAATGTTTCACGCTTTTGTCAACTACCTCGAGCCTTGTTCACGCTGTGTCTACTGACGTTGCCTTTAATAGCTTCCAACGTTCCTTTTGTCAGTCAGCGTAGCCTGCCACCTGTACTTTCTTCTGAACTGATGTTTGAATATAATATTTGAATATCATCAGAGTCAAACAGCTTGGTGCATAGCATCTTCTTGTCTTCTGACCTTGAAGTGCTTCTGAGCGTGATACCATGAGAACTTCAGTGCTTCTGCTTCTGACCTCAAGTTCTTCTGATGCTTTCATAGACCAATGTTCTGATTCTGCCTTGACCATCTTCTGATGTCTTGCCAGACCATGTTCTGATGTTGCATGCTGAACCTTCTGAGACAAAGCTTCTGAGCGCTGATTTGTGCATACTCTTTATATATTTCCTGAAATGGAAATTGCAATGTATTAGAGTACCACATTATCTCACACAAAATTCATATCCTTGTTATCATCAAAACTAAGAATATTGATCAGAACAAATCTTGTTCTAACACTATTCACCCCCCCTCTAGATCCTCAGGCCAGCGTCTAACATGTGGCATCAAGAGCTCTGGTTTATTCCGTGCTACGTGAAACACTTATTGGAAAGATGGCTTCCGGACCTAAAGGGGCTCACAATAGAGCTCCAGTTTTCAACGGTGAAAACTATGGCTATTGGAAGGATTGTATGTGTGTCCACATCAATGCAATTGATAGGAACATCTGGAAAGCTATTGTCAATGGTCCCTTTCAGATCACCATGACTAATGCAGCTGGTGCAGTTGTTCCAAAACCAGAAAATACTTGGGATGCTGAAGATGAAAAGAGATATGCATACGATTGGAAAGCGAGAAACATTCTAATTTCAGCTCTAGGAGTTGATGAATACTATCGCGTTTCCCATTGTAGATCCGCTAAAGCTATGTGGGACACATTGCAAGTTGTCCACGAGGGAACGGATGATGTCAAACTAGCTAGGATCAATACGTTAACTCAAGAGTTCGAACTCTTCCACATGGAAGATGGTGAATCCATCGAAAACATGCAGAAGAGATTCGTTCACCTGAAAAATCGGTTAAATTCTCTTGATAGACCTGTTTCCAATGCAGTTGCTACTAACAAAATCTTAAGATGCTTGAACAGGGAATGGCAACCCAAGGTTACAGCAATAAAGGAAGCAAATGATCTAAATACCTTAGACATTACCACTCTTTTTGGTAAACTAGAGGAACATGAACAACACCTTAAATGCCTTGACATGCATGAGAAAAGGGCAAAGAAAGAAAAGAACATGGAGAAAGAGGTAGAGAAGAAGTCAATAGCTCTAAAAGCTTCAAGCTCCAAGACCTCAAGACAAGAGCTAGAGGATAGTGATACAAGTGATGACGAAGACTCCGATGATGAGGAAATGGGACTGTTTGTACGAAGATACAACAAATATCTAAAGAAAAATGGAGCAAAACATTATGACAAAGGCTTGATCAACTATAGAAAGCAATCAAACAAGTTCAAACAAGATGACGACAACAAAGGAAAAATCAAAGGCCCTTGCTTTAATTGTGGGAAAGCCGGTCACTACAAACCGGATTGTCCATACCTTAAGAAGGAAAAAGAGAAGAACCAAAGCAAAGGTCATAACAAATCTAAGAGAGCCTACATAGCATGGGAAAGTGATTCATCTAGTGAAAGCTCATCAAGCGATGAAGAAAAATCAGCAAACCTATGTTTTATGGCTCATCAACACAAGAAAAAGAAAGTTGTAAGTCATCTTAAACCTGAACTCGTAGATAAGGTATCTCATTCTCAACTAAAACTTGCTTTTGAAGAATTACATAGAGATGCAATTAAAGCTTTCAAACTTTTGGCCTCAAATAAGAAAATCTTTTCATATCTTGAATCAAAAGTTGAGAAAACCGAAAAGGATATGGAAGCTTTAAAACAATCTATGCTAGACATTCAAAAGGATAAAGTTGAGATAGATCCTACATCATGGTTTGGTTGTGAGACATGTCACATTTGGCAAAAAGAAGTAAGAGATCTAAAAGCCAAGTTAGACAAGGCTCTACAACCAAAAGTGACTTTTGCGGTTGATCCAAATAAGTTCAAAAGATCGTATACTCCTTTATATAGTAAATACACTTTTGTATCAAAAGTATCAACTAGCAAAACAGCATATTCTCATCATATTACCTGTCATTATTGTTGCAAAAAGGGACATACCATTGAAAAAATGCAAATTTAGGAGAATTTTAGTTCCTCAAGGAGTATTTCAATGGTTGCCTAAGTGCAACAACTTCTGTACTCACCACCTAGGACCCAATGAAGATTGGGGACCTTCTATTCTAAATTAATTTTGCAGGAAAAGTGTCTTGACATCGCCGAAAGGTGGTGGTTCCTTGATAGCTGATGCTCAAGACACATAAAGGGAGACATATCACTTTTTGGTATGTCATCTATAAAGAAATATTCTTGGCAAAGGAAATGTAGGTGACCTGGCCACCACTAATGTATAAGATACATCTCAAATACAAGTTAACCCGAAAAACACAAAGGTCGCATTACTTGATGTGCAATTGGCAAGTTGCATTGCAAGGAAATTTAAACCTATTCTAAGCAGAATATTGTTTGGGACACTGTCCCGCATCCGGGAGAACATCAAGTAATCGATACTAGATGAGTTTTTCGCAAAATCAAGCAATCAAGTTATGAAACATTCTATCAAGATAATTCATCATCAAATCTAGGAGTATAGCACACTGACAAGAGGATTCCACACAATGATGACAAAACACCTACATATTGAGAAAGCGGTAACATGTTTATTGTTCACTTCCAAAAATTTTATTGATACTATAATATGCTATCAATTAACATGCTTATAGTGACTTCATATATGTTTATCTATATATCTCAATTACATATATGTGTCTATCATCTCCATTCATAACATATCATGTTTTGGGCATACAAGCAAGCAACTAAGCATAAATGCATCATAGAGTAACATCCCTAAGGCATTTCAAACATTTGAAGCAACTTAGGTCGACCTAACCTGTATCTGAGTCGACCTACAGAAGAAAACTTTCAGCAGAAACCAAAAATGCCCAGTTACGTCGACCTACCCTCTTTTTAGGTCGACCTAATCTGCAATTTTTTAAAGGCTTCTCTGTTAGGTCGACCCAGCCTTCATTTAGGTCGACCTACTGCTTCAAAAATTCCCAAATTTGGGTCTGTTGGTCGACCCGACCCATCCCCATTCATTCATAATCATTCCTCTTTTCTTTCCCACTCATTCTCACATCATTGTGTACGGCCAACCCTAATTCCTCAAACCCAAAAGGTTGTCAAAAATCATCCCCCTCACACAAATCATCAGCAAGAATGCCTCCAAAATCAAGAAAGGGAAAGGAAATCGCATCTGGATCATCCTCTCAACCGGTAAGTGCTGTAGCCCTTGTTCATCCTGATTGCAAAGAAAATTTTGAAAAATGGCAAATGAAGAGGAAGGTAGTCAAGCAATATATCTATAATCAACATGTTGCTAAGCACATGCACATTCCTGATGTTGTCAGTCTTGTTCAGCATCAAAATGTTCACCCCCTTTTGGAGTGTGCCACACCGTATTGTGAAAACACTGTTAGCGCTTTCTATGCAGGGTTCACAAGAGAGGAAGGTTGTAATTTTAGGTTTAAAATGGGGTCGAGATCCCATATTGTTGACAAACGAGCCTGGATAAGTATCTTTGGTCTTACACTCTTAGGAGATGAAGTTCGTATAGAAGACGGTGACTTTCCGGCCAACTATGATCATGTCGCCTACATGAAATCTATTCTCAAAGACCCTGTCGTCTTTGACAAGCAAAATGAATCCATCACAGCCGGTCACCTAAAAAGAGATCCTAGGCTCCTCAACTGGATTATCTCAAGAGTTATTCGACCACGAGCAGGCGGATTCTCAAGAACTGAACGAAATGAGGTTGTGTTAATGTACCTGATTCAAAATAGGACACGTGTGCACTGGCCACACTTTCTAACTGCCAAGTTTGAAGAGGTAAAGCAGAAGACTACTGCTCTATGCTATGGCTCAATCATTCAAACAATCGTGAACCATTTCGGCATGAAACTCGATGGATTGTCCTACATTCACATGAAACAGAATCAAGACTTCTCCCAAACAACCTTAACTCTCATGGGATACCATTGGGATCCAAATAAGAAAACCTACTATCTCATTCAAAAGGGAACCGGAAAGATCATCTACAACTATGATGATCCTACGGAATTTGGTCACATTGCAGGGAATGAAGAAGAAGGAAATGATCAAGAAATAGCAAATATTGAGGATCACACCATGGAAGATGTAGCTCATGACACGGACTCAAATTGGCAATATGTACCTCCTCAAGAGGAAGAAATTCCTTGGGGATACACTGCTCCACCTCCGCCGGATCAGTCCAACATCATCTCCATGCTTGAAAATATGCAACTCCTACAGCAACAACACTTCGACACACAGCAGCTTCAGTTCCAGAACATGCAACAACTTCAACAAGATCGATATGACGAACAACAACGTCAATATCAATCACTATACAGCCTGGTTCAAGACCACAAAAGCGATTTTGAGACTTTTGCCTCCAACTTGACTCTAAGACAGAATCAGTTTGAGGAAACAGCATTGCATCGTCATGCTAACATAAGTCAAAGCTTCAATACTCTAAACCACTCCGTGCTTGATCTGTTGGAACAAGTTGAAGAAGACCGTCCTCAAACATTTCAAAGAGGAAGAGGAAGACGGGGAAGGCGTTAGGATGCATATCTTTTCATTCCATCATATCATTACATCTCATTCCATCATTGTCATGAATATTTACTAAAGATTTCTAAGTACTTAGTTTAGTTTTCTTTTAAATTTGTCTGAATATTATGTGTGCTTGGTTGTAACATTAAAAGTTTTTTTTTGGATATTATGTCACCTCTACTTGCTTCTGTTAACGATTATGTGTGCTACGTTCCTGCCTTATCTATTTTATACTGTCTCTTGTTTCTATTACTCGTGCATTTCTTTTTTTGATGTTGTCAAAGGGGGAGATAGATGCTGAGAGTACGGGGAATAGATGCTGAGTGTACGGGGGAGCTTAGTTATGGATGCTGAGAGTATGGGGGAGCAATCACTACTTGTTCTGTTAGAGATGTCACTGATTGTTTGCCATCATGAGATGTCATTGAGTGTTCGCCATCATCAAAAAAGGGGAGAATGTAAATACAAGGTCACATTCACAAAGAAGTTTTTGATCCATGGCAAACTCCACAAGCAAACAAACAACAAGGCTTAAGCAAAAGAACTCAAGGAAATGCTAGGTTGGCTATTCAAGACAAATCAGGTCGACCTGCAATATATCTAGGTCGACTCAAAACTAAGAAAACAAGAAAGTTTCAGAAATACCACAAGTAGGTCGACCTAACCACACTCCCAGGTCGACCTAAACTGAAGAGTTTTTGTCATATCACTGTTAGGTCGACCCACTCACATCCACAGGTCGACCTAATCTGAAGAATTCTTCAAAAAGCTGAATTAACTGATTCTAGGTCGACCTAACCTAGCAATAGGTCGACTCAACTGGCAACAAATTCATTCTGACTCATTCTTACCTCTGTTAGGTCGACCTAAGCACCAAGGTAGGTCGACCTATCTGCTAAAAACTTCCCAAATCATGTGTTCACTCTGCTCCAACATACCAGCAACTCATATATATTGTCCAAGGTCCAATTATTGAAAACAACACCAACGACTGAAAGATACACAAAGGCTTCTCATCTTCGTTCTTCGTCATCTCCAACACAATTACACATAATCATTCTTGCGTTAAGGGTTAGTGATCGAGTTCGATAACGTCCATGGAACGGAATTGAAGATTCCTAGTGGGTGAAGATTTGTGGGGTTTTTGGTGAATAAAATCCGAGGGTTTTGTCCTCCAAGATAGGTGTTTCTTGGGGGTTTTTATCAAGAGGTTTCATCGAGGATCCATCTGAGTGTGAAGATTGAAGAACAAGGGTTCAAGGCAATTCAAGACACTGCAGAAAAGGGATCAAGTGAAGCTCTTGGATCACCTTGATCTGACTCAAGATTAAGGGGGAAGAAGATTCAAAGGATCGACAAATTCGGTTTATTGTTTATCGCTTTGTTTTCTTCTTTGTATATACTACTTTCAACATTAATGGAAGATTTCCCAATTTCAATTTGGAATTGGGGGCAGACGTAGTCGTAGCGAGGACGATCGACGAACTGCCTGAACAAATATCGTGTTCTTGTCGCTTTTATCTTTTCATTTACGTTCTGTTCATATTTGGTCATAATTGCAAAATTGATTAACGATTCAAGTGTTAAAATTGTGAATTAAAGTTCTGCATAAACATCACAATTCACCACATCTTGAATCATCATCAATTTGAACACTATCACCAAGTGTTTGTCTTTTTGCTTATTCCATTATTACTGCATTGCAAATCAAAGTTTGTCAATTTAGAAGTTAATTGATTCTCAGCTGTGAAATGTATTGATTCGATAACATATCACTTCATCGTTAATCTCAATTATCTTGTGGTTTTGTCACATATACGACCCTTGCAATAACGGTCCGGAATAGACGCAAGTCGATTCAGAACCGCTTTCGCTTTAGTTCGAAATAATTCCGAAAAACTCTGTGAGATCTATTCACCCCCCTCTAGATCCTCAGGCCAGCGTCTAACACATTACATTGACTTAGAACTTTCTAGGCTATAAATTAATCTAAGATTTATCGGAACACTCTAGAAATATGTAGCAACTTTAGACTATTCTAGTTTTCTCTAAACATTGTCATATATTTTTGCTAGAATATTATAGAAATGTGCATCAATTTGAATAATAACATAATGGTAACAAATGATGGATGAATCCATTAAATGGAAAATCTATTTGAAGATCTTGATAACTAATTTTAAGCAATTTAGTCCAAGAATCTTCAAATCCAAATTCCTTCATTTTCCATTTAACAAAGTGAGTTTGTTTGAAATTATGAGAAAAACAAAAACAATCATAGTGATATTTGTTAGCCATTCAAACAATAATTAGGAAGCTGGGTGAAAGTACAAATGGATGGGAAATGACACAGAAATGCTTGTCCAGTTTCACCGTGTAGTACATACCATGTGTAATAGGTTTTCTAGATATGTTTGATTCCATGGCATAAGTAAATAAAACTTTTTGAAAAAACCGTATCAAAACCTTCATCAAAGTTTTTGTTTTTGCACCAACTAAATATCATAATGATATATAATTCTACATAAAATCAACCTCTACTCTAGAAAAATAAAATAACAAGATCCATTTGTCAACAAATTAATAGATGACTTCTATAAATATTGTAAATGAAGCCAACACTTAAAAGTGAGTATAGCCTGTCAATCTTGGTAGAGAGGCATCAGATGTATATTTGGGCCATGTTGGAGTTGTCTTTTCTCCATATATAGAATGATTCCATAATGAATCAAGAACCAGTTGAAGAAGTCTGAACAAGAAAATTCAACATATATTTATTTGCAAAAATAACTTCATACTTTGCGACAGCTCTAAACAAAATTTTCAAAGTCTACTAACATGAAACACTTGCTCTTCAAAAATGATCACACAAGTAATTCAAATTGATATAAGTAAATTAGGGTAGAAGACTTACTTTCAACAATGGGATACCAAGCATTCAACATAGTTCATGCAAGTGTCCAACCAACTGCCATGAATTTTTTCTAGTCTATTAACTTTCCAGTTAGAGAGAATTAATCCTTCTATATATAGGTTTGTCAATAATAGTGTATCATTCTTCTCGGAATAACATAATGGTAACAAATGTTGGATGAATCCTTTAAATGGAAAATCTCTTCGAAGATCTTGATAACTGATTTTAAGCAATTGAGTCCAAAAGAGTCTTCAACTCCAAGTTCCTTCATTTGCCATATAACGAAGTGAGTTTGTTTGAAATCATGAGAAAAACAAAGAGAGTCCTTTAACACACTTAGGTTTTGATTAATAAATGAAATTTCCTGGAAATCCTGAGGAGGCAACAACAATTGAGTTTACGTTTTGGTGCCCAAATCAAGTGAAATAATCACAAATGACTTGTCAGTGGGAACAAAGTAATTGTCAATTGCCAACCAATTAACACTACCACTCAGATACACAACCATCGTCCTCACGCAATAATGAGCCCTGGGAGGATTTTGGATATTTCTCCAAGCATCATCTTGCAAGCTGAAAACCCTAACATTTGTTCTCGTTACTGCGACCACCTTATATGTGTTGTTTGATTTATCACAACCAAACGTGAAACTAAAAGGAATACTTAGATCGTCGTAAAAAGAACATAATCTTTGGGACATTGTCCTGGTGGCTGGATTCCAAATGTGAAACCCTCTCCAATTACTCCCATTAAGCCTATGAGAGCCTACCAAACATAGCAATCCATTGCATGAACCGACAACATGCCTGAATTCATTTTTATTTAATTGAAAGTAAGGATCCATGGGTAATTTGAAATTGATTGGAGAGTTTTTGTACAAAGGATCAAATGAGAAGGATGCTAAGATGAAACCAATGGCACTTACAAGCGTGCAATAGTCATTTTGTGAAGATTTATGAAGGTGTAATTTAACAAAGGTGGGATCAGAGATGAGTGAATTCCATGACTTAGACACACATCTGAATCGCATAAGTCGCTTTACTGTAAGACGTGATAACACATCTGTAAGGAATTCTTCGGGAACGAATGCCGGCGACAGTGGAAAACGCCGCGAGGGAGATGGATTGAGGAGACCCATTACGTGTTTTTTAGATCAGTTGAAACGTTGAACCCTAATATTAATCTCATAGTAAAACAAAAAATAAGATACAAACTCTACAAATTAAATATGAAGAATAGTTAAATATAGATTTTTTTTAATGTAGTCTTTATTATCCGGGCCTAAAAAAAATAGACATGCCTTGATTTGGAAAAAAATATAAACTTTAATGATTATTAATTTTATATAGAAAATATCATCAATGTAATAGTTTGAACTAAATGAAAAAATAAAATATATATTTATAAGATAATTAAAAAAATTTAATTGTATATAAACAAAAATTCATATACTAACTAATTTTAGAAATCAACTTATTATTTTGCATACATAAATAATAAAATTCAAAATTAAGCTACAATAATTAGAAAAACCATGATAAACAAAATAAGAAAAGAATACTAAAAAAAATTAAAAGAAAGCATAAGTAATAGACAGAAATAAAAAGAGATAAAAAGGTGAATGATAAAAGAAATTAAAATTAATAAACATTTATAAAATTAAAAGAACTTCAAAATCAATACCTAAAAAAAATTAAGAATTAACAAAAATCAATAAAATAAAATATTATAATATTGACTAAAAAAATTTAATTTTTTTTTAAAATTCATCTTTTAATTCTCAATCTTACATTATCCAACTTATTCGATAAAATATTTTCAAAAAGAACATATTTCCTTATACTTCAAAGATATATGTACCTACAAACAAAACATGTCAAAGAATTAGAAAACAAAGATACAATTGAATCAACCCTTTTTAAAATAAGAGAAAAGGGGTAATGCGCTGACAGTGTAAAAATATTTTACACTGTCAACCAATCATCATCATGTATCTAATTAAACCACTCTTTTATTTAAAAAATAATTTAATAACATGGCTAATTGATAACTTTCTATTGGATGACAGTGTAAAACTATTTTACACTGTCAGTGCACTACCTTTTAACTCTTAAAATAATATAATTACATTATAACATTATCAACTTACCTAGAAAACAAAAAATAAAAATAGCATCCATACAAATGAAAGGGGAAGTAAACCTTTTTTTTAACAGTTTGAAAACACAGACGCGTAGCAAAATGTGCATCAAAATAATCTTTATATGCATCGTGTGCGATTTTTTTTCTGTTTGTCTTAATGGATTATGATAATTTATTTAATTTTGATTAATTAAATAATCATTTATCTTTTTTATATAAATTTTAAAAAATTTGGAATTCGGAAATTCGGTAGTGGATTTTAAAATTTTATTGTAAGTTAATGTTATTCTTTTACAATTTTAATGTCTTTTTAAATAAATTTAAGAAATTTTAAAATTAGAAAGTGGGTAGTGGGATATTTTGGTTAATAGTTAGTGGGTAAATGAACTTTATTATTATTAATTTTAATGGACCATTATCATTAGTATTATTTTCATTTTAAAATAAATTTAGAAAATTATGAAATTAGTTAATATATGGATGAAAGCATAAGTACAAATTTCCATGCAATGTCCCATTGCAAGACATGTACAATCATATGTGCATCTTTAAAGCAATTATATATATATATATATATATATATATATATATATATATATATATATATATATATATATATATATATATATATATATATATATATATATATATATATATATATATATATATATATGGATTTTGCTACAGTAGACCCACTTATTTTTATGAAGGTCTATTTTAGCAAGTTTTAACTACAAAATGGTTAAATGTACCTTAAGGTGAATGTTGCTAAAATAGACCTTCATAAAATAAGTGGTGTATTATAGCAAACCCCTGCTAAAATACACCTTCATAAAAATAAGTGGTGTATTATAGCAAACCCCACTGGGGTTTGTTTTAATACACCCACTTAATTTTATGAAGGTGTGTTTTAGTAAGTTTTAACTAAAAAATACTTAAATGCACCCTAAGGTGTGCATGTTGCTAAAATAGACCTTCATAAAAACAATTATATATATATATATATATATATATATATATATATATATATATATATATATATATATATATATATATATATATATATATATATATATATATATATATATATATATATATATATATATATATATATATATATATATATATATATATATATGAGGAGGGATCAAATTACACCCGAAGAGTTACACCACGAGTTACACTCGTTCAATAACTACATCTCGAATTAATATTTTTTAAATTCAACCGTTGGATTGAAACATAATATCATATAGATCATACCTATAAAGTTTGAACTTAATCTATAATGATTTACTATGTCATTGAATTACATTAAAATTAACGTTATATGAAAGCTCATTTTGACGTTAATCTTTGGATATCTTGATGACATAGTAAATCATTATAGATTAAACTCAAACTTTATAGGTATGATCTATATGATATTATGTTTCAATCCAACGGTTGAATTTAAAAAATATTAATTCGAGATGTAGTTATTGAACGAGTGTAACTCGTGGTGTAACTCTTCGGGTGTAATTTGATCCCTCCTCATATATATATATATATATATATATATATATATATATATATATATATATATATATATATATATATATATATATGAGAATGCCATATTTATATGAGAATGTGAGAATGAATCTGAACCATTGGATTTTAAAATAAATGGTGGAGATTATGAGTGAATCTTTTTTTTCTCTCTCCTACATTTTGACATATGATATGCCCTATATATATATATATATATATATTTTTTGTAAGCAAGTTATATTGAATAAGAACGAAAGTTCTTAGAACTCAGTTACAAAGTGGCAAAAGCCAGAAGGAAAATTACAAACCAAATAGAACCTAACTTAAGTAAAACAAAGGGTTTTTGCTAAACTCATAAAAGTTACAATTGGGATGTGTAATTTTCCCGACAAACGACCATCTCCAAACAAGGATTTTGCAACTCCAAATCAAGTCGCTTGAATTGCAATGCGAGCTATTAAAGATAATATCATTCCTGCACAACCATATGCTCCAGACAATGGCCAACCAAATACTACCCTCCTTCCCACTCCTAACTTTATTATGAAGACAAAAAGAACACCAAACCCAAAAAAACTCTTTCAAATCTTCACAATAAGCATAATTCAAACCAATCCAAGCCGCCATTGCTTTCCAAACCAATTTGGCTATCCGACAATCCAAGAATAAATGCGAAATACTTTCACAATCCGAGTTACAAAAGACGCACAAAAGATTCGAAGAACAAGAAAGAATACCTTTTTTCAAAATAGAATCTCTAGATGGAATTTTATTCTTAAACATTCTCCAAACAAACGCTTTAGCTTTTAGATGAACCTCCACCTTCCATAATAATGCAAAGACAAAATCATATTGATTGGCCGGTCCGAGCGGTATAGAAAAGTTCCTAATCGCACCGAAGCAAGAAGAAACGGTAAAAGAGCCTTCGACCTCCATCCTCCACTCGGGCCGATCAGGCCCCGATGGCTTAACCACTATTGCTGGCAGCAGCGTATTCAACCGAAGCAGGGCCTCCGCCGCTCCCTGTTCAGCCGACATACTCACGCCGAAATCGCCCCACCTCCACACGCCATTAACCCAACCTCCCATACCGGAAATAGCAACTTCCTGCAAAAGAGAAGACGAAAACAAACCCGGAAAAATCTCTTTTAGAATACCCGCCTCCAACCAAGAAGCGTGCCAAAAAGGAATAGAATGACCGGTACCGACACAATACTTGATATTAGACACTAAAAAATCATCCGGAAGATGTTTACCCAAAGCCATTAAATCCGATCACCACACCGATTTACTAGTCCGAGTTTTAGCTTTCAAATCTCCAACCAAAGCTTTCACTTTAACGTTCTCATATCTCGCCTTTAAAACCCGGAACCACAAAGAATCGGTAGCTCCTAAAATCCTCCATCTCCATTTTAGAAGAAGCACAAGATTAGTTTTCAAACATTTTCACATTTATAGCCCACCATATACTTTCCTCATATGGTCTGTAATAGTTTTTCCAGCCAGTCAATGAATTTTAGTTCTGGTAATGAGTTGAAAGTAATACTTAGGGAAGTGCCAGACCAAATTGCATTGCTAAAGTACATGTTTTAAAACAGTGATCCATCGTTTTGTATTTACTATTATATTTGGGACACAGAATTAATTCCCTTGTTATAAGATTCTCTTTTACTGGGTGGATATTCTTTATAGTTTTTCATAATTTCTCAAACTTTGCTAAGTTAGTATTAGAAGGACCTGTAATTTTTTTTACCTGTATCTCAGATTTATCAAAGACAGAAAACTGATTCGAAGTTTTGGAGGAAAATCATTTCAAAACCTTCATCAAAGTTTTTGTTTTTGAACCAAAGAAAATTAAAGTTTATCTTCAGCTTTTCATGACAACAAACTAAATATCATAATCATATATATTTTGAAAGAAAACAAAGCATACATATTATTAGTAACTACCAAATACAAAGACAAAACATATATAGATTGTTGTGGAAATGCTAAGAGAACTGAAGTTAGAAAGGCATTACTTCTATGTAAAATCCAACATCTACTCTAGAAAAATAGAATAACAAGATCCATTGAGCAAACACTTAAAACTGAAAATTAGCAGAGAGGTATCAACTTGCATTCGGGCCATGTTGAAGCTGTCTATTCTCCTTATATAGCATTAATCCAAAATGAATCAAGAACCTGTAACAAATCCGAACAAGAATATTCAACATATACTAATTAGCAAAAAAATAACTTCATACTTAAATTTAGAAGGACATATCTGTAAAAAAAACTGTCTATCTGCTTTCAATTTAATTTTAACTTGTCAAGACAATCCAAATAAAGAAAATTTCATACAAAATGAGTATCCTTTGGGAGAGTTATCTTAAGAAAATTTATCTTTTACCATAAAATAAATAAAAGTTTATAATGAATCCATTTGATTCAAAAGTTGTCAAACCGTTATACACAATCAATCAACAATACAATCACTAACATCAAGAGAAAATGACCACACAAGTAAGTAAATCTGAGTGAAGTAAATTGTGGTAGAAGAACTTACTTTCAACATTAGGATACCAAGCTTTCAACATAATTCGTGCAAGTGTACAACCAAGGGCCATTAATTTTCTCTAGTGTGTTATCTTTCCGGTAATAGAGAATTGATCCTTCTTCGTTTTTCACTAATAGTGTGTCATTCTTCTCCGAATAACATAATGGTAACAGACAAACGTTGAATCTACTAAATGGATAATCTATTTTGAGATTATTGTAACTAATTTTGAGAAACTGAGTCCAAGAGTCTTCAACTCCAAATTCCTTCATTTTCCATATAAGGAAATGAGTTTGTTGGAAATCATGAGATAAACAAATACAGTCATTTAACACACTTAGATTTGGTGTAACAAATGATCCTATATCCAAACCCCGAGGAGGCCGGAACTGAGTATGTGTCTCTGTGCCCAAATCAAGTGAAATAATCAAAGATGGCTTGTCAGTAGGACCAAAGTGATGGTGAAACGCCAACCAATTAACACTACCATTCATATACACAACCTTCGTCATCGGAAAATAATGAGCCCCAATAGGAGTTTGAAAATCTCTCCAAGCATTATCTTGCAAACTGAAAACCCTAACATTAGTTCTCGTTACCGTCACCACCTTATATGTGCTGTTTGATTTATCACAACCAAAAGTGAAATTAAAACGGGTAGTTAGATCGTCGTAAAAAGAACCAAATCTTTCTGACATTGTCCTTGTGATCGGATTCCAAATGCAAAACCAGCTCTCAATATTCCCATTAAGCCAAGAAGAGCCTACCATACATAGCAATCCATTGCAACAACCAACAGCAGTATTTAATTGATAGTAAGGATCCTTAGGAAGGGTGAAACTGATTGGAAAGTTTTTAAAGAAAGGATATAAGGTGAAGGATACTACACTGAAATCAATAGCACTTACAAGCGTGAAATAATCATATTGTGAAGATCTATGAAGGATTAATTTAACGAAGGTGGGATCGGAGATGAGTGAATTCCATGACTTACGCACACATCTGAATCTCATAAGCGGCTTTACTGCAAGACGTGATAACACATCTGTAACGAGTTCATCGGGAACGAATGCCGGCGGCAGTGACTTCATGGGAGTAAGTCGCAAGTGAGATGGAGTTAGGAGATTCATTCAGTCTGTTCTTCGGAGAGTTGAACGTTAAACCCTAATAAACATATAACAAAATGCATTGTTTTTTCAAATTTAGGAGTAACGGTATTAAACTCATATTAAAAGGAAAATTAAGATGAAAAATTAAAAATTAGTATTTTTTTAAAGATTAAACTCATATTTAACTCATACACGTAAATATCATAAATAATTAAGGGTTAAACCCTATTTTGCCCCCTGCCACTTGGGGTGAATCCCAAAAAGGACCCTGTAAAAAAAAAAACACAGATTCCATCCTTGCCAAATTCAGATTCCCTCATTTTAAACCCTCAGTGGATGAGATCCCATAAAAAGCTGACATGGACTTGCCACGTTGGCATATCTTATTATTTGAGGTACAGGTGTCATTTTTTATTTTTATTTTTAATTCAGAATAAACATTTAACATATTTTAATTATTGAAACACTTAAACTTAAAATTAAAAAATCAAATGAAGCTGTTTTGTTGATTTCAAGTTGTCTCTTTTGTTTCTAGGGTTTGTACGCAGCGCTTCCTCCATCTACAACATCAACCTGCATACGAGCTTCAAAGAATGTCTCGAAGCGCAAGTTCAGAGATTAATAGCTGTGGGAGGAAAGCTCCAATCTGCGGGCACCATCAACCTATGCGAATGTTTGTGTCGAAATCGAAGTCAAACCCAGGAAGAAAATATTGGAAGTGTAGAAATTGGGGGGTACGTTCGATTTCAGTTTATAACCCTAGTTCTCCATTTCTTTTTTCTTAATCCTAATGTTGTTTCAAATTGATTCAGAAGAATGATGATTGCAATGGGTTTCAATGGGACGATGAAATTGATAGTGAAATAGTTGAAGGTGGCTCTTTAACTGAAAGTGAACAACTGTTAGAGGTTATGAGGATTTTGGGTGCAGAATTTGGGAAGAATTTTGTACAGGAGGTTGGGATGTCAATGAACAAGATGAAGATTGAGAAATTGAAAATGAAGGCTGCAAAAGATCAGAAGATTATTAATGCCCTCACCTGCACTCTTATTGTATCTTGGTTGTTTTTTGTTTTTCTGTTTAGTAGTAAGTAGATGTTGTACCAATCTTGGTTGTTTTTTGTTTTTCTGTTTAGTAGTAAGTAGATGTTATTGTATCAGATGTATTCTTATTGAAATAGAAATGTTATTGCCTTGTCACATATGCACTCTTACTGAAATTGCCTTGTAGTGAACTGAAATGTTATTGAAATTTAACTACTAAAATTGCAATGACAATTAAGTTGTATCTGAGGTTGACAAATGTTCTCTAATTGCACCCTAATTGAGTTGTATCTGAAGTTGAACATCTATAATTGCATTCTAACTGAGTTGTATCAGATGCACTCTAATTGAACTATAATTGCAAACTGAGATACATAATTGATACAACCAGCAACCAGCAACCAAGTTAAGTCTACCAAAACATGACAAGAAAAAACAAATATACATTGAATAAGAACAATCATACCTTTTGTTGGTCAGATATGAAAACATATCTTCTTTGTTGTCCAATGTCTTCCATTAGAAGCTGCAAGAACCATCTCCAGCTTTCCTTTGTCTCTGTCTCCACAACACCAAAGGCTAGAGGAAAGTATTGATCATTTGGATCTCTAGCCACAGCAATAAGCAACTGGCCACCATACTGGGTCTTCAAATGGCAGCCATCTACACCAATAAATGGTCTGCATCCATGGAGGAACCCCTTCTTGCAACCATCAAAGCAAAAATAGAAACTACCAAACCTTGGTGGTAGTGTAGGAACTGGCCTTTCCACAGATATCTTTACAGTATTTCCATCATTTTGCTTCTTAAGTTCTGCAGCATAATTGTATAACATGGAATATTGCTTAGAACAATCTCCTTCAATTATTTTTTCAGCCATGTGTTTAGCTCTCCATGCCCTTCCCTTGGAAATCCCAACTAAATATTTGCTCCTAAGTTCTGCCATCAGATCTGATACTTTAACCTTGCCACTTTGATGCCTCTTCTCTACCACAACTTTAGACACCCACTTAGAATTTGCTGACTTGTTATTTAATACCCTAGAACAAGTATGGGTCCCCACCCAAGTTTTTAATTGAAAAGTGTGTTTGTCACCAACTTTACTACAAAGGGCTGTAAATCCATATTTACCCCTACATTCTACCCTAACTCTTGTGCTTTCATTTTTCACAAACCGAATCTCTCTACCATTTAAAACAGACCATTCCCTTATTGCATCTTTAAATTCAACAAGAGAATTAAACTCCATACCTAGTTTGAACTCATAGTCTTTGTTGAGTAACTCTCCTCTAAACTTCTCATACTTGGGCATCTTCTCATTGTCACTAACATCTGGATCAGAACTACCAAGCTCTTCACTCTCATAATCAACATCATGCTCTACAGCCTTTGATGAACTAGGTTTGTCCCGAATCACCCTTGAAGGAACACGCAACTTTATTTTTTTGGGAGACCTTAAAGTTGATGCATCCTTGTTAGCTCTTAACTTGTACCTAAGCTTCTTACCTGCCACTTCAACCCTATTACCATCATTTGGTCTTTCAACCTCCACAGTCACAAATCCTTCATTGTCATCATTTACTCTTTCTTCCTCGCTGTCCCCAAACCTTACCCCTGGAGAGTCATCATCTTCAGTCACTTCACCAACATCAACTATATTTGGTTTCTCAGCCCACTTTGTGTTGTCTCCAACAAAATGTTCTAGCCAAATATGCCCCTCAACATTGTGCTGGATACAATGCTTTGTAATTTCTGTAACATGAAGATCATCAGTCAAGTGAAAAAAGTTTTCATCAATACCTTCTATTTTCCTCCACATTCTGATTCGACCTCCATCAAATCCAAGTTGGAGAACCACATTCATTGCTTCGTAGAATGACCAGGTATCTGGATCTTGCCCATGAAGAGTCGATACATCTCCTCCTCTGTAGAAGACGAAGTTTTCACGCACGAACTCACCACCATGGTGAAAGATTATTTTGCACAGCGTCATTCTTGCAATAGAAAAACCTACCGTTAATAACCATGAAAAATGGAATCGGGAACAATAGATGAACTGAAATAATCATACCTTACAGCTGTTGATACTTTCTCTTTGAAGATGGGTTGAAAATGGACGTTGAAGAGAGAAGATGGAGAACATGCAAATGGAACTTTTCTGTTTTAGGGTTGCAAGGGGGAGAACGAAAGGTTTATATCTTCATTTGATTTTTTAATTTTAAGTTTAAGTGTTTCAATAATTAAAATATGTTAAATGTTTATTCTGAATTAAAAATAAAAATAAAAAATGACACCTGTACCTCAAATAATAAGATATGCCAACGTGGCAAGTCCATGTCAGCTTTTTATGGGATCTCATCCACTGAGGGTTTAAAATGAGGGAATCTGAATTTGGCAAGGATGGAATCTGTGTTTTTTTTTTTACAGGGTCCTTTTTGAGATTCACCCCAAATGGCAGGGGGCAAAATAGGGTTTAACCCAATAATTAATTAACATAGTTTCTTCTTAAAGAAGATGTACCCTCTTTATTTTTGTTTCTGAATAAAAAAATAGTCTTTATTTTTAGTTATGAGTGATATTTTATAATTGTAATTTTTAATTTTATAGTTTTAATTTTTTTTTTGTGTAAATTCTTCAATTTTATGAGAAAATGATATTTTAATAATATAGAGTGTGTTTGAGAGAAAGTAGCTAGAATATGCAAACAGTTCGCACTTGACCATAAAGAAACTATTATTAAGGATTATGATCTCAAAATCTAGGGTAAATTTTCACTTTTTCTTCAACCTTGATAGTATGATCTTAAAGGAAAACATTTGTCAAATGATAGTCAACGTTCTTACCAAAGAATCTAATGACTAGCGTCTGTAACGGGTGAAAAGGGATATTCTTTGATAATAATGCTTTTGATCATCAACATCTTTTTTCTTTCTTTTCGGAAATGGCACGCACAATCCTTCACGCAAAATTTGGAAGAAAAGGCAGTCTTGGGGGAATGTTTCCTAGTCACACGAACTTTTAATTTATCCTAACGGAGAGAAAGGGGAAAAAGATCTCAATCTATCTTAGGTGCTTAGGTGTGGGGATTTCACCTAATAGAGTTTTCTGGGATCCGGGAGGCTGGTTATACTAGGGGAAGATATTAGCACCCTAAGTATCCGTAGTACTCTACGGGAACCTTTCTATTGTCTATGCTTTTAGGAATCCTGAGGGTCCTTGCATTGTAATCCCAAGAGGAGGCTAATCGAGGGTCCTTGTTATAGCACAAGAGAAAGCTACGTTGGCTTGTCTAACTTGGCTTTAAGCAGGGGGTAAGAGGTTTCACCGGGAATAATTCCTCTTGGGTGGATGTGCCTTATTGTTGATCTAAGGCTTTTTTAAGATGTTTCACCGGGAATAATTCATCTTGAGGTAAGAATCTATGTTATTCTATTAGAAAAGAGTCTTCACCGGGAAGTCATCCTCAATCCTAGGTCATAGTCCTATAATATATATACATGTTTATCTGTCCTATGGTTTTTCTCAGATGAAGATTTAAACAGTATATATTAACAGGTTATATTGAACAAAGTATTTAAAGCAGTAAATGAAAGCTTGTAAAAATGTACCAGGATGAAGAAGAGGCCTAGGATGTATGTACATAGCCTTATTGAACAGTTGAATGTTTTATTGAAAAGCAGTTGAATGCTTTATTTGAAAGATAGATGAATGTCTTATTGAAAACAGTTGAATGTTTGAATTTGAAGATTTGAATTGAAAAAAACAGCTTAAAAGTTTGAAAACAGAATAATTGAAGTTTGGGAGTTTATACCTCAGAATAGGGGCCCAAAGGTCTAAGAGCAGTTTCACAGGGAATAATGCCCCTCCTAGTACCAGAGATTTAAAACAGGTGAGAGAATTTTGTACAGAAGACAAGGTTTTAAAACAGACAAGTATGTACCAAAACAAAAGGGTTCATATGAACACTTTACTGTTTGTAAAGAACAGTTGAAAGAAATTTGAATTTTGAAATTGAACTGAATTGAAATTGAATTGAAGTTGAATTGAATTGAATTGAACTGAACTGAAATGAAATTGAATTGAAGTTGAATTGAATTGAATTGAACTGAACTGAAATGAAATTGAATTGAATTGAAAGGGGGGTTGGGACTTATACTCAAAGAGAGGCCCATTAACTATTTTTAAATGATTGAACTTTGGTTGAAGGATATAGGGTTTTGTTGTTTGAAACCCCTAATTGTCTGTTTAATCGGAAATTGAAGAAAATAGTTTTTTTTAATGGTAAAACCAACAAATTAAGGTAAGATACAATATCTACAACTTAATTACACTACACCGTACAAGGGCTTTCACAGCGCTTTTTATAGGCTTTTAGAGCGCTTAAAAGCGCTGCCTATGGTAGGCTGCCGTAGGTAAAGACAGCGCTTTTTGGTACGCCCAAAGCGCTCTCGTAGCATCTCCTATAGCAGCGCTTTTTCTAGAAAAGCGCTCTCGTAGCATCCCCTATAGCAGCGCTTTTTCCAGAAAAGCGCTCTCGTAGCATCCCCTGTAGCAGCGCTTTTTCCAGAAAGCGCTTTCGTAAGTAGCGCTTTTTTATCTTTTATGCTTTTTTTATTATCTTAGGCAGCGCTTTTAATTAGAAAGCGCTTTCGTAGGTAGGCCTTTAAGAGCGTTTTTGAAAGCGCTTTCATTGCTAAACGCAGTATTTTAAAGTGCAACCTGTAATTTAAGCCTCCCAGTTCGACCTGTAATTTATATTTATTTTCAACCTGTAATTTTTTTTAAAATAATCATTAAACATGTAATTCAAGCCTTATATATATATATATATATATATATATATATATATATATATATATATATATATATATATATATATATATATATATATATATATACACCATTATTTCAACAAAAACCCGTTTGTAAGACATTATATACCAATATAATACCGTTATAATCCAAAATAAAATATATATATACACCATTATAGTTCAATTCACATGTTTACAACAGATACATATAACTAAATCATCTCTAACAATAACTAAATCAGAATATAAGCCCGAAATTCTCAAAATCCGACGAGCGGACGATCCTAGTCCTGGAAAGTATGAACTAAACAACACGGTCAATTAAACTAACTTTGCTCAAACACAATTAAAGACTCCAACACAAAGTCATTATCAAAATTTGTCACACAATAATGAGCAAGCAACACAAAACGACCCAATCCCCTCATATAAAATTCTGCACTAATAGTATTTCCTCAATATGAAAACAACACTAAAATTCTATACCACAACAAAGTTTCAAAACAGACCCCACAACAACATCTATACTTCAAATTTTCCAAGAAAACAAATTGCCATTGATCAGAAACATCAACAATATTATTAGTAACAAAGCCGACAAATGCTGCTTATTCAAAGGAAATAAAACTTATATTATGAAAAATTTCATACAATAAAAACCGACTCAACCACTAATTACAAATCATTCATAAGTAGAGAAGTAAGCAACTAATTAAAGTGGAAAGGATCCATCATAGCAGTTCATTCAAAGAACAACTAATTACTTTGCCGAGAGAGAACAGTTAATTACCTGTATAGAAGTAAGCAACTTCTAGACCCAAACAATGTAAGATTCTTGAAAATAATCAAACTTTCACTCTTCACAAGTAACCCCTATAGCAAATTCACAAAGTTAGAAAACACCAGGACAAAATCACCTTTAAAAGTGACTTAAACACCAAGACAAAATCAACATCGATACGCAAGTATGAACAAACTTATGTTGTTTAAATTAAATTCAAAGAATGAATAAAACAAGAATCGACATGATGTTTTATCATGCTACTAAAATCCAGACAGCCATGTACCTAGACTTGGCAAATTTAGTAAAAACCTTTTATTCTAATGGAGCATTTAGGAATGAAAACTTTAGGCATTTCTAAAGTGAAGATTGTTTTTGATACATAATCTGTAACTATAAAAATGTAAAAAGAGGAGTATATAAAAGGATTATTAATAACTAAAAACAAATATTATTAATACTATAATTTGTTATGAATAGCTAGGCATTTTCACTTGCACACACAACCACTATAATCCACAGGTAACATTTTTCTCAGTCTTTCACGTATCACACAATGTTAGTCACCACTCACCACCAACTGAGATTAATAAAATCAACCTTTACATTAATATAATCAATTAGAGCTCTAAAAAGTTATAGAGCCAAGATAATTAAATTGTCCTCATTATCTTGATAGACAGAAAAATGTCACCTAAATGCGACATTCCATAGTTCATTTTCATAGCTCTAACACAATCTTGTCACCTATTTCTTAAGCAAAATGAAGAAGCTACCTACCATACACCACAGATGTATGCCAACACCAACATATATATTTATAAACTGCAAACCTCTTTTCCTATAAGAAATAAAACTAAAAACCTTCTAATAAAACACTAAAAAACAACCACTTCCACTAGAACATAATAAAACACTCATAACACGCATTCTAAAAAGTTTCCAGCAAACACAACAAATTTCCAGCACAGATTTTTGTTCAACAAATTTCCAACACAAAACCCTAAAACTACAACAGACCCATGAAGATAACACATAATTAACAAACTAATACCTGCTATATGGTTTCTACGGCGGCATTTTTTGGGCGAGAAGTAGTTGTCGCGTAGCAAGAGAAGTAGTGGTTGCAGCAAGAGAAGGAGTGGTCACGCAGAGGGGTGACGAGACGAAGAATAACAGAAGTGAAATGGTCGTGCAAATGGATGGCAACGATGGCAATATGACGACTGCGAATTTTTCTGAGTTTTCTGAGTTTCTTGGAAGGAATACGATGGCAAGAGAGAAAGAGGGAACTAGGGATTTGTGAGGGCAAATGCGTTTAGTATAATTTTTTTTTTTAAAATTTTAATGTTAAAAAGGCTATGACAACGCTTTTTAAAAGCGCCTTCGTAGCTAGGCCTATACCAGCGCTTTTTAGGATAAAAGCGCTTTCGAAGCCTATCCCTATAGCAGCGCTTTAAAAAGCGCTTCATATCCTTCCCTATAGCAGCGCTTTTGTAAAGCGCTTTCATATCCTCCCCTATACCAGCGCTTTTGTAGGGTCCCCTATAGCAGCGCTTTTTTCCCTTGATTTTTAGTTTTGTTTTTAGCGAAACCTATAGCAGCGCTTTTCCCTAAAAACGCTCTCGTAGGGGTGTTGCTAAAAGACAAATTTGGCGTAGTGTTAGGACCTAAATAATTAGAGTTTATTCACAAAATATTTATAAAGATTAGGCTTTGAAAATCAAAAGGAAAACATATTTTAAAAGTATTAAAAATACTTAAAAATACATCATTTTAAACCTAATAAAAAATGTCAAATAAATAATATTTTTGTGATTTTTTTTTGTATTCATAAAATAGGTAATATGAGAAGTGTGTGAAAAATCAAGTGAAAAAGATTAATTTTGATTGGTGAAATAATTGAGTGAAGTTGGTAAAAAATTTGAAAGAAAATAGTGTTAAAAAAGAGGGTTTAGTCCCATCGGGACTTAAACTCGTGACCTTGAGGTCAACACTCAAAACAACAACCAAATGGACCACGCGCGTGGCTTTTCAAGAAAATGCCTTGAACCAATTATATTATACCCTCGTTTTTGAAATTCAAACTTGGCGCCACCATCTTCATCTTCAACCTCGAGCTTGAAGATTTTTGAGTTTCTATCTCACTCGTTTCTCCACCAAATGGAATGAACCAAACATGATTTTCACTCGGTTTTTAACAAGGAACACGATGGTATTCTCGGAATTCATTTATTATAAGTGTAACTCAATAATATTAATATGAACACGAAGAACGCTAAAACCCTAAAACTAAAATTAAATGACAAATATGATGAATAAATGAATGATGATAGAGGGTTTTTAATCCTCTCGTGATGTTGGACAAATTGGTATTGGGTTATAACAAGATAGATGCAAGAATTATAGAGTTAGAGTTTGAGAACCTACCTCTGAAACTGCAGGTCGATGGCTATGGTAGAGGACTCCTAGCAATGATTTGATGATTGCAAAAGCTTTCTTGTACCTCAGGGATGCTAAAGGGACCTTTATTTCACCTTGGATGACCCTTAATTGCCCAACTCAACTCCAGTTGCTCAAGCTCCAAGTGAAAATGGAAGATGCTGATTCTGCACTTACAGATGTGTTGCAGGCATCTGGATAACTTCCTTTGTCCTTACACCCTAAGGAAGCTGTTGATGCACTCCAATTAGTTTGTTAGTTTGACACATTCTGAATTGCTCAACTCGACTCCACTTGCATATGCTCTAAGTTGAAAGTGATTATGGTGCTCCAACTGCTACAAAGCTCCAATGAAGGTCTGGATTACTTCCACTCAACCTCCTTGAGATGTTAGAGCACTCACTTTCAATGTTTAAGTTCTAGATTGAAGAATAGCCTCCTTCATTCCAAGAACTTTTGAAAAGTGTGCAAAAAAGAGAGATTTTGAAGAAAGCAAGTATTGATGTTTGTAACACCCCTTTTCTAAACCCCAAAATATAACAATTATTCACAGAGTAATTAAAATGCATAAGCAAAAGGGCGTCACATGTTGTATTCACCGCAAT
Organism: Vicia villosa; assembly: GCF_029867415.1. Classification (NCBI taxonomy): domain Eukaryota; kingdom Viridiplantae; phylum Streptophyta; class Magnoliopsida; order Fabales; family Fabaceae; genus Vicia; species Vicia villosa. The sequence goes on along the minus strand of NW_026705294.1, from coordinate 270,905 downwards.
GAAAACCTAAAGTAAATATACAAACATGCACCTGATCATTTCATAACAAAATTTGAAACTTCATGTTTTCATTAATAATGCATATCACACGCGGAAGAATAAACACCAAGAAATTTCAATGAATATGTCCTATACTATATTCATCTACCAAACTATATAACATAAGCAACTCATATATATATATATATATATATCATATGAATTCAACATTTGGCCTCATAGCCCTCAACACATATATCCAAACATCAAATCAAATACAATAACATAACAATATTCAAACACAAGCATAAGTTCAAATATTCGGTTTATCGTTATTGCTTTGTTATCTTTTTGTATAAACATTTTTCAATTAATAATGAAAGACATCCCAATTCCCGTTTGGAATTGGGGGCAGATGTAGTCGTAGCGAGGACGGTCGATGAACTTACTGAACAAATATCGTGTTCATTATCGCATTTATCTTTTCGTTTACGTTGTGCTTATTTCTGATTAAAATCGCAAATTGATTAACAAATCAAAGTGTTAAACTTGTGTGATAAAATCTGCAAACACATCACAAGTCACCACACATTGATCCATAACTCAATTTGGTTATTATACACCACGTGTTTGATATATTGCTTACTTTGAAAATTATCCATACGCCATAGTATAGATCATTGCCTATTGCTTACTTTCATCAATCAAATTCATTGGAAACAAGCTTATTCAAGTTAAACATTAAAACAATTTCTCTTATCATAATTTGTTGATTCTCTGAAAGTATTTTCATCTTCACATCCTAATCAGTTTGTATGTTTAAAGCATATCCGATCCTTTCCGTAGCGGTTCGGAGTAGACGCAAGTCGATTCCTAAATGCTTTCACCTAAATTTTTAAGAAAACCGCAATAAACTCTGAAGTATCTATTCACCCCCCTCTAGATACGTAAGCCAAGCGTCTAACAATTATGTTGTATCTTGATAATTTCTTTGATAACAACCTTAAGAGCCTTATAGAAAGAGAAGAAGAAAATAGGAATATTTGATAAGATTAAGTTCAAGAGAGTTACCCTTCCACCAATAGAAAGCAACCTATTATGCCACACCGCTAATCTTCTTCTAATCTTCGAGATAATGGGCACCCTAGAGTCTCTCCTTCTAAGATTGATCCCAACCGGAAGACCAAGAAACACAAAAGGGAGAAAGTAATCCCACAAGATAAAAAAGTCCTCGTCGCATGGAAAAAGTTGGTATCAAGATTAAGACCATAAAGCTTACTTTTAGCAAGATTAACCCGCGCAAACAAGACACCAATTCAAAAACTCTAAGAATAGCTTTAATGGTCCACAAATTATTCTAAGTGACTTCTCCATTTAGCATAGTATCATCCAAAATAAACCCGCAAAGCCTTCCGCTACCAAAAGGAAAAGGAAAGGAGAAACGGGATCACCTTGTCTTAAACCTCTAGAAGCTTCAAATTCCCTAGTGGAACTACCATTAACAAGAACAGATAAAGAATTATTGAGTACATATATTTCTGATTTCTAAATGAAAGAAACATTTTGTTGTGTAAACAGGATATTATAAACAAGAGAACTAAGGGTTCTCAGACCTTTTTTACACAAAAATACGATGAAAGAAACATATAATTGCGTAATAGAAAAAAACTAATACATGATATTGTTAATTATAGATTTAATTTCCATTATTTTAATTTCACATTATTTTTGCATATATCAAACTCTTACATTTTAATTTGATAATGTAATTATTTATTAAAAATGTGTCATTGTTAAACGTAAGAAAATATCATATAAGGGTTTATGAGAAATATACATATTTTAAATTTGAATTTAATAATGTTTATTTTTTTAATGGGCAGAGATATTATTAATGGGAGTATAGGGATAGTCTAACCACAACAACTAAACGGAAAACCTCTGCTACCTGAAACAAAGAAGATGTAAAGTATTTCAATAATAAAAATTATAAAGATCGACTTTTTTACAAAAGGAGCAAAGGGATAATGTATTATTATTTTTTGAATAAGCAATGATATTATTAAAGGGAGTATAAGTGATACTCCAACCAACGGAAAAACAAGACGAAAAACCTCTACTTCCTAAAATAGAGGAGAGGTAGAGTGTTCCAATAGTAAAAATTACATAATTCGGCTTTTTTACAATTAGAACAAACCCATATCCATGACCTCCACACGATAGCCGACAAAACATATTTGAATATAAAAGCCCCTCCCTTAAAAATAATAGCGTTACAGACGAGCCAAATGGACCAGACAAATTACCTCCATAGTAGCTATGCGGGAAGCACACTTCACCTTATCCCAATGGGACGAGAGATCCACAAACTCAGCAAGCGATAATTTCTTCGGGGTACCAATCCACTCAAAGACCTTGTTCCAAATTCTATTCAAGTACATACATTGCCGTAAAAGATGCGACAACGTTTCAGGTTCCAAATCACGAAAGACGCGCAACTCAGTTTGATTCGTCAAAATTCCCTGTTTGTGAATTCGTTGATCTTTAGTAGGAATTCTGTGTAGCAAAAGCCTCCAAAAAAAATGTCTTTTTTTTACAACCGTGTCATTGTGAAACATAAGAAAATATTATATAAGAATTTGTGTGGAACATATATAGTAAAATATTATTAAGAAATAAATAAATTATTAATTTTGAGTTCAAAAACATAAAAAAAAAAAGTTAAATTAGAGAATTAAAATTAAGCATAAATAATATTCTATACCTAAAATTAAGCATAAATAGAGAAACAAAATAAAGCCTTCCACGAGTTCTACACTTTTGATTTTTGAAACCATTTTGTTTTCCTGTGTGTGATTAGGGTTCCACTTAGCTCCAAATTTTCTATACTCTCACATAAATATCCGATCTCCCAAGATGTCGCTGTCGACGGTATTTCTCCCGGAAGAACTTGTTGCCGAAGTGCTTTCCTTTCTTCCTGTCAAATCACTCTTGCAACTGAGATGTGTCAGTAAGTCATGGAAGTCACTCATCTCTGATCCCATCTTTGTCAAACGACACCTTAAACGATCTGCGTGTAATCTGAACCTCACACTTGTATCTTATTTCTTTGTTGAGGATGAGGCAGCGTTTTGTTTGATGGAAAACCCTCCAATCATTGTCCGTCGTTTCTATGATCCTTACCATCAATTGAAAGATAAGGACTGCAACTCTATAATTGGTTCTTGCAATGGATTGATATGTTTGTTAGATCTTTCTTACTTCGATGGCCATAAAGAGATGTGTCTTCGTTTTTGGAATCCTGCTACAAGAACAATATCAGAAAAAGTAGGGTATTCTATAGAACATAATTACCAATATTATCCTAATTTGACATTCGGTTATGATGATTCAACCGATACTTATAAGGTGGTCTATTTCATTTCTGATACGACACAGGTAAGAGTTTTGAGTTTGGGCCATAATGTTTGGAGAAATATTCAAAATTCTCCCCATGATCATGATTACAGAATGAATGTTGTGCATTTGAGTAGTAGCTTCGTTTGGTTGGCAAATCACAATTACATCAGTGAGAAAATTGTGATTATTTCCTTTGATTTAGGCACCGAGACACACACTCAATTGTTGCCTCCAAAGGGGTTTGAAGAAGTGTCATTTATTAGACCAAATCTATTTGTTTTAAAGGATTGTCTTTGTTTTTCTCATGATTTCAATAAAACTCATTTTGTTTTATGGCAAATGAAGGAATTTGGAGTGGAAGACTCTTGGACTCAATTCCTTAAAATTAGTTATCGTAATAATCTTCAAATTGATGATCCATTTAATAAATTCCGCCATAATTTGTTGCCACTATGCCTTTTGGAGAAGAATGATACACTGTTATTGACAGACGCATATCAACTTCAGATCATTCTCTATAATTGGAGAGATAACAGAGTTAAAAGAATCAATCAATCTTGGTGGTTTCATTTCAAGAATTATGTTGAAAGTTTGGTTTGGTATCGTTGAAAGTAAGGTTCGTACATGATTTATTTACTTTTTTTGAATTTGGATATTAATATATGTTGTGTAATCATTTTCTTATGATGACTTTGATTTGATTGTATTGTAAACCTTTTTGACAATCTTTGAATCAATGAATCTTTTTTCCTTATGATTGCTATGATTAGATTGTAGTGTTGAGTGATTATGTATTGGCTATAACAGTTTGACAATCTTTATATAAACTGAATCTGTTTTGATTTATATTTATTTTAACTCCTAGATCTATAGATGAATCTTCTTTGACAATCTTCCCAAAAACAATTTCCTTATTGGGTTGGCCATATAGTATAGTTCACAACAGTGTGGCTGTGATTATTTTTCTAATATTAATGAGTTGGGGTTGCCTCTGTAGCAAGCTTGTTGAGGCTATACATGCTACTCTAGGGTGTTAAAATGTTAGTTTTTGTCGCTTCAAGCAAGCACTAATCTAATGTGAATGCCATAAATCAGTATGCAATTCGTAGATGAAAACAGATAGGTGTTTCAATATTCTTACATACTGTAATTGCTTAGTTATTGAACTTAATAACTTCACGCTTGATTGAGCTTTGATACTATTCGTTTTGATATGAATCTCTTTTTTCTATATGACTTGATGGATCAGATCATACACAAATTCTTGGATTAATTTTGTGGTTTCATTATTGTTATTGAAATATCTCTGTTTGCATATAAACCAATTAAAGAACAAGTGACAATTAGTTGCATTTATCATTATAGGCAACATATTCTTCAAAAACTTCAAAGTTTGATGATATTCTCTATAAAATAAATGTGATCTTACGAGAGAATAATGACAACATATTACATACCCTTTCAGTTCGGATAACTCTGCAGAGTTTCTCTTCAACCATCAAATGCCAAAGCTCCGGTTCAGAACCGCTTCCGAGATCATGAATAAAGACAAAAAAAAAAAGGTCCTTGTTAACGACCTTAGGCCAACACATGGTTTTAAATTGCGGTTGCGACTGCAGATGCGGTTGCAGTCATTTCGGTTGCGACTATTGTGGTTGTTGCAATGTGGAATGCGGTCGTTGCGGCGTAAATTCATATTGATGAACATAAAATATTATATTTTATTATTTATTTTTGATTTCACATTTCTTCCATTTTCTCCCAAAATTTTCATATATATCTCATTAACAATTCGTCACTCTTTTGAATACCACTAATCCTTTTTAAAATATATCTTAAATCTACTATATAATTAAAATAGAAGATAGAACAAATAATTTTTGCGAGCATTGCATAATCTCTTGTGGTCTGATGCGGTTTAATGCGGCCGATGCAGTGTTATGATGCGGTTTTTATTGTGATTTGCAATGTCACTGCAATTGCGGCCTGACACCGTTGTTGCCATTTGCCTTTTGGAGAAGAATGAAACATTATTATTGATAGACGAACTCCGGAGTGAGATGATTCACTAATTATAATTGGAGATATAATATAGCAAAAAGAATCAATGAATCTTGGCAGTTCAATTCCAAGAAATATGTTGAAAGTTTGGTTTGGTATTTTTGAAAGTAAATTTTCTTCTCATGACTTAGATTTGATTGTTTGTTGAGTGATTATGTATTGGCCATAACAGTTTGACAATGTTTGAATAAATTGAATCTGTTTTGATTTGTATTTATTCTAACTCTAGATCTATAGATGAATCTTTTCTCGACAATCTTCCCAAAATCAAATTCCTTATTGGGTTGGTTGACAATGTTTTTAACAAATATTAAGCGTAGTATAGTTCACAACAGAAGAGCATAAATACATATTTAAAAATCTGTGATAAAAAAAAATAAAAAATAAAAAGACATATTTAAAAATCTAAAATGCATGAAGACTTGATTTAAAACGTAATAGAATGAAAGGTGAAAATGAGATGCCATTTATTGAACAGTGTGGCTGTGATTGTTGTCCTAATCTTAATGAGTTGAGATTGCATCTGTAGCAAGCTTGATGAGGCTATATATACATGGTAATTATATTCTAACAAGGCATTTTTTTCTGCAAAATCTCGTGTTTCAATGTATGTTTAATCATGGTCTAAAGGAAAAGAGTCCATAAAGAAGTCTTGTTCTTTGTTCCCACTAGATATGATTATGGTATTTAGTCAAGTTTAGCTGAATTTATGATTTAGTCAGTTATAATTTTATTGAAAAATAACAACTCCATAAGACAGCCCGTCTATAGTAAGTTCTGTTTTCTCAAAAATCAGGAATCTTAAGTTTTCAAAGGATATGGATAGGTTAGTCACGATTTGGCGGAGGAAAACCAATAGGGTTCTATTTTTGCAATGCTTTATCCGTGACAAATATTTTTTTATATGGCCTTATTTAGCAACAATTTAACTGTCTCAAATTTTAAGTCTTGTGCGGTAACACGTCTTGTTATTCTACTGTGCTAAAATGTCATTTTAGTAGCTGAAACTGAAAGCATTTATTTATTGTGAATCATCCCCACATTTAATGTGAATGTTATAAATTGAATGGCTCGCAAATGAAAATCATAATTCACTATGCAATTTGTAGATTAAAAGAGAAAGGTGTTTCAATATTGCAATATATTCTTATATACTGTAATTGGTTATTATTAGTTAGGTTGATTTTAATTTGCACTTTATAGAGAAGGTATTTTTATACTAGGCATTTAATATGTTTATTTTTTATTTATTTTTTAATAGGCAAGATTTCTATTAAAGAGAAAAAGGCTTCTCAACCGAAACTACAAGGCGGAAAACCTCATCACCCAAAACAAAGGGAAGGGTGAGTATTCCAAGTGTAAATACGACCCGGTACTATCGAACAACAAGACGATAACAAAATCCAAGATCTAAAAACTACAGCAGACATACAATCATCAAAAGAAGGTTTAACTTGGTTAAAAATGAACTCATTTCCAGATAACCATATACTCCAAATAGTCTCTAACCAAACTATTGCTTCTACTTTCCTAATCACACCATTTTTTATCTTTTCAATATGGAGAAAGTAAGACTTAAACTCCTCTATAGTGATGTCCTCAAGAACGTCTAATCACATGCTTACTCTACGCCAAACATAATCCGCAAACGAACAATATCCAAAAAGGTGGTCTAGATTTTCTAAGTATGTCTGACAAAAAATACAGTACGGATCATTACTTACAGAAGTGATGTAGCGCTTTATGAGGTTGTCTTTGGTTGCTATTCTATTGAGCAGAAATTTCCAGCCAAAGAATTTCAGTTTGGGCGGAGCTTCGACCTTCCAAAGTGACACTACAGCTCTTGTCGTATACCCTTGACATGTGGTAGCAGTAGTTGTCCCTTCAAGGAGCATGTCATAACACGATTTTACTCTAAAATCACCTTCCTCCAACAACAGCCAGTCGTGAATATCATCAACATCCCTGCACAAATTATTCTTATCTGACCATTCCTTAACAACTTCTGTCAACATATGAAAGTAGGGATCGATTTCTTCCATACAAGCCTTCATGTTCCAATACCATTCTTGTCCATTCTAACAAATCAAGTCTGCCACACTGCAATTCTGATTCGTGGCAGCAGCGAAGGCCTCAGTGTAAACTTCCTTTATGGCTTGGTTTCCCAGCCACTTTGAATGCCAAAAAGCAGTACCGCGACCGTTGTTCACTCTAGATGAAACTGCACCTGTAAAAAGATTATTACAATTTTCATTAGAGGAGCCCGATTGGACCATGTCACGCCACCACATCAAATCGTTATTGCTTAACACCGACTTGTTCCCTATTAAGACTTTTAATGTTGCTACCCTATATCTCCCTCTTAGCAATCTACTCCAAACCGCATCCTCCTCCTTGATAGTACGCCACTTCCATTTTTGCAGCAACGCCGTATTAAGGATCTTAATATCCTTAATACCAAGACCTCCTTTTCCTTGGAATTGCAAACTGATTTCCATCTAACCAAATGTATGGATCGGCTACCTTCACTTTTATGCCAAAGGAAATTGCTTTGAATTTTCCGAATGTCGTTGATCACTTTGTTTGGGGCTCTATAAAAAGATAAAGAGAAGATAGGTATTGCATTCAGTACCGCATTTATCATCGTCACTTGTCCCGCCATATTCAAATGCTTGCCTCTCCAAGTAGCCAATCTAGCTTTAATTTGATTAATTAACTCCTTCCATATTGAGACTTTTCGAGGACTATCTCCAACCTTAACACCTAGGTATTTAAACGGTAAATGATCTATGTCACAGTTCAAGAAACAAGAACCCGCCTCCATAAAAATTCACTTACGTTAATACCATACAACTTGCTCTTTAAGAAATTGATCTTCAATCCCGTCATTAGTTCAAACCCCTTGAGAATCGCCTTCATCGTCCAGAAATTGTCGCTATTTCCATCTCCTACTAAGATTATATCGTTCGCAAATTATACTAAATTAACTTCTTCTACTCCATTACACTTGAAGCCTTTGTAATCTCCTATCTCCACTGCCCTTCTCATTAAACCCGCTAAAGCCTCCATAACCAACATGAAAAGAAACGGGGAAACTGGATCTCCTTGTCGAAGGCCCTTTTCCAACTTAAAATCCTTAGTAGTGCTTTCATTTATGATGATAGAAGTATAACTTGTAAAAAAGCAGCTTTCCATCCACTTGAGCCAATTATTTCCAAAACCCATTCTTATCAATATTAAACGCAAGAAGCCCCAGCTGACACAGTCATAGGCTTTTTCGAAGTTGACCTTCAAAGCAATACACCATCTGTTTTCTCTTTTTGCTATATCTAGAACTTCATTAATCAACAGCACACTATAACCATGTTTATTTTTTATTACATTTTACCTATTTAGTTCATTACAGGAAAGTTGCAAATTGTATTATAATCATGGAATCAGTACAGAAAAATCCTTGATCATATTACAAGCATTGCTAACAACCTTTATTCAAAGAGGACTGTGAGCCAGCCAAAAGCCTAAATTCTTATTGTCAACACAGAAGGATCCAACACAAATTGTGAAATTGATAAAGAAAAATGACTTGTGAGGCATGATTTTATGAAACGAAGAATTTCAATGAGTGCCTAATTAGTACGGGTATTAGATATAGAGGAACTTTCTAACTATATTTATATCCATGGTTTTAAATTACGGTTGCGGCTGCAGATGCGATCACTACGGTTGCGGTTATTGCGGCTACTGCAATGCGGATTGCGATCGTTGCAGCGTGAATTTATTTTTTAGAGCATAAAATATATTTTATTATATATTTATATTTCATATGTCTTCCATTTCGTCTCTAAATTTTCTTATATATCAAATTTATAATTTACCATCACTTTGAAAATCACTAATCCTTTCAAAACATACCTTAAATCTATGATATAAATAAAACGGAAGTTATATATATATCAAATGATTTTTGCAAGCAATGTATAATTTGTTGCGGACTGATACGTTCAGATGCGCATTGATGCGGTCGTTGCGGTGTTATAATGCGGTCATTGCGTCATTACGATGTCGTTTTTAATGTGATTTACGATCACACCGCAATTGCGGCCTGATGCTGACGCAGACACTACAGCAACTGCAATATTACGGCCGCATATGCGGTCCGTAATTTAAAATCATGTTTATATCTAAAGTTTGACACAATATTAGTTAACAAACACAAAGTAAACAAAATATCTACCGATGAAGATAGCTTTTAGAGCGTGTGTCTAACTCCATCGTACATAGGGGATATAATAGTTCTAAATCGTGGTTACAAAAGGATTAGGAAAAGCTCAGAAAAGGAAATTACACTCCAATTAAAACCTAAAATAAATAAAACAAAAGATTTTTGATAAATTCGTAAAAATTACAATTGGAATTTTTCTACAAATAGAATTTATTCTATTTTGAAAAGAACAAATAGTCAGATGCCTAAATTTAAAGTCTTACTCCTAACCAGAAATGGCCCCAAGATTTACAGAACTTTTAGTATATCTTTACTTTTAGTATATCTTTCTCAACTTTTTAACTTTTTCAAATGGAGGGGAAATCACACACAAATGCTTGTAGTAAATTCAAAATTCACAGTCTAGAAATCTCACTAAGGGTTATGATACAGATGGATTTTTGTCGGTTATCCATATTAAATCTCACCAAGTGTAATCTACCACTAATGACGTATAGTTTAAAATTTAGTCATACTTATCATAATAAGAAAGCAAAGAAAATCATTCACATCATACCATAAATGTTTAATCAAGAGAATAAAAAATTACTCACACTTGCAACCCAAAACCAAAGAAAAGACATGCATTTTTTTTATTATAAGAAAAAAAACAACAAAAGTAAATGAAGAAAAAAAGAAAGAAAATTAAATGACATTCCTCCCCCAAACTTAAAACACGCATTGTCCTCGATGAAAGAAACAAATATAAAATGAGAGAGAGATAGAAAGAGAGAGAGAGGAAATAACACACCCAAGGAGTCAAGACGGATAGATGATAGCATAAGTAGCCTTTCCCAATAAGAGATCTTTTACAGTTTCCTCTTCGAATGTGGGGCTCTCATGGAAAAACTTAAGGCAGTGTCCATTGACTTTAAAATTTTTGTCAGTGCCTTCACTTTTTATTCTAGGTTCAAAGAACATTCTTCTATAGGTAAAAGTGGTAAATGGGCAGGTTAAAATGGTCTTCTCTTTGTCCTCTGGTGCAATATAGATATCTTTTTTCACAACATCCAAAATCAAGAGGTTAGGCCACCTTTGAGGCTGCCTCACTACTTTTGCTCCATATTCAAGTAAGATCTTATGCGTTCACATGGATGAGCTAATACCATGAATGTCAACCAAGTTCCCTCCATTTTCCATTTTATGTTTCCTCAATACTTATAACAACTTTTTTTCCTGTCCAGATTCAAATTTAGATGAAATTTTTACATTCAAAATTCTTCCAATTTTCCCTTTTGCATGCTAGCCTTAGGTAGATACTTCCTTTTGCATTAGGTAATCTGTCAGACATCTTTAAAACACAAACCACACTCTTTCTTTTCTTTTTCCTTCATGGAGCCTAAAAGCGTGTTATTACCTTCCTATCTCCCCTTCATAAGTCTCCAAAATTCGAGCTGCTTATAGAATGCGAATGTAACCGTTCAACTAAAAAACACAAAACAAACAGAAACTAGTTAGTCGAGTTACGGTAACTCTGATTCCTTAAAAAGAATACGTAGGTAGCAGGTTAGGGCCTGTCCGAGTACAACTCTTTATTTTCCCTACATTTACATGTATTCTATCTTAGGTTTAAACATATATATTCTTTACACCCTTGTTGATTAGACAACAAACGTGGATCCCATCGAGTATGATGGACGTGAGGGGTGCTAACACCTTCCCCTTGCGTAACCAACTCCCTGACTTGTTTCTCTGGTTTGCTTTGACCAACCTTATCCTTCGTCTAGGTTTATTATGTGTTTCCTTTCTCTCTCATGGGATACATAGACATTGATGGCGACTCTATTGCTTGCGCCACTTTCGCGTTTGTACTTGGATGAAAATTCCAGGAGCGATAGCGATACCAGACAAATGGTAATGGATTTGGCTCCGTGATTCAACATCAGCTTCTTCAATCACTAATGGTAATGGATTTGGCTCCGTGAATGACCCTTCAAAGGATCCCTTACGGAATAAATGATATTTTCAAGAAATATTAGGGGGCTTAATAAGACAGCCAAGAATAGAGGGTGGCAGCAGACAATGCAAATGCAAAAATTCAAAACAAGGACAATATTTTATATCAAAAAATATAATTTAATTAAAAAATTAAAATAAATAATTATTTTTACATTAAATAATTATCCCTGTAATGTTAACGAATTTTGATTTACTCCTCATAATAAAAACAATAATAAAATTTAAAAAAAACAAAACTGTTTAAAATATTTTTAAAATAATTAAAATAATATTTTCATGTGGATTTTAAAAAATTAAAGAAAATCCACATAGACATGCTACGTAAGCAGATTCCGTACACTTTGTCACTTGAAGAGTAAACACACGAAATCTTAACATTACAATTCGGAATCAAAATCTTTTTCTTTTCTAGAACTAAAATCAAAATTGGCTAACACTATAGGATTTTATATATTTAACCCTTATATTTGGCGAGAGAATTTTAGGGGGTAAAAGTTAACAAAAATACAAATAGTTTAAACACAAAATGATTTGAATATCTTAGGTCAAACCCAAAGTATTTTGAATACAATTTTAGGATAACAAAAATACTAAAGTATTCTATTGTTAGACTCGACCGATTAATCACTGAGGCTCTGACTATCAAGTTAAATTTCTTTGTATATTTCATCATAATTCAGTTCGTCATCTTCAAACCTTAAATTTCTTCATATATTTCATCATATTTCATTTTACAGTTTAGAACTCGACCATATTCTCTAAATATTGTAATTTAGTTAATTCAATTTTGGAAAATTGATTTAAACCCAATGAGTTTCTATATATATATATATATATATATATATATATATATATATATATATATATATATATATATATATATATATATATATATATATATATATATATATATATATATATATATATATATATAAAATCATATCATATATTATACTCTATATGACTTCTAACATCATAGTTAAGATTAAACTCAACACATTTCATTATCATTATCATTCTATTTTGTTTGTGTAAATAGAATATATGTAACACATTTTTTCTATATTCTAACTTTAAAATATAATTATATAAACACTAAATTAGAATGTATATGTTTTGTTTATTAATATGCCAATTAAAAGTAACCAAGTAGATGATGGTTTGTTTTTGTTAAGAAAATGACTCAATGATAATATAATAAAGAAAATGACTCCTATTTAATTTAATAATTAAATTGAAAATCTAAGATATGGTTGAATTTTGAGATATTAATTGACCTTTTATCTAGCCATGATGATTAAATATTAAAATATGAAAGTCAAATACACAACTTATTTATTTGTTGTTTTTTTTTTGTGACAAATATAATGCAATATTAGGATAAGTGTGGCTTGATTTATTATATGTTTTGTAATAAAAAGTAATATAATTTTTCTGAAGAGGTATTAGTGTTGAATTTTATTTAATCAACAATTATTTTTTATATGATTTTTTAATATTGATTTACAATTAAAATAAAATATTTTAAAAAAAATTTTATGCTTATTTTTATTATGGCCTCAACTATAAAAATTTAAACAACTACTCCAGATTATTTAAGACGATTCTATTTTTTTTATACAAAAAGTAAAAAATAGAATAAAGAGGAAAAACACAAAACAATAAAGATGAATTAAATAAGAAATTAACTCATATGTTTAAACAATTTAAATGTATTTTATATTATCAAAAAATTGTAGTCATCAGATTTTAAATATTGTTCCATTTTTATTTCAGCTACATATAAAGTAAGACATGTAGGAGACTATGATGAACGGTATAAAACTTTTTATATTGTAATTACATAGAAATTAAATTTTATTAAAAAAATATGTTTGATAATATTCCATTTCTAAGTTGTAATACATAATTGATAAGTTTATTATATTAAAAAAGTTAACATTAAAAAAAGTTAACATTAAAAAAAGTTGTGATTCTTTAAAGAAAACCAAAACCAGATACATAAATACAATATGTTTAAGGTTACTATAATGTATATAATGTTCATTCTCACACAACAATAATGATTCAACGGATCATATTTAATACATAAAAATAGGATGAATCTTTTACATATATAATAGTCATATTTAATACATGATAATAAATAATCAATTGTGTTTGATTTATGTACTAATTAAAAAAGTATTTAAGCTTAATGATTTATTAGTGGTCTTTCAATAATTTCTTAACTAAAAGTTGTAAACCTTAAATCTATAAAATAAAAATAAGCTATGAAATTTAGACTAAATTAATACTTTTTATAAACTAAGATATCCCCACGCGCAAAGATATGAAAGCTAATCTAAATAACTTTCTCCAAGTTTGATGCTGATGATCAATTTAAAGGTTTCACATCTTTCAGCAAAAATTTTCTCATACGCACTAATAAAGGATTGAACACTGGACTAAATGATTAAAAAACTCAAAACATTATGTTGGTTACCAAACCTTAAGTTTGTTTTTGTGTATCCACGTTTCATAGATTTCATTTTCTTGAAAGTTGAAACTATTAAAAGAATGTTTTTGATATCTCAAGTGTAATTTAATCAAATGAAGAAAAGTAAGAACTGTCTTGAATTACAAGACTCCAACAATTGCAAATAGGGTTAGTTCAATTGAAGCAGCACTTTTATATTGAGGATTCTTAAAAGATGCTAAACTAAGTGGCGGCGTTGAATCAGAGAACCTCAAACCACCACTAACTTCATTAGCCTCTGAAGAAGAAGTTGCGGTGTCGGTATTGATGGTACTCCATCTGAGAGAGATACTCTCCCTTCTCTCTAACTTTTTGTTAGGGCATTAAACATGGCGCCAAGAGAAACATTACTACAATCTCGTGGAGGATGCGGAAGGTAGGCTGGAGAAATGAAAGAAGGCATGTATCAAGGCGTTGGGATGTGGCGGGAGGAGGAGAAGGAAGGAAGGAAAAGGGTATGGCTGTAACAACATACTTCTTTACAGAATTCGGGAACAAATGGAAAGCGAATGACTTGTATTTTGAATTTAAGGAATTGGGAGAAATCGATGAAGTGGTTATTCCCCCTAAGAAAGATATGAGAGGTAGACGCTATGGGTTTGTCCGTTTCTTCAATGTGGTGGATGAAAAAATGCTGGCAATTAAACTTGATAGTCTAGTTCTCAATGGTAGGAAACTTTTTGCAAACCTCCCAAGGTTCTAGAGAGAAGAAAAGTCAAATGGTAAGATACAACGCAAGGAGCTGAAGATAAACAAGGCAGGTTCAAATGGTGCTAAAGGACGGTGGAGTCAAGACTTCAATGCTAAGGGATGAGTGGATAATAGATCTTTTGCAGAAGTTATCAAAAATCGCAATGGTTCAGCAGGCACCAGTGGGGAAACAATGGTGTTTAAAACCGTGAGTTTTGACGCAGAGAAGGAGGAGATCGAGCAATATAAAAAAGCGTACACACGAGTCATCAAAAACCCAGGGGAGGCTATGGAACTCGAACAAGGTTTTCATGAAGAGGGTTTATTTTCTATCAGACTAACGATCTTGGGACTAACTTGTGCATTCTTGAAGACTTAATAAGTGGAGAGGTAGAGAACTTTATCGAGAATCAGAGAGGATGGTGGGAATAATTTTTTAGCACTATAAGGCCTTGGGATCCTTCTGATGTGGATACAGATAGAATCCTTTGGCTCAGAATAACGGGTACTCCGTGCCATGCTTGGGGAGATAAATTCTTCAAGGTTTTAGCTGAGATCAGAGGCACTTTCATCAAATGTGATGAACACACCCTGACCAGATACAAGATTGGATGAAGCGAGGGTATGTGTAAAATCGGGATGGAAGGAGGTTATAAACGATAAAGTCAAAGTTTTCATAAACGAAAAACCATTCATAATTTGCACGAGGGAAGATCAATCTTTGTTAAAGGATACTCATCCATGTATGAGAGAGTTGGAGGAGGAAGATTCAGATTCATATGATTCACCGGCAGACATGTACACCGACGAGGTGGTTTCAGGGGAGGAAAGGGGATTTATCAAGGTAGTATCAAGGACAGACGAACCTAGAACCGAGAAAGTGAAAGGTCAAGATGAAAAAGGCGGAGTGGAGGAGGCTGTAAAATATGTAAACATAGGTGACAGATAAAAACTATCTCAAAACAAGTAGGGTTCTATGTCAAATGCTAAAAAGGTGATTATTGATTTACTTGAAGAAGTTAGTTTGTCCACGTCTAAAGTTGCAGACCATCAGTCTATAAATGAAAGGCAGGTTATAGAGGAGGGTCCCGAGGAAAGTGTTGTAGGGGACACCGAAGAGAGAGACACTTTATTTGCAATAAATTCAAACTATGGTAGGACCAGTGGAAAGAAAATTGCATTGGTGGATAAAAAAGAAATAAGAAAAAGTAAAGGTGGGCCAGGTGAAAACGTTTTTGCGGAGTCAGGCCCAATTACGTTTGATTCAGCGTGTAGGAATATTACAAGGAAAAATCCCATTCTAAAGAAGAAAATAAAGAAGATCAAACCGGTGAGAGACTTAGGCGAAAAGGTGGAGATAGCACCTTCTTTCTATGCGTGTATAGCTCCTAGACAAAGCAGCAGGGCGGACAAGAAAAGGGAAGATGCCGAGATTTTCGAATCAGAAGGAGATGATATATCCTATGGTGAGTTCATTCCTTGCAATTCTTATACTGATTCTGATATATTACGATGTAACAATATGATGCTGCATAATGTTAATTCTGATGTGGGGAATAAGGTGTGGAACTCTATTTATAAGCTGGGGGTAGTGAGCGGTGAAGATGACGATATGAGTGTGAAATTGATAGAAGCCTTAGAGTTAAGAGATAAGAAGGGTTTGTAGGGGAAGAAGATGGATTTAAAATCGTTACAATGAATTTTTTTTCATATAACATCAGAGGTGGGGGAATTCCCTTCAAAAGGAGGGGAATTAGTTTTCTTTTGCAGTCCAATAAAATTGATGTGTGTTTCCTACAAGAAACTAAAATTTCTTGTTTTAATGAAATGGTAGCATGGGCCTTTTGGGGTAGTAAGGAGGTGGAATAGACGGCGTGCAACTCTAATGGAGCGTCGGGAGGTATGGTTATTCGTTGGAGAAGAGGATTGTTGTCTCTGAATTATAGTTTCAAGGGATTAGGGTTTGTTGGCATTAATATAGATTATGAAGGTGTCTGTTATAATCTAGTAAATGTGTATGCTCCTTGCAGTGTTATAGAAAGAAGGGTTGTGTGGAGTTCTTTAATGGAGAGGAAAAGAAAATGCGGGAATGACGAATGGTGTATTGTTGGAGATTTTAACGAAGTCACGAGTAGGGAGGAAAGAATTGTTGAGGGTGTTCACTATAATGTTAGAGGAATGAAGGATTTTCGCGGCTTCGTCGAAAATATGGGATTGATTGACATTCCTTGCGTGGGAGGAAAATTTACTTGGTTCAAAGACAATGGAAAAGCCATGAATAGATTAGATAGATTTTTGATTTCGAGGAAGATGATAGATGATTGGGATGCGATAGATCAAAGAATAGAAGGTAGAGACATTTCGGATCATGCCCCAATTCGGCTAAACATAGGAAAGGTTGATTGAAGCCCAAAACCGTTTCGGTTTAATAATGCTTGGGCGAAACATGGAAAGTTTAAGGCTTTCATAGTGGAAGAATGGGAAAAGTTGATGGTGAATGATAGGGGAGATTAAATTTTGTACGAAAAATTAAGATGTTTGAAGAAGCGTCTTTGAGATTGGAATCGAGAAGTCTTTGGTTGGATTATTTTGAAAGTGAAGAAGGACGTGGGAAATCTTAAAGACTTGGACAATATGTTGGTGGACAATATAGGAGGAGATATTGAAGTCTTGGCTCAAAGTAGAAGGGAAGTCACTAAGGAGCTTTGGAATAGTTTAAACGTAAAAGAAAGCATGCTTAGATTAAAATATAGACAACTTTGGTTGAAAGAGGGAGATAGGAATTCTAAATTGTTTTACAATTCTCTTAAGGAAAGACCAAGAAGAAATGCGATAACATCATTGGAGGGAGAAAGTGGTAAGGTGGAAGGTGTTGCAAAAATTAAGGAGGAGTTCAAAAACTATTTTCAAGGTTTCTATAAAAAAGAGAACTTAGCTAGACCCACCTCGGAGGGTTTAGTTTTTAGTTGCTTGGGTGAGAGTGATGTTGGGTGGTTGGAGAGGCCGTTTTCGGAAAAAGAGGTTGTCATACCCTAATTTTGACCCCCCCTGAGATGTCATACCTCCAAACATCTCATCAAACTCAAGACAGGTACTCAGAGCAATCACTTATTTGTCTGATACCCATTCGAGGGTGCTCAAGGACAAAGGAGTTCAGGCAAAGGATCAATCAATATGATAATAACCTCTAATACAATCATGGGACTCAAATGATTCATTTATCCACCTATGTTGATTAGACATCAGTCATCAGGGCTCAGGTTTGCTCAGATCACCAGACTAGGGTTTTGGGCCCATCAAGGACTAAGATCAGGGACCACATTTAGGAAACCCTAAAAAGCCCCAGGGTATCACTCAAAGGATTCAATCATCTTCAAATGATCCATATAATAATATCCACTAAGCATTGTACTTCAATTCAAGATCTACAGTCATCAAGTTCATCTGGTCGATAATTAGGGTTTCAGACCTAATTCACCTGGACAGTTGACTTTTAATCAGGACATGGGTCCACAACTCAAAGCATGGATTAATAACTTCTACTTGCTCAATATAATCCATTCACATCACTCATTTGAGGAGGAGAACTTGATTCCTCACAAAAGTCCAAGATTTCACTTCATTTGGAAAAAGTCAACTGTACAAGATCACCTTTGACTTTTAAGATTTTTGGTCAAACCATGACTTTTAAGGATCAATATCATCAACATATGATTATTGAAGTCATTTGACCAAAGAAAATCAAGAAAATTCATCAAGGATCAAAAAGTCAACAAAAAGTCAAACTAGTGCATTTTGACCTAGTTCATGGATCTCAAAATTTCACCTACACAACTCAAAAAATTTCCAACATGAAAGTTGTAGATCTCATAAAATAAAACAACTTCTCACAAGGGAACTTTTTTCAAGAGATCAATCATTTAAGATATATGAGCTTTGGAAGTTATAGGTCATAAAAAACTTAGAAAAATTCTTATTTTAACCTAGTTTTCTTCAAACTTTGGGCCTGTTTTTCACAATTTTCCCAAATGATTTTGAAGAAAATCAAAACTAATGAATTGAAGTACATGATAAGGGATTTCCAAATTGTGCTAAACCTTCTCCAAATTCATTTTTAGTTAAGAGTTATGATGATTCAAAGTTGGGCTCATGAAGTGAAATTATAGGTAATGTACCATTTTGAAACTTTGCAAACTTGTGCAAATGACTCCACTAATGGATGCTACACGACCCATAACACATAAGTAAAGATGCCATGCATTCAATTTCACCATGTCATAAGGATTGGAGAATATTCCCAAAACAAGAACATGTGATTATGTAATGATTACATTTGGGAATTTATGGCAAATGGATGAATCACCAAAGGAATCTTCTCACCAACCAATTGAAACACACTCTGCATCAGAAATGTCCCCTAAGATCAGATAAGATCAATGGATAGGGAGATAGCTCGGTTTGGCCATCACTGCATTTTGGAGATTCTTTGAATTCCTTCATGACCAAGAAACCAAAACTCCCTCACTAAGAAAGCTCACTCCTCCAATTTGTACTGAGCTCTTTGCCTATAAATACAAGTGCATTCCTCAGTATTGATCACACCAAAGCAACTCTAATTCTTGCTTTCTCCTTCTCTCCCTCTTGCTTATAGTTTTCAAGAGTTCTTTGGCAAGAAGAATCGAATGCTTCAAACTAGAGCTTTTCTTTTGAAAGTAAGCTTTCTAACATCTCAAGGAGGTCCATTAGAGGTGATCCAAGCACCTGGATCACTTCTGTAAGTGCAATAACACCATAGTCACTTTCATTTTGGAGCTCGAGCAGTTGGAGGTCTGTAGAACAAATTAGAGGGTGTCAAGCAAGTCCAAGCATTCAAACACTTTCCTTGGAGTGTAGTGAAGCTATCCAGATGGTCGCAGCTCATCTGTAGGTGCAGAATCATCATCTTCAATTCCTACTTGAAGCTCAAGCAAGATGGGTCGAGTAGATCATTTAAGGGGTTTTCAAACAATCTAAGTGCCCAGATAGCATTATCAAGGTCCCAGGAAGCTTTTGCAATCATTCACTCAAAGCCAGAGGCTCTCCATCATCATCACGACCTTCAGTTTCAGAGGTAAGTTTTTGAACTCCACCTCTTTAATTTGCGCACTCTTTCTGTTAAAACTCGATACCATTTCATTCAGCATCATCAGAGGATTAAAAACCCTCTATCATCATCTATTTATCTTTCAGTATGGTCATTTAATTTGATTTTCAAATTTTAGGGTTCTTCACGTTTTTCAGATAATTCATTATATGTAGTTAATATCAATCCGTGTTAGTTACATATTTGAGTTCGTGAGGAAATTTAGAGTGAAATCCATGTTTACATCACCCTGTTTGGTTGAGAAACAAGCAAGTTCACAAATTCAAAATTTGAGAGCTTGAGGTTGAAGACAACCATGGCTGTGGCGCGCAAATTTCAAATCCATGGTTGAAGTTTATTATATTTTGAGTGGAAGGCGTTTTCTAAACGAATTCATCATTTGCCCTAGTGGCCTCACATGCGCTCTTAGTCCTCTCATGCCTATAGTCTGGGGTTCGAATCCCCCTCGCCCCAGACTTTTTGATTCTTTTATTTTTAATAGTTTTCAACTCGTTTTGAAAACAAAACTAACTGAACGCGCGTTATAATAACCAACCGGCGTTTGGCCCAGTGGTGTTATTTTGAGTGTGTGACCATAAGGGCGTGGGTTCAAACCCTCCAAGGACCAAACCTTATTTAATACACTTATTTTCCTTCATTTTCTTCACAAACTTCATATAATTATTTCACCTATCAAATTAAGTCATTTTCACTTGATTTTTCACAAACTTCTCATTTAATATATCTATTTTGAGAATATACCCAAAAATCATAAAAAATATATTATTTTAATATGTTTTAATTAGGTTTAAAATCACATATCTTTAAGTATGTTTTAATAGTTTAAAAATATAATTTTCACTTGATTTTCAAAACCTAATCTCTTGTAAATATTTTTGAGTTAAAACCCTAATCATTTAGGTCTTAATCAGGTATAGACTTTGTCTTTACTCTAATTAAGTTGATCTTCTGTCAATTTCCAAAAACTGTATTTACAAAACTCTCTCTATGTTTTCAAAACATTCTTCTGGTATTTGAAGGGCATTATTCCCGGTGAAACTCTTCAGATACCTATGTGACCTAAGGTCCATATTCACTTCTTCTATTTTCAAAAACCTTTAACTGTTTATAATAAACATTCTACTATTATCAATAGACAACCAAGCTACTGGTAAGGCTTTGTACATACATCTTCAAAGGCCTCCACTCCACCCAGGTTAGGCTTTATAGCTTTCAATTTACAGTTTTCATTTAAATTACTGTCATATATAAACTATATATATATATATATATATATATATATATATATATATATATATATATATATATTGTTTAGAACTACGTATGAGTACAACCTTAGGACAGTTAAACTATATATATATTATAGGACTATGGCCTAGGATTGAGAATGTCTTCCCGGTGAAACCTTAGGACAGTTGAAAAAAGCCCTAGAACCCAAATAGGACACATCCACCCAAGAGGAATTATTCCCGGTGAAACCTCTTACCCATTTGCTTAGAGCCAAAATAAGTTCAAAACCACATAGCTTTCTCTTGTGCTATAACAAGGACCCTCGATTAGCCTCCTCTTGGGCTTTGTACAAGGACCCACAGGCTTCTTAAAAGCATTCCTAGCCTCCTCTTGGGCTTTGTACAAGGACCCACACGCTTCTTAAAAGCATTCCCAACTTCCTCTTTAGCTTGTATACAAGGACCCATCAGGTTTCTTATAAACATAGGAACAGGTCTTTAGTTACCCTTTAGCCTATCCTGGTGAGTTTCTTCCACTCTTCAAACCAGACTTTAAACAAGCTAAGAATGTCTCAATCTCACATTGAGTTCACCTTTTGGAATGAGAGACATGGTCAGTCTCTGTCACCCTTATCTCCATTAATTTTCCTCCTTAGCAGAGTCTAGGTTCCATATCTGTCTATCCTCAGTCAGTGTCAGCCTTAATCTTGGGCTTTAAACAAGATGTCTCAAATAGTTAATCATTCTGCCATCATCTAAAACCCCTGGAAAGGGTCAGCCTCCATTCATTCCTTCACTTTAACAAAATTCCCTGGAAAGGGTTAGCTTCCAAAAATTAAACTTTCAAAAGATAAACTCTCCAGCAGAGTAAAACCTCTGGAAAGGGTTAGCCTCCAAAATTAGTCCTCTAAAAGATAAATCTCACTTAAGGTCAATCTGAGTCAATAAAAACCAATTTCCCGGTAGAGTCTACTTTAGGTCAATCATCCAAACAAATCCCCAGTAGAGTCAATCTTCAAAACCTGAGTCTTTCATTCATCAATCCCTGCTTAACAAAAGCACAATCCTCAGTAGGGTCAACCTTTAGTTCCCAAACAATAGGATAACCCTCAACAGAGTAAAAGTCCCCTCTGAGTCAAAAGATCCCACACTGGTAGATCTTTCCCCATTTTAAAAGTCATCCTCAACCTTGGGGTTTGTACAAGGCACATACTCCTCTTAGAGTCAAAACCCTACTCATAGGTATTCCCCTAGAGAGTCAGCCACAACCTTGGGCTTTGTACAAGGCAGATAATAGAGTCTCCCCAGTGAGTCCTTCACTATCAAGTAGCCACAACCTTGGGCTTTGTACAAGGCAGATAAAGCCACATTTTCTTGTGTCAAAAGATTCCTAACCTTCAGGATCTTTTCCCCATAGAGTCATCTATACTCAGTTTCCTCTACAGTCAGCCACAACCTTGGGCTTCATACAAGGCACAAAATAGAGTCTTCCCTAGCAAGAGTCAGCCACAACCTTGGGTTTCATACAAGGCACAAAATAGAGTCTCCCTAGGTAGAGTCAGCCACAATTCTGGGCTTTGTATAGAACACTAAAATAAACCCTTCAATCCATCAAATAAACAACTCTCCAGCTAAGAGTCAGCCTCAATTCTGGGCTTTGTACAGAACACAAATTTCCTTTAGTTTAAGATAATTTCCAGTAGAGTCATCTCCCAAAGTCAATAAAATCAATTAAAAAGCCTCAAGCTTGGGCCTCATACAAGCCAGCTAAAAATCAAATCTTTCAAACAGTAGATAGACATAGCTTATCTTTATAGAGAGATATTTCTCCTATCTCACCACAAACAAACAATCATTTCAAACAAACAATCATTTCAAACATTCTCCCATTTAGGACTCGTGAAAGGTATGCTCTGGCAACACACCCAGACTTGTACAACTTTCCCTAATTTGGTCGAGAATCTTTCATTCAAGAGAAACATGACTGGCATACTTGATCAACCAAGTAAGGTCCCTCTCTTAATGAAACGAACTTAGCTTTTCTGTCACTTTTTAATGTTTGTGGTGGAATAGTAGCAATACCTCTCTGTAAAGATGACTTCATGTCTCTTTACTATAAACAGAGATTTAATTCAAGCTTCAACCTTGAGCTTCAAGCAAGGCACCAAAAACAATTAATTTTTCTAATTAGTTCCCCGAACTACAAAAAGCTCTTACTTCCATTAGGGATATGTAGGCATGAGATTCACAAGGAATCTCAGCGAGCTAATAAAAAAACCAAAAATAGTCTGTCTGTCTGTCTTTTAATTCAATTCAATTCTCTCTCCTAACACAAAGGAGAAACTTTCCCAATCATCAGCAACAAACACAAACACATAGACACAAAGAAGGTTCCCGTAGAGTACTACGGATATGTAGGGTGCTTAAAACCTTCCCTATGTATAACCGACCTCCTGGACTCCAGAATTTCTAGTCTAGGTGAATCCCCACACTTAGCAAACTCCTAGGGTTTATTTGAGATCTTTTTCCCCTTCCTCCTCGTAGGATAATTAAAAAGTTCGTGTGTTATCATAGGAAGAACTGAAATAAAATTCATCCCGCAACGGGCGCATTCTCCTTCCAAATTCCGCGTGAAGGGTCTAGCGTGCCGTCCTCCCAAGTGAAACAGGGAGGTAAAAAAACGACACCACAGAAAAATGGCGAATCTGCTGGGGAGAGTAATAACCTTGGTTTTTCATCCAAACCAATGGTTGACCTGTGCTGGTCCAGCCCCCAATGAGGAATTAGGGATGCCAAATTCCCCCTCAAACAAGAGAGGTCCTACCTAACCTCTGTGTCATTTCATGTGATTGTTGCATATATACTTGTTTATTTTGTTTGTTCTGTATCGGGAAAGGGTTTGATTCCCCCTTGTGGTGAGAAATCCTATAACCGGATTTGAGAGCAACATAAGATAGGATGGAGGATGTCTTCTCGGTGAAGACCCTTTAATCTTGGTTCCCAAATCTACTCTTGGGATTTGCCTGGCTGGTTGTGATTAACTACGCCAATGCATTCCGAGATTGATTTGTACCAGGAGGACCTAGGAACACATTAACCTCACTTAAAGCCTTCTTAGGACGTAGAGCGGTGATTACGAAAGTAATTGTCACGCAGATACTACACTCAGGGAAAACTCTCTTAGAGATACCAATCAACGTATCTTTAAGATTGAGCAAAAG
Source organism: Vicia villosa (assembly GCF_029867415.1). Classification (NCBI taxonomy): domain Eukaryota; kingdom Viridiplantae; phylum Streptophyta; class Magnoliopsida; order Fabales; family Fabaceae; genus Vicia; species Vicia villosa. The sequence goes on along the minus strand of NW_026705294.1, from coordinate 246,445 downwards.
CTCTGAGACCCCTAGAACCTGTTCTATAGGTACAAAAATCCTTATCCTTAGTTTACCCTGGGGCAAGGTTTGCGATGTGACTCCATGACCACAATACCCTTCTACGCCATGTTTGTTTAAAAACTCTTGTGTGAACATTCATGCATTCATGCATTCATCAAAAAAATAAAAGAGTCTTTTTCGAGTCGTTTTTCAAGGAAACTAAATAACGAACGTTTTGAACTTCATAGAGTGAAAGAGAGAAACGGAGAAAGGACTTAAGGATCTATACCAGGGATTACGGAAGAAAGAGAGCTAGGAAGTACACCTTCAAGATTCATAAGGTCGAGGAATTGGAAAAGCTCAGAAAACTGGTGGTAAACCCCCAGGCTTTCAAGGAGAAGTATGGAAAACTTCTGCCTCTTCTCAATACCAATATTGTGGATGGGATCCTTCCCACTTTGGTACAATTTTACGATCCAACGTATCACTGCTTTACCTTTCCAGATTATCAACTCATGCCTACGTTGGAGGAGTACTCTCGTCTGGTTGGAATACCCGTGTACGCGCAAGATCCGTACTCCGGTTTGGAAAAGAATCCCGACGACATTATCATTGCAGCAACTACTCCCTTGAATGTAGTCGACATCAGAACTCATATGGTGAGTAAAGGAGGAATTCAAGGATTTCCCTCCAAGTTCCTATTTGATCAAGCTGGGTACTTCTTCAGCATCCAAGATATGAGTGCTTTTGAGGACATCTTGGCATTGCTTATCTACGGATTGTTTTTGTTTCCTAACATTGTCAACTTCGTCGACATCAATGCAATTAAGATCTTCTTAATTGGAAATCCAGTTCCAACCTTGATTGCAGATGCTTACCACTCTGTGCATTCAAGAAACCTGCAGCGAGGAGGATTAATCACATGCTGTGTACCGTTGTTATACGAATGGTTCGTCTCGCACCTACCAAAGTCTAGCACTTTCTGGAACATGAGGGATGGCCTTCACTGGTCACAGAAAATCATGTCCCTCACTCATTCGGACATTGATTGGTGTAGTCCTGACAACGACGAAACCAAGATCATCTTCAGTTGCAGAAGTTATCCCAACGTACCCCTTATTGGAACTAAGGGAGGAATCAGTTATAATCTAGCTTTGGCCCGTTGTCAATACGGCTATCCCATGAAAAATATACCAAGTAGTATTCAATTGGAGGGTCTGTTCTTCAAGAACATCGACGATCATGGCAACATGCTGAAAAAGGAAATCATCCAAGCCTGACATCTTATTCACAGCAAAGGGAGAAGATTGTTAGGAAAACATCTTTGCATCTCCCTGGATCCTTACCTACAATGGGTACGCGTCAGAGAATTCAAGCTCAGGATGCCTTATTAGTGTCAAGAACCTATTCCCCTAAGGGAACCAATCTTCCTTTTCTCCACCAATGTTGAGAAACTACAAGCGGCATTAAACAAAGTATGCCAAGAAAGGAATGCTTGGAGGAACAAGTATCGAATCGTCAACACGGAAAATGTTGAGATTCAAAACATCCTAAGAAGGAAGGATGAGTTACTTGAAGTACTCGATCGACAAGTGACACAATCGTCACTTTCTCATCATATCCCTCCTGCTTCCTGGATCATCGATCAGCTCACGTTAGAGAACGCTCAGCTTAATAAACAGAAGAAGATGTTAGAACGTGATGTCGGCTCTTCGTCAAAGTTTTAGAGTCCTTTCTCTTTGTTTCTCTGTATTTCCCTTTTTAAAGTGTGTAAAAAACAGCGTTTTCGCTTAATCAATAAAAATTTTGATGTTTCATAACGTAATTATGGTGTTTCCTTGAAAAACATTAATTTAATTGCATGCATCACTTTAGTCGTAAGCACTGACACGAGAATTGTCGCGGATCTAATCGTCACTTTCCTTTCTCTAAAAAGAGAGGAGGAGAAGGAGGTGAACAAAGGCATTCAAGCTGTCTCATTCATACAACACTTGTTCAAGTCGTAAGAAAAGAATGGACGACTTAGAGCAAGAGAATGGAGAACTCAGGGAAGAGGTTACTACTCTCAAGGAAGCTGTTGACAGGCTCAACAGTATGGTAGAAGCCCTGGTGGTTGCACAAAGACAACCTCCACCAGAAGAACCATAAAGGACTATGGTTTCCGAGATTGTTTCTACTCCTATTCCTTAGTATACCATGCCGCCCAACCGACCTTGGGGCATGCCGTATAACTTTATTCCAGATGGGTACATACCCCCAGTTTCTGAAGTCCCAAGAGTTACAATGGATATGGATCCACTAGAGGGTTACAGACCTCTGGAAATTGAAGTTCCAAGAGCAACGGCAATGGGTTTCACGCAACAGAACGCTGAGATACCAAGATCTGCTGTCATGGCTTCTCCACAGCCGATTGTGCATACTTTTCCTCTGCCAGGCGGACAAGTGTATCATCACGCTCCCAATGAGGACGCTGGCCTGTATGAAAGATTGGACGAGTTCCAGGAACAGTTTCTGCAAATGCAGAAGGAACTTAAGACTCTCCGAGGACAAGATCTATTTGGAAAGAACGCTATAGACTTCTGTCTGGTTCCAAATGTTAAGATTCCTCACAAATTCAAAGTACCAGAATTCGAGAAGTACAAAGGGAATTCATGCCCACAAGTAATCTCGTGATGTACGCTCGAAGGATGTCAACTCAGACTGATAATCAACAATTGCTCATTCATTATTTTCAAGACAGCCTAACTGGTGCTGCACTCAAATGGTACATGAACTTGGACAGTTCAGAGATTCGTACTTTTCGAGACCTCGGAGAGCCCTTCGTCAAACAGTATAAGTACAATCTAGATATGGCTCCCGACAGAGATCAACTCCGGGCCATGACTCAAAAGGATAAAGAGAGCTTCAAGGAATACGCTCAGAGATGGCGTGAAGTTGCTGCTCAGATCTGTCCACCACTTGAAGAGAAAGAAACGACAAAAATCTATCTCAAGACTTTGAGTCCATTTTACTACGGACGAATGGTTGCCAGTGCCCCCAGTGACTTTACCGAGATGGTAAACATGGGCGTACGTTTAGAAGAAGCAGTTCGAGAAGGACGCTTGAACAAAGAACCAGAATCTTATATTGGTCCTAGGAAGTATGGAAGTTATTTCCAGAAGAAAAAGGATAAAGAGGTCAGCAATGTCTTGCACAAAGCTAGAAAGAGGTTTGAACCTCAAGTTGCAACAGTAACCCCTGTTGTTAACTCAGCGCAAGCTTATCAACCTCAGGTTTCTCAACAACCATTTCAACAAAGGTCACAACAACCTCAGCAACAGGTTCGACCTCCAAATTTCAACAACAATCGGGCACAAAGGTATCCTCCCTTTGACCCCGTACCAATGCCGTATGCGGAATTGTTTCCAACTCTACTGGAAAAAGGACTCATTCAGACAAAGAGTCCTCCAAATCTCGCAACTGAATCATCACCTTGGTTTAAGGCAGTCCAATCTTGTCCCTACCATCAAGGGGCACCAGGTCACAACATTGAGAGCTGTCTCAATTTCAAGATCGACATCCAAAGATTAGTAAAGAGCGGAATGCTATCCTTCAAAGATACTAATCCTAACGTTCAAGCAAATCCTTTGCCGCAACATAAAGAAGCTTCAGTGAATCTGATAGATCAATACCCCAATGTCATCCAAATCTACGACATTCGTCAGATAGGGGAAAATCTCGTCAAAATGCACGCTAGACAAGCTGGGTACGGCCACGTACCACCTCACGACTACTTCGCATGTGAAATTTGTCCAAAGAATAATCAAGGATGTGTTGTAGTTCAAGCTGCATTACAAGAACAAATGGACTTAGGATGGATTCAACACATTTGAGTCAAAACTGAATGCGACGTCAACATGGTTCAAGGATGTCCAAGAGAATACAAGATCTACAAAGTTGAACATCTCGAAGGATCGGTAGTCGGGTTCCATAAGACTTTAAATGGACTTGCCTTCTTTGGAACGGATTTCCATCCTTACAGTAGATGCATAATTTGTCGAAGAAATTCACGAGGATGTTTGCGCGTCCGCAACGACATTCAGAAACTAATGGATGAAAATACCATTACAGTTCTGGCCAACAGAGAAGATGACGAAGTCTTTACCGTATCTCCTCAGATTAATCAAGTTGAACCAATGCAAGTTAAGTATGACAGTAGGAAGACAGCAGTTGTTCCATTAGTCATATACTTACCAGGTCCTGTACCGTATGATTCCAACAAGGCTATACCATACAAGTACAATGCTACATTCATTGAAAATGGTAAGGAAATACCATTACCACCTGTTGTTAACATTGCTGATGTGAGTCGAGTCACTAGAAGTGGACGAGTATTCAACAGAACAACAGAAAATGTGGAGAAACCTTCGGAAGAAGCACCACATAAGAAAGATAATAATCCAACCAATGCTGTTTAAGCGAAAGAAAATGATGAGATCTTGAAATTAATCCAGAGGAGTGAGTACAACATTGTATATCAACTGCTACATACTCCGTCTAGGATATTTGTTCTCTCCCTGCTATTGAGTTCTGAATCTCATAGGGAAGCTCTACAGAAAGTTTTGGAACAAGCTTTCGTAGAACCTGGTGTTACTATAGGGAAATTCAACAACATCTCAGTTAGCTGCATGGGTGATGTTCTCACAGGAGTCTTAATAGACAATGGATCCTCCCTCAATGTCATGCCCAAATCAACATTGTCAAGATTATCCTTCAAGGATTTCCCGCTAAGGGACAGTCACGTCATCGTCAAGGCGTTCGACGGTTCAAGGAAGTCAGTTTTTGGAGAAGTAGATCTTCCCAGAACTATTGGACCTCATACTTTCAAAATCACTTTCCAAGTTATGGATATCCAAGCAACATACAATTGTTTGCTAGGTCAACCATGGATTCATGAGGCTGGGGCAATTACTTCAAACTTCATCAAAAACTGAAGTTCATACGAAATAACAAATTAGTAACCGTATGTGGAGAACGAGCTTTGATCGTCAACAGCCTATCATCATTCTCCGACATAGAACCAAAATAAGTCGCTGGAACTAAATTCCAATCACTTTGCTTGGACAAGGAAAAAGGAAAGGAAAAAGAAGCGTCTATTTCTTCCTACAAAGATGCAATCCTAGTTGTAAAGGATGGCACTACCAGTGGTTGAGGGCACATTGAGATTCCTACCAACAACAATATTAGAACGGGAGTTGGATTCTTTCTAACATCATCAAAGGCTACTCAAGGGATTGAGGTAGTTCTCCCAATTCAAGAAACTTTCCGCAGTGGAGGTTTTCTTCAACCTGTTCAACAAACAGTCAATACCATCGGTACGGAAAACACCGATGAAGAGGAATGGCTATCCTATCTTCACAAAGCAGGATACGTCTCCATAACAGAGTCTGATTCACCTTACTGTTATCCAACTAAAGGATCTGAAAGTAAGACTCAACCAAACAGTGACGAAGTTACTAACAGCTTCACCACCAAAAGTCATGGTTCATCAGAAGAAGTTCCTCCTATCCCCGAAGAGACCTGGGATACATTAGGAGAACCAAGTGGAAAATTCGACTACATGGTGAAATACTCTGCTCCTGAAAGTTCAAAAATCTCTCTCGAAGACATTGTTCCAACTGGATGGAACATTGAATATGAGTACCTTACTCAGCCGAAAGAGATATACAAACCTTGCTATTCATCATCAGCATCTGGTGAAGTCATCATTGAGGATTATATCCCCAAGTCACCTTCCGAGACTACGGATCTAGAGTTTACATACCTAGTCAATGCCCTCTTGGGAGAAGAGCAAGATCAAAATACAGAAGATGATGATCTCGAAAGTGTCTCCGACAACGAGTCTCTCCATTCAGAAGATTGGAGGTTTCCTCAAAAGAAAGTCCGACATACTCCACTTGGAAATGGGTATGCTCACACCGCTCAGTCTGCTAAAGTAGAAGAAGATCGTCTGAGTGTTGCAAAGCTAGTGGTTGGTAAATTAAGACCTACCACAGGCTAACTTAAGCCTAAAGTGCCAAATTACCTAGTGCACAATGGGGTTCGCCACTATTGGACGGCTGTTGAAGTTTCGACTGTTATTCGCACTCCTAAGTAGGAACTTTCACCGTTATTTTGTCCACTCACCATAGCCCATGGTAAAGAGATGTTTCATAGGGCTTTGCATTTTACTATTTCTTAGGAAAATTTCCCTCTTTGCTTCGCCCAAAGCAATAGAGTTTTGTTTTATAGGGTCTTTGTTTCAAGAAGTGACCGTCGATAAATAAAAAAGTCATTTTGTTCCTTCGTTAGTTTTTCCCTTTTCTTTTTTCAGAAATTGGTAATCCTAAAAAACACCCTTAAAAAACACCCTTAAAAAACATCAAAACATTCCATTAACTGCATACACCGAGTCTTCCCTCGTCGTCTAAATAAAACTTATCACACATATGCAGATTAATCATAAAACACCCCGTTGAAACGTACGTTCGTATGACTTCTCCAAGCTTTAGGTTTCCTGTATTCGAGGCAGAGGAAGAAGAAGACGAAGAAATATCAAAGGAAATTTTCTTGTTACTTCAACAAAGGGAAGAGGCCATTCAGCCATACAATGAGCCTCTAGAGATCATTAACCTTAGTTCCGATGGAAACAGAAAAGAGGTTAAGATTGGAGCTTTGCTCAGTTCAGAGATCAGAGAGAGTTTGATACAACTGCTCAAAGAATTCTCAGATGTCTTCGCTTGGTCCTATTAGGATATGCTAGGGTTGGATACCAGTATAGTGGAGCATCACTTGCCATTAAAACTAGAATGCACTCCGGTCAAGCAAAAATTGAGAAGAGCTCATCCGGAGATGGCCATGAAAATCAAAGAGGAAGTTCAAAAGCAAATCAACGCTGTTTTCCTCGTCACTTCAGAATACCCTCAGTGGTTAGCTAACATTGTTCCCGTTCCTAAGAAAGACGGAAAAGTCCGCATGTGCGTCGACTACAGAGATTTGAACAAAGCTAGCCCTAAGGATGATTTTCCTTTACCACATATTGACATGTTGGTTGACAGTACGGCAAAATCCAAAGTTTTCTCATTCATGGACGGATTTTTGGGATACAACCAAATCAAAATGGCAACTGAAGACATGGAGAAAACAACTTTCATCACCCCCTGGGGCACGTTCTGCAACTGCGTTATGCCTTTTGGACTAAAGAACGCAGGGGCAACATATCAAAGAGCCATGACTACACTTTTCCACGACATGATGCATAAGGAAGTGGAAGTTTATGTGGATGACATGATTGCCAAATCAGAAAATGAGGAAGATCACATACAAAATTTGTCAAAGTTATTTCAACGCTTATGGAAGTTTCAGCTTCGCCTGAATCCCAACAAGTGTACCTTTGGTGTCTACTCAGGAAAACTCCTTGGTTTCATCGTTAGAAAACGAGGAATTGAAGTAGATCCAGATAAAGTCAAGGCAATTCAAGAAATGCCTTCACCCAAAACCGAGAAACAAGTTAGAGGATTTCTTGGATGTCTGAATTACATCTCGAGATTCATATATCTCATGACTGTAACTTGTGCTCCAATTTTCAAACTTCTACGGAAAAATATAAGTTGCGTATGGACAGACGATTGTCAGAAAGCGTTCGACAACACTAAGGAATATCTGCTCGAACCACCCATCTTGTCCCTCCAGTGGAAGGAAGACCTTTGATAATATACTTAACTGTCTTAGAAGATTCCATGGGTTGTGTCCTTGGACAGCAAGACGAGATAAAAAGAAAAGAGCATGCCATCTACTACCTGAGCAAGAAATTCACTGAGTGTGAAATCCCGCTACTCCATGCTCGAGAAAACCTGTTGTGCTTTGGCCTGGGCTGCCAAGCGTCTCCGCCAGTACATGATTCGATATACTACTTGTTTGATTTCCAAGATGGATCCAATCAAGTACATCTTTGAAGAGCCTGCCTTAACTGGTAGAATTGCCCGTTGGCAGATGCTGTTATCAGAATATGACATTGAGTATCACACACAGAAAGCCGTGAAAGGAAGCATCCTAGCTGAGCACCTGGCTCACCATCCAATTAATGGTCATCAATCAACCAGTTTTGACTTTCCGGACGAGGATGTCATGTACCTCAAGATGAAAGATTACGACGAGCCACTACCAGACGAAGGTCCTGAGATAGGATCCCAGTGGGGCTTAATCTTTGACGGGGCTATCAATGCTTATGGACGAGGAATTGGGGTAATCATTGTTACCCCTCGAGGTACCCACATTCCATTTACCGCCAGATTAACTTTCAAATGCACAAACAATGAGGCCGAATATGAAGCTTGCATCATAGGTCTCGAAAAAGCCGTGGATCTAAGAATCGAACACTTGGATGTATACGGAGATTCTACTTTGGTCATCAATCAAATAAAAGGAGAATGGGAAACACGCCAACCTGGGCTAATCCCTTACAAAGACTACGCGAGAAGATTGTTACCATTCTTCGACAGGGTAGATTTTCATCACATTCTTCGTGAAGAAAATAACTTGGCTGATGCATTAGCCACACTCTCTTCCATGATTAGGATAAATCATTGGAATGACATTCCTCAGATCGATGTCATGCGCCTGGATAGGCCCGCTCATGTTTTCACAGCAGAAGCAATCATCGACGACCAACCGTGGTATCACGACATCAAAAAATTTCTTCAAAGGCAAGAGTACCCTCTTGGGGCATCAAATAAAGATAGAAAAAAAATTGAGAAAGTTAGCTGGCAGATTCTTCCTGAATGAAGATGTTCTGTACAAGAGAAATTTCGACATGGTTCTGCTCAGATGCGTTGGCAAGAAAGAAGCAGAAACACTCATGAGAGAAATACATGAAGGTTCCTTTGGTACTCACGCCAACGGACGCACCATGACAAGGAAAATACTGAGAGCAAGATATTATTGGCTGACGATGGAGTCAGATTGCTACCAGTATGCAAAGAGGTGTCACAAATGTCAGATCTACGCCGATAGAATTCACGTGCCACCATCTCTTCTCAACATACTCTCTTCCCCTTGGCCTTTCTCCATGTGGGGAATCGACATGATCGAGCCTAAAGCGTCCAACGGACATCGCTTCATCTTGGTAGCCATAGACTATTTCACCATGTGGGTCGAAGCAGCTTCATATGCAAACGTTACAAGACAAGTTGTCGTCAGGTTTATCAAGAATCACATCATCTGTCGCTACGGAATTCCTAGCAAGATAATCACTGACAATGGGTCAAATTTGAACAACAAAATTATGAAGGAACTTTGTGATGAATTCAAGATTAAACATCACAACTCATCTCCTTACAGACCAAAGATGAATGGGGCTGTAGAAGCAGATAACAAAAACATCAAGAAAATCATTCAGAAAATGGTCATCACTTACAAAGATTAGCATGAAATGCTCCCGTTTGCTCTTCATGGTTACCGTACATCTGTACGTACTTCGACTGGAGCAACTCCTTTCTCCCTTGAATATGGTATGGAGGCAGTCCTACCCATAGAGGTTGAGATCCCATCAACGAGAGTCTTGATGGAGGCAGAATTAACAGAAGCCGAGTGGTGTCAAAACAAATTCGATGAGTTGAACTTAATCGAAGAAAAGCGCATGACAGCTTTATGCCACGGACAACTATATCAACAAAGGATGAAAAAAGCTTTCGACAAAAAGGTTCGGCCTCGCACAATCAAGGAAGGCGACCTTGTACTCAAAAAGATTCAATCTTTTCTCACGGATTCTGGGGGCAAATGGACTCCCAATTATGAAGGCCCATACGTGGTCAAGAGAGCTTTCTCAGGAGGAGCCTTAATACTCACGACTATAGATGGAGAAGAATTCACCCGTCCTGTGAACGTCGACGCAGTCAAGAAATACTTTGCCTAAATAATTAAAAGAACAGCTCGCTAAGTTGAAAACTCGCAAAGAACGACTTAGGCAAAAAAGAGCGTCTCGATGAATTGAAAACCCGAAATGGCGATTCAGGCAAAAGTTAGAGACATAAAAAATATATATAATCAATCCCGGTAGACTTAAAACCCAAAAGGGGTAGTCTACGCAAAAGTTAGGGATATATGGCAAGTAACTGTGTTCAGGACAAACTTGATCATTCAGAAAATCCATAGCGGAATATTCATCATCAGTAGGTCATCTTCTACGAAGCACGAATACAGCGTAATTCAGAGTGGAAGGGAAAGATAACGGTCGTCACGTTTCAACGTAGTCCTTTTCCCAAAAATTACCAATTTCCAACTTTGTAAATACTCCATGGAATTAAGCCTTTGGCTGATTACCATTCCATAAATAACAATTCGAGCCTTGTGCCTTGTCTTTGCAATCGAGTCTTATTCAGTTTCTTAAAATGCATTTTTTAGGGTCTGATAGTCATTTTCTTGAAACAAACGTTTTCAAAAATAAAATGAATTTACTTGCAAAATAAAGGTGAAATTTCTTTCTAAGATTTACAAATAATAGGAAGAATGCAAACAGTTGCTCCGAGAACGGTTGAGACTCCGGGAACAAAATTCCCCATGAGGTCGCTTTGCGAACATCTCCCGACGACGGATCTTCACTTCAAATCATTTCACTCACTTCAAACTGCGGGCAACTAGTAACCCGGTATCTCCAATGGAGTACAAACTGCATATTTCAAGAAGACATCTTCTGATCAACAAAATTAAAGTCGCACCACAGGATTTCACATCCGCGACAATTCTATTCGCATTCACTTCACATTTTATAATCATCATAACACTCATGCATGCTTCACGCATCATATCATATGTCTGCATAGCCGATATTGTCTAGTTAGGCTTTGATCATGCTATTGCCCAAGTCACGTGGACCTCAACCCGAGTTTCCCCTGCGAGTCATGGAAGGGCGGTCTTTTTCCTAAAGACAATTCATACGCCAGGATCTCCCCAAGCAGGTTAACAAATAACAATCTTCCTCAGGAAGATAGTTTGTTTACTTTTGGTAATCCCCAACAAGCCGACAGATGGCAATCTTCCTCCGGAAGATAGTTTGTCCACTTTTGGGATTTTCCAATTGTGATTCTCCACCAGATCGACACTCGGCAATCCTCTACAAGGATACAGTTTATCCATTTCGGATTTCCCTACGGAGTCGGCAAATTCCAATCTTCCTCCAGAAGATAGTTTGTCCCCTTTTGGATTTCCCCACGGAGTCGACAAATGGCGGTTTTCCTCCTGGAAAATGGTTTAACAAATCCCTAGTGGAGTCAATGAATGATAGTCTTCTTCAGGAAGATAGTTCGGATTCCTCAGCAGAGTCGACAAATGGCAGTCCTTCTCAAAAAAGACAGTTTGTCTGTTTAATACCTAAGGAATTGGCAAATGGCAGTTTCTTTGCAAGGAACAGTTTGTCTGCTTCCAGGATGTTTCATCCCCATTAGAATTGATAAATGGCAGTTTTCCTCCTAGAAAACAGTTTGTTAACTCCCCAGCGGAGTCAGTAAATGGCAGTCTTCTTCGTTAATGAGATATTTCAGATTTCTCAGCGGAGTTGACAAATGGCAGTTTTCCACTTAGAAAACAGTTTATTAACCCCCCGGCATAAGTCGATGAATGGCAGTTTTCATCCTGAAGACAGTTCGTCCACTTTCAAGCATGGTCATTAGCTCCTCAAAAGGATGCATGATCATATGGCATTCCTTCAAGGACATTGAATTAAAGGAAAGTACGATGAAGTTTCTTATCAATCATCGAATGGCATCTCTCCAACAAACACTGGTGAGAAGTTTGGTGAGGAAACAAACCTTTGGAGATTTTTCTTTATTTTAGATATTGTCCATCATTATCACAACTGAGACCAGTTTCGCGATCAGACATCCGAAACGAGGGGAGGTTGTTTACATCATTATAACTGAGACCAATTTCGCGATTGAACATCTGAAACGAGGGGAGGTTATCACAAATGAGACCAGTTTCGCGATTGGACATCCGAAATGAGGGGAGGTTGTTTACATCATTATAACTGAGACCAGTTTCGTGATTGGACATCCGAAACGAGGGGAGGTTATCACAACAGAGACCAGTTTCACGATCAGACATCCGAAACGAGGGGAGGTTGTTTACATCATTATAACTGAGATCAGTTTCGCGATTGGACATCCGAAACGAGGGGAGGTTATCACAACTGAGACTAGTTTCACAATTGGACATCCGAAATGAGCGGAGGTTGTCTACATCATCACAACTGAGACCAGTTTCGCGATTGGACATCTGAAACGAGGGGAGGTTATCACAACAGAGACCAGTTTCACGATCAGACATCCGAAACGAGGGGAGGTTGTTTACATCATTATAACTGAGATCAGTTTCGCGATTGGACATCCGAAACGAGGGGAGGTTATCACAACTGAGACTAGTTTCACAATTGGACATCCGAAATGAGCGGAGGTTGTCTACATCATCACAACTGAGACCAGTTTCGCGATTGGACATCCGAAACGAGGGGAGGTTATCACAACTGAGACAAGTTTCGCGATTGGACATTCAAAACAAGGGGAGGTTGTTTACATTTTTACAACTGAGACCAGTTTCACGATTGGACATCCGAAATGAGGGGAGGTTGTTTACCTTTTTTCTAAGTATCAACACTTAGTCAAAGAAGATGGATCATGCAGTCTACATTGCCATCCATTCACCAGAATTCACATGACACATTTCTACAAGAGTTTGTCTCCCTATCCCCCGCCGAGAGCGACAACAGGATAAAGTAATGCACGAAAATTTCATCATCACTGCAACATCTAAGGAACGCCCAAAATTCGGGAATTCTTTGGTATTTAAGTCTCTTTCACTCAGAAGAGATCAAGATATCAATCTTTCTCCCTCCAGATGAAAGAAACTTAAATAGGGGCATCTGTCATACCCTAATTTTGACCCCCCCTGAGATGTCAAACCTCCAAACATCTCATCAAACTCAAGACAGGTACTCAGAGCAGTCACTTGTTTGTCTGATACCCAATCGAGGGTGCTCAAGGACAAAGGAGTTCAGGCAAAGGATCAATCAATATGAGAATAACCTCTAATACAATCATGGGACTCAAATGATTCATTTATCCACCTATGTTGATTAGACATCAGTCATCTGGGCTCAGGTTTGCTCAGATCACCAGACTAGGGTTTTGGGCCCATCAAGGACTAAGATCAGGGACCACATTTGGGAAACCCTAAAAAGCCCCAGGGCATCACTCAAAGGATTCAATCATCTTCAAATGATCCATATAACAATATCCACTAAGCATTGTACTTCAATTCAAGATCTACAGTCATTAATTTCATCTGGTCGACAATTAGGGTTTCAGACCTAATTCACCTGGACAGTTGACTTTTAATCACGACATGGGGCCACAACTCAAAGCATGGCTCAAGAACTTCTATTACCTCAATATAATCCATTCATATCACTCATTTGAGGAGGATAACTTGATTCCTCACAAAAGTCCAAGATTTCACTTCATTTGGAAAAAGTCAACTGTACAAGATCACCTTTGACTTTTAAGATTATTGGTCAAACCATGACTTTTAAGGATCAATATCATCAACATATGATTATTGAAGTCATTTGACCAAAGAAAAACAAGAAAATTCATCAAGGATCAAAAAGTCAACAAAAAGTCAAACTAGTGCATTTTGACCTAGTTCATGGATCTCAAAATTTCACCTACACAACTCAAAAAATTTCCAACATGAAAGTTGTAGATCTCATAAAATAAAACAACTTCTCACAAGGGAACTTTTTTCAAGAGATCAATCATTTAAGATATATGAGCTTTGGAAGTTATAGGTCATAAAAAACTTAGAAAAATTCTAAGTATTTTAACATAGTTTTCTTCAAACTTTGGGCCTGTTTTTCACAATTTTCCCAAATGATTTTGAAGAAAATCAAAACTAATGAATTGAAGTACATGATAAGGGATTTACAAATTGTGCTAAACCTTCTCCAAATTCATTTTGAGTTAAGAGTTATGATGATTCAAAGTTGGGCTCATGAAGTGAAATTATAGGTAATGTACCATTTTGAAACTTTGCAAACTTGTGCAAATGACTCCACTAATGGATTCTACACGACCCATAACACATAAGTAAAGATGCCATGCATTCAATTTCACCATGGCATAAGGATTGGAGAATATTCCCAAAACAAGAACATGTGATAATGTAATGATTACATTTGGGAATTTATGACAAATGGATGAATCACCAAAGGAATCTTCTCACCAACCAATTGGAACACACTTTGCATCAGAAATGTCCCCTAAGATCAGATAAGATCAACGGATAGGGAGCTAGCTCGGTTTGACCGTCATTGCATTTTGGAGATTCTTTGAATTCCTTCATGACCAAGAAACCAAAACTCCCTCACTAAGCAAGCTCACTCCTCCAATTTGTACTGAGCTCTTTGCCTTTAAATACAAGTGTATTCCTCAGTATTGATCACACCAAAGCAACTTTAATTCTTGATTTCTCCTTCTCACCATCTTGCTTATAGTTTTCAATAGTTCTTAGGCAAGAAGAATCGAATTCTTCAAACCAGAGCTTTTCTTTTGAAAGTAAGCTTTCTAACATCTCAAGGAGGTTCATTAGAGGTGATCCAAGCACCTGGATCACTTCTGTAAGTGCAAGGACACCATAGTAACTTTCATTTTGGAGCTCGAGCAGTTGGAGGTCTGTAGAACAAATTAGAGGGTGTCAAGCAAGTCCAAGCATTCAAACACTTTCCTTGGAGTGTAGTGAAGCTATCCAGATGGTCACAGCTCATCTGTAGGTGCAGAATCATCATCTTTAATTCCTACTTGAAGCTTAAGCAAGAGGGGTCGAGTAGGTCATTTAAGGGGTTTTCAAAGCAATCTAAGTGCCCAGATAGCATCATCAAGGTCCCAGGAAGCTTTTGCAATCATTCACTCAAAGCCAGAGGCTCTCCATCATCATCACGACCTTCAGTTTCAGAGGTATGTTTTTGAACTCCACCTCTTTAATTTACACACTCTATCTGTTAAAACTCGATACCATTTCATTCAGCATCATCAGAAGATTAAAAACCCTCTATCATCATCTATTTATCTTTCAGTATGGTCAATTAATTTGATTTTCAAATTTTAGGGTTCTTCACGTTTTTCAGCTAATTCATTAATTGTAGTTAATATCAATCCGTGTTAGTTACATATTTGAGTTTGTGAGGAAATTTAGAGTGAAATCCATGTTTACATCACCCTGTTTGGTTGAGAAACGAGCAAGTTCACAAATTCAAAATTTGAGAGCTTGAGGTTGAAGACAACCATGGCTGTGGCGCGCAAATTTCAAATCCATGGTTGAAGTTTATTATATTTTGAGTGGAAGGCGTTTTCTAAACGAATTCATCGTTTTCCCTAGTGGCCTCACATGCGCTCTTAGTCCTCTCATGCCTATAGTCTGGGGTTCGAATCCCCTCGCCCCAGACTTTTTTATTCTTTTATTTTTAATAGTTTTGAACTCGTTTTGAAAACAAAACTAACTGAACGCGCGTTATAATAACAAACTGGCGTTTGGCCCAGTGGTGTTATTTTGAGTGTGTGACCATAAGGGCGTGGGTTCAAACCCTCCAAGGACCAAACCTGATTTTTTACACTTATTTTCCTTCATTTTCTTCACAAACTTCATATAATTATTTCACCTATCAAATTAAGTCATTTTCACTTGATTTTTCACACACTTCTCATTTAATATATCTATATTGAGAATATACCCAAAAATCATAAAAAATATATTATTTTAATATGTTTTAATTAGGTTTAAAATCACATATCTTTAAGTATGTTTTAATAGTTTAAAAATATAATTTTCACTTGATTTTCAAAACCTAATCTCTTGTAAATATTTTTGAGTTAAAATCCTAATCATTTAGGTCTTAATCAGGTATAGACTTTGTCTTTACTCTAATTAAGTTGATTTTCTGTCAATTTCCAAAAACTGTATTTACAAAACTCTCTCTCTCTCTCTCTCTCTCTCTCTCTCTCTATTTTCAAAACATTCTTCTGGTATTTGAAGGGCATTATTCCCGGTGAAACTCTTCAATTACCTATGTGACCTAAGGTCCATCTTCACTTCTACTATTTTCAAAAACCTTTAACTGTTTATAATAAACATTCTATTGTTATCAGTAAACAACCAAGCTACTGGTATGACTTTGTACATACATCTTCAAAGGCCTCCACTCCATCCAGGTTAGGCTTTATAGCTTTCAATTTACAGTTTTCATTTAAATTACTGTCAAATATAAACTGTATATATATATATATTGTTTAGAACTACGTCTGAGTACAACCTTAGGACAGTTAAACTATATATATATATATATATATATATATATATTATAGGACTATGGCCTAGGATTGAGAATGTCTTCCCGGTGAAGGCTCTTTCCTAATTAGAGATCTTTAGTTCAAACCTCAAGATGAATTATTCCCAGTGAAACCTCTTACCCATTTGCTTAGAGCCAAAATAAGTTCAAAACCACATAGCTTTCTCTTGTGCTATAATAAGGACCCTCGATGACCCTCGATTAGCCTCCTCTTGGGCTTTGTACAAGGACCTTGTTTACGGTGATTTCCGGTAAACAACCGCTAGTCTTCCAAACTATAAAGTATACTTTGGTTACTCGCAGGATCGACTAGATTGATCCTAGGACATAGTCAAACAATTGTATTTTGATATGATTTGGTTCATATTTGTTTGTTCTTGCTTCGAAAACTTGTTTGTGTTGTGATCATATGACTAATCATGTGAAACAACACTTGTTATACATGTTAACACAATTTCGACAAAGAAACATAGAAAGCGTGTAAATTGCAGAAATATAAAGTGCAAGAATATAAAGTGCAGTAATGTAAAGTGCTTCGAATGAAAGTTAAACAAAAGATAAAGGAATTGAAAGATACTTTGAATAAAGAAAGATACACTAAGTATTCAAAATGGTGTTGGTGTCATACGTACATTTCCCAGCGAACTCGTTCTCTTAACTCTTGATACTTGAGTGATTTATGAGTGATTTGTACAAAATGAACACACAGAATCCTAACATTAAGACCCTTATTTATACTAATTTCGACCCTAACGGTCCTACACTAATATGATGCCACGTTGCTCACATGCATACGCTTCGAATCCCCAGGATGCCATCTGTCCTTGTTCGGTTACACAGACTATTTCAAAATTCAAATCCTCCCGCCTGAATCCTCTTTCAATACGTGGCAACGTGATCAAAACCTAGAATGCTTACAGAAACGCGCCAAGCTTAAGTACTCTTTGTGTTTCGTAAAAAACGTTTAAGTCTTAAAGACAATTTACTTCGAACTAGCTTCAATCTTCATCATCTTCATTTCAACCTAAACAACATCCTCGAAACATGGCCATCAGTAGCCATTTTTAATCTCAGAAATGGTCATCAGTAACCATCCTTCTTCGAACTCTAACTCTTCAAAGAATATTTTCTTCCAACGAAATCTCTAGCTAACAATTTTCCCCCAATAAATGCCTGTTTCGATGGAACGAGAGAAATATGCGTTTCTTGTCATGATGAGATTTCATTTTACTCATTTTTTAGAGTTCTAAGATACTTAATTACTGTCATAATTATTTATGACTCATCTCTCAAAACGTCTTGTCATTTTCAAAAACGTCTCTTCAAAACGTATACTCCCACGTTTTGTCATTACTTGTGATCATTGCTCCTATATACTAGGAGTAAGCTAATAACTGTTCGACCGCCGTTGGATTAAATCACTGGTTGCCGCGTGTCTTTGACCTTTATTCAAAAGATATGAAAAGGATTTCACTAAACCTTCAAATACTTAACCCTTTGCCTTCATATAACTTCACCCTTCATCTTTCTGCAACCACCTTAGAAAAAAGAAATCCTCTTTGATTTAACCTAATCTTTTGAAGCAAATACGTCCATGGCGTCTTCTTCAAACACTCTTCAACCTGTTCAAAAGATTCAACATCCCACACAGGTTGGAAACCAACAATGTATGCCAGACCCAGATGCAGCAGAAATTCGTGCTATCTACGCTTCTCAGGTAATTATTCCTTTTGAACTTTCTGGGAAAACTCATGCCTACATGGGTCCTTTACCTGGAGGAAATAACACTTCTCTAGGTAAGTTCTTTCCTGCTTATTATAAAACTATGCCATTGCTCAGTAAGAACCAAATAGATGAAGAGGTTAATCCAATCTTAGCCAAAAATACCCAGGTAGATGATGATTCAACCGAAACTAATGTAGCTCTAGAGAAAATTAGGTTAAATTACGCAACCAACTTCCTAAAAGTCTTCAGGTCAATCCCTTTAGCGAAGGATCCTGACCTATATTACGCTTGGCTGAATAAAGTAGAAAGCCAAAAGGCCTCATTTTGGAAGAAACTAGGGATTTACGATCTAATTCAAGTATCCAAAACGGGCTTAGAATATAATCAGACCATGTTAGTAGCATCAGTGTATTTTTGGGATGCGTCTCATAACACCTTCCATCTTCCTTGTGGAATGATCACCCCTACCCTCTTCGATATAGCCGCTATCACAGGGCTTCGACCAACTGGGGAAGTTTTCGATCCCATCTTCATGGATAATGACACCATCCAATTCAATGAAGTGAAAGTCACCTATACTACTTTTATCCAGAGGTATCATGTCAAAACATCTACTGAAGTTACAGGCGAAGAACATATTGTGTTTCTAGCACTCTGGCTTTCGAGGTGTGTTTTTTGCTCCAGGTCTATCCAGGTTGCAAAAAGGTATCTCTGTATGGCCAACCAGATAAATTCCGGTAAAAAGTTAAACTTAAGCCAGTTAATTCTAGGATTCCTCTATGAGAGTCTTGGCGAAGCAGCAGATCTTATCAAGAATTATACGACAGGATCTCTCCTCTTCGCTGGACCCTTCTGGTTATTGTAACTATGGCTTAATGCCACTTTCGAAGCACATCTTCCGTATAAAGGTAGTATTGATGAAGAAAACACGGTAATCAAGAATCGAACAGTCGAAGGGACTAGGTTGGCTTACCTAACTCCTAAGGAAGAATCAGGGAAGCTTCATGAGACTTTCCTAGCATACATGATGATGTTTGCTCAACGTTACCAGTTCGAACCTTCTATGGCTCCATTTGAAGAGAGGAAAGTAGGTCCTGAATGGTTCACCCGAGAATTCCCAGCAACTACTCCAAATCAACAAGCTGAATCTGTGGTTATCTGGGAAGCTTTTCTGACGCCTAAACTGTTGTATCATCGACTACGATCTCCCAAAAGCCATTGTTGTCTCCTTTGTTACCAACCAAATCTTGTTTCGAGACAATTTGGATTAGTCCAACTTAAGCCAAAATGCATGTATGATAAGAGAAATCACATGTGTCTACACACTTCGCATTTAGCTGAAGACGAATATGAATCAAAGATCTCAAAATATGTTGGCATTACCACTCTCTCTCCCATTTCTTTCGAACCCGCATTTTACTCTACCATAGATTTCCATCAATGGTGGACAGATTATTATACCACGCAAATCTTCGATGCTGAGAGCCTTACTTAAGAACTAACTGAAGCTTTTGCTGATGTGCAGGCAAGATTCAAAAAAGGTACTTCGACTCACATTAAAGAAATTCAAGCCTTTAAAAAATTCTTTGAAACTATCTACAAGCCTGATGATCTTAGTCGGACCGTTCGTGAAGCTGCGGTGACTTTACGTGAAAAATTTTCTGCTAAACTGGATAAGCTGAAACTGCCCACGTACGTTCGTCCTGAACTACGCTATGAAGTGGATTTTGAACTTAATCCTCCAAAATTCCCTCCACTACCTAGTGTTGATTTTGGTGTGGTTCTAAGTCCTCCTTTTCCAGACTGATTTGTGTGTGGGAATGCCTTTAAAATCCTTCAGGAACAATCTAAAAAACGCGCTGGACGAGTGGTTCCAACTAAGCATACCCTGGATACTTTCAAAGGACATCTTCATATAGGTCTTGAGCACGTTCGTGTCCTGACTCCAATACCTGAAGGTTGGGGTTTGGCCAATCCTTCGATTAACTCTCCTTTCTTAGCCACAAATTAACTTCTGCTCTTGTTTACAGCTGTAGGTCGAAAGAATGCTACCAAGGAAGCAGCTGCTGAAAAAGAGACAGGAAACTCGAAAGGTGCTAAAGCAAGTGGGAGTGACACTGTCACTACCAGCAAAAAGCCAACGGTGTGTATATATATTTCCCTTATAGTTTGTGCATTTATCTTGAACGCTAATCGCTTTGTCCAATATGAATATTCTCAGGGTTCGAAGCCTCCAACACCTTCAAAACGAAAGGTTTCCAATACCAACGCCTCAGATGATGAAGATAAATCTCCTCCTCGTACTAGACAAGCTGCGAAGAAACGAAAAAAGCTCACCGTTCCTTTATCCAAAGAAAAGAAATCTGGGACTTCAAGGCTTACTTCATCGAGTGACAAAGTATCTTCGGATGTATCACCTGCAAAGGCTGCTAGTACTATTCCAGTTGTGGAAAGTCATAACTCAAGTCCCGATAACGTCCCACACAAGGTATTGAATCTCATACTGTAACGATTTTTAATATTCGACTTCAATTGCTAAGTACACGTTTTACCTTGTATATACAGGACGACGTAGGCACAGCTATTTCTGATCTTAACACTTCAAACCTCAGCATTTATCTTGGCAACCTTCAAGGTATGCATTTGTATCTTCGATTGACAACTCTTTGATGGCTTCTTGTCCTAACAAACTTTGGTTTACGTAATAGATGTCCCTCAATGTAAACCTCCTGCCCTTTTTGAAATCCTCGAAGATGTTCAACCTATCGTAACCATCGTCTCCCCTGTGCGTGTTGAGGAAAGTCACTCAAATGACGCTTCTCCACTTACCCATCGAGATGAAGGCATGGAAGAGAACCCACAACATTCAAATAGTGGCAACATAGTTGACCAGCCAATTGAGAGTGAAGACACTATCTCTGAGCATAAGGATGCAGGCGAAACTTCTAATTTGCCTCCACCCGGCAATAATGAAACTTCGACCCTCGGGAATACAGTTACTCCTGTGGCTACTTCAAAGCAGACCACTGCAGTGCTTACTCCTACAGAACTGGAGCAACTCAAAGATACTAATCCTGTAAGCTTTCTCAAGGCTATGATGAATGCTAAGGGTATTTCGCCTATCAGGCTCGAGCCTTCTTCGACTGTTTTGGCGGACGGTGGTAAGGAGGATGATATTCCAACACTCCTTCGTCAGATAAAGGAAAAACTCTTTGAGACCAATCTTATTGAAACTCTGCGCAAGGATTCCACCAGCTGTTTTGGTTTGATCAATCTTTTGAAGAAGGTGGATTTACTCCAGGTCTCGGACGAAGTCTCCGAAGTGATTGTCTCGCTAAGTTCTCTTCTGGATCAGCTTCAAGCTGATAATCTCCGCAAACGAGATGTTGATGAAAAACTCAAGGTGAAGATGATTTCTCACAGTTCTTCGTGGAAGGCTGCCACCGACGCAACAGACAAGGCTAGCGCCCTTGAGCTCGACACACAAAGTGCCAAGAAGAATATAAAACTTGTGAGACAAACATCAAATCCTGGGAGCAGAAAATTAAACGTCTCGAAGAGAAAATAAGCAACGCTAAATCCCGTCAAGAAGAGATCAAACAATCTCAGAAGCATGAGTTGAACGAAGTGGCGCAGTCAAGAATTCAACATCTCGAGATGGTACAGAAGTTAATGCCATAGATCGAAGAACTGAACAAACAACAAGCACTAATCGAACTTCGTCTGACGCTGTGGGCCTCTCAATACGCCAAGATGAAGGATAATCTTCCCAAGGACTTTTACTTATTGTTCCAATTTTTGTAACATCTTTTGAGCTTAGTACTTTGTCTTATTTTGTAATAAAATTTAGCCCAGGAATACATGCACACTTTTCTTTCCAATTATCTATATAATATATTTTTCAATTATCACAAATAATGTTTTAACAATTCTTAAATTGTCAAAAATTTATTTTCCAGCTATCATAATGACCTTAATCGTGTATCTATGTGGCATGATTACTCCTCGCAGCCTCTTTAAGCCTAGACTTGACGTTTCCACTCCCTTAGCCACAACCATCATTAAATGATGACATCACTTTTCAAAACGTCTACTTGGGACGTGCGTGTATCAGTTTCTAAAATGATTACACTTCAACTTCCACGGCGGGAAACGGCGAAATCCATAACTTCTCTTAGGGAAACCAAACGCGGTCCAATCAAAACCTAGAAAATAACCACTCTTTTATGGCCAACAACCTCTATATAAGCCTTAGTATTCTGCTCATTTCTTCATCCTCTTACCATACTTTTATCTAAGTTTTCTCTCCTCCTCTTGTACTCCTTTAAATACAGAGCTTGAAGAACTTCCTTTTTTTTTGTACTCTCTTATTCAAAATGGAACAACCTTTAACTTATGCTACCATGAGGTCCTCCATCAAAAAGGAATTCAAACTCTGTGGAAGAGTTCAATGAGAACCACATCAATGTTGACGCACTCTTTGCCAACCAACAAATCCAGTTTTACCAGGGAATCCTGGAGGGGTCTGTTTATCCAAACATGTTGGCAGACTTCTGGATGTTTGCGTCCCTCCGTATAGATCCATAAGGAAGGACCACCACTGTGTCTAATGTTCGAAGAGCCCTTATTACCATTACTCCCTCAACTATCGCTGAACTACTAAGATGCGATAATCTTGGAGAAGCGTTTGATGATAACTCCATTAACATGACTACCTCTGATGTCTTGAGGGCCCTCATGGCTAATGATCCTTTTAGTGCTAAGTGTAATACGGTGAACAGACTTTATTTGAAATGTCGCGGTAAGCGAGAGTCGCCACCGACTTTTATTTTATCCAAAACATCAGAAAGGCTAAAAGAACAAAAAAACCTTTTTTAAAGAAACAAGGTTCGGGGGGTAATTTATGCAAAGGGAAGGTGTAAAGCACCCTTTGCATCCATGGTTATCCATGGGCTCTTAATTGCTTTGATCTTTGAAAAGAAATGTAGAAGAAGAAACAAGGACTTTAGCTCGTAAATGAGCGTAGCCTTGAGAGTGTTTAGAAAATAGAGTAGAAAAAGATTTTTAGAGCAAGGCAATTAGGAGCAATTACCTGGTTAGATGAAAAATGTTCTTTAGCCTTTCACGGTGAAAGGGTCTATCCATACCATAAGAGGGCAGGAAGTCTTTCGTTTGGATGTTAACGGGTAATCGAATTATCGTTCGCCATAAGACTGTCCCATGCCATAGAAGGGCAGGTAGTCTAAGGGAAGGATCAGAATATCCATCTTCGTTAGGCAACCGGAGGATACCTCAGCACTTCGTAGGCAACTTCGAGGGACGAGGTCATATTTGGCGAATCGAAGGCAGCATCATTAGGGACTTATGACCTTGAGAATGAACTGAGGGCAACATTGCTGAGGTATCCTCGTATTCGAGGGACTTTGGCTATTCTGCATTAAAACACAAGGCAACAGGCAACAGGCAACAAAAGAGGTTACCCCAAAAGGTGCGTGGGTGCAACAATCATGTGATCAGATTCAGAATAAATTATCTTGTAATTAAGTGACTCTAATTCAGTTCAGAGTTATCACTCCCTAGAATTACTAACCATGCATAAATATAAATAGTATTAAGTGCCCTCAAGGCCAAACAATACACCAGGAAGCAGTTACAAAAAAAACATTATGGGAATGGGGGAAAAGAGGAATAATAGATCTGACTCAAGTAATAATTAAAGAAATCAGATAGGTTTTAGGGTTACCGACTATTGAGCTTTGGCGGTTGGCTAACCCTGAAAGTTAGGAAAAGAAAAACCAAGGATGAGTGCATTATCGATTCATTAACAGTTTGAGGTTAACCTTAATCAGATAAAAGTAGTGACAAATAAGAATTAAAATCAGAATGGAATAGAACTTAGCTTTGATCTTGATATGGTTCGTAGCCGGAGGTAGCCTCGAGGTTAACCCTGAAAAATTGGCAAAGACAGATAGACAAAGAAGTGAGTGCAAAAAAGAGTCCATTGAATTTCGAAGTTAACCCTAATAATATTTTTACAAGGCAAACAAATATTTAAATAAAATCGGGACTTAGCTTCGTAATAGGCGAGGCGCATAGTCGGAAGGTGTCTGATGATTAACCTGAAAAAATGCACAAAGAAAGAGAAAATTTTAGTGTAGTCATGATCTTCCCAGATTAGGGCACAAGTTAACCCTGGTTAATAGAATAAATAAAATCGAATTAATTAATTATTGGTTTTCAACCTAATTAATTAAATCGAGGAAAATAAAATTCCGATTAAAATATCCTAACCCTAATATATATTTTTTATCAATTTAACAAAAATATTTATAATCAATTAAATGATTTAAACAATCTAAATTAATTTAATTCAAATAAAACCATTAATTAAAAATAAACATTTTAATTTTATCATATATTTTTTATGAAGAAGAAAAAAAAAAGAAATTAACAAATATTTTTATAAAAAAATATGATAGTTAAAAAGATAAAAAATAATATACATAAAAAAAAAATAATAAAAAATAAGAAAAGGTAAAGAGGTAATAAAGGGACTCAGCTCTTGATTCAGTGCTGCTGGATTCTGGGAGTCCATGGTGTGCTTGTGGGATCAGGTGCGTTGGATCTGGCTTATTATTGATCCAATGGTGACGATGAGAAGATGTACAGTGGCGCGCACTAATTGGGATGCATAGAACATATCATGTAGAACTAGCAAACAATTGTGCAATAATATATATCCTGGGCAAGATTCGAACCCAGGTTATCACGTATGCAGCCATCACCATCTTACCAATAGTGCTGCGCGTTTCATTCAATGTTGATATACAAACAAAACACTATATATGAAACATAAGTAATCAAAAAGAAACGCGCGCGCCTTCCCCACACGATTTGAATCGATCCAATAGCGTAACGCCACCTCCTCATCTTCTTCCTTGGCCGTCGTTTTAGACAGGGCCTATAGCAACGGTTCCGTCGCCATGGCTAAAGACCTGCGATTTTCAATACTAAAGGATAACAACAATAAATGCAAAGTGAGACCATGAATCAACTCAAAATTTCCTCACGAACACGATGGAACCATTGTCTTCGTCTAATTTGGCCTGCAAATAAAACCCCTAAAAAAGAAGCTTTGAACCCTACAATGGTGAAACACAAATTCTACGCCAAAACTCAAATTAAACCAGTCACACACATTGCAAACATCAGTATTATCATAAGTATGCAATCGAATTATGCTAACAACGCCTGAATTATTGAGATCGATTTGAATTTAAAGTTGCAAACCGTCACTCTTGTGGCCGTGTTCTTAGCGTTTTGAGGGATGGTGATGATCCCTATAGTTCCAGAATACCACGAGGAATCGCTTGGGGATGCTTGGAAAAGCCTGAAATCGCTTCAAACATCGACTGATACCTAACTTGGATTTCACGGTTTTTTGAGTTTTTACAGAGCTCTCTTGCGGCAAAATTTCCTCCCCTAGCATCTGCACGAATTACATACTTGTAGTAGAATATGTTAGGGCAATAAAATTGTACCAAATCTTCTTGAATCATGAAATTGCAAGTTGATTGAAATTTAATTTTCAATTTTTCCAAAATTGGTTCAATCTTCCTCCATCTCTTTCCAATCTCTTCAATCACGAATTTTTTTGTCAAATATATGGTATTGGATGATTGATTCTGATTGGACAATCAAATCATGGATTTAAAACCAATTATTCCAATTTTATAGGATTTATCAATATTTAAATGAATAAAATTCAAATAAATAAAAATAAATATTATAAAAATAAAATAATTATTTTAAGAGTTATTACAAGGCCCATAGTCAAGTTTGAAATCCATATCTTAGGCCCATTGGTTCGAAAACCCTAAATCCTTCATTTTGCTTTATGTGCATTTCCTCAAAATTGCATAACTTTAACAAGTCATAAATCCTTCAATATTTATCATATAAAGATGTTCTAGGATTTTTTGGAAAGCCCAAGATGTCCTCTACAAGCCACTTTGGAACATATTTTGCATTTGAGGATTTTATCTTTAAGATATGGCTCCTGATAAAAGACAGCTTTTTGCGATCTCCTAGAAGGACCTGTAATGTTTTGGCTTAATTCTCTTATGCGGAAGCATTTCTTGACCTTGGGCCCAACATCAAAGTTGTAGAGAATTGAATTTCCTTTAGAATGCGCTTTGGTTGAGGAATTTATGAGAAAGCATGAGAGAGTTATGCCTGGTCAAAGTTTGGTTGACTTTTACCTGGAAACCCTAATTTAGAAACTTTGGTTTTTTTTATGATTTCTGATCTTTCCTTGATGAACCATGATCAATTCTTGATCAAATGGTGAATGATACTTCAACACAAGGATGTTGACAAAAAATCAGGAGTTTTGACTGTACTTTGACCATAGTTGACTTTTAGGTCAAATCAGTCGACTGTTGACTTTCTGAGCAATTGAATGATCCATCTTTTGAATTGAGCCCTGAATTTTGTTATGGAGGTAATTTGAAACATCATAAACCATATGATATGCCTTGGAGCATTTGATCCATTGATTTTCCTCAGAACAACAAAAATCCTAGTTCCTTGAACCTTGTTTAGGTGGGGTGTCTTTGAGCCTTGTACCTTGGTTTGAGTTTGTTTTAAGAGAAATAAGATGGGCAAATTTTGGGGTATGACAGCTGCCCCTATTCAATCTTCTTATACCTGAGGATGTAGATTGGCTTGTATGCCTGTCGAAATCTGAAGGTAGAAAAGGATTGAACACTAGAATACCCAGGAATTTGCCCTGGCTGAAGTAGGGACTTTTACCGGAGACGGGCTTGAAGATGCCGTCCAAGTGTTGGAAAAGATGTATGAGACGGGCTTAAAGATGCCATCTGATCTGGATAAATACGAAAGTCAGAATAAGTCGTACGTTAGACTAAATCCGAGCCTGAAGTATCGAGAAGTGTTTGTTGGAGATGGGCTTACAGATGCCATCTGGATGTTGGGAGTGTGAAGTGAATTGATTGTAGTGACTCTACTGTCATGACTCCATTGTCGTATTGTCGTGACTCGATTTCCGTGACTTCATTGTCGTGACTTCGTTGCCATGATTGTTTCTGAACTGAATACCAGGATTAGATATGTGACTCAATTGTCGTGACTCCATTGTCGTGACTTCATTATCGTGACTCCATTGTCGTGATTCCATTATGGTGACTCAGTTGTCGTGATTCCATTATCGTGACTCAGTTGTCGTGATTCCATTATCGTGACTCAGTTGTCGTGATTCCATTATCGTGACTCAGTTGTCGTGATTCCATTATCGTGACTCAGTTGTCATGATTCCATTACCGTGACTCAGTTGTCTTTTCTGAATTGAGTGTCATGATTAAGTCTGTCTCTTTCTTTGATTGTGTCAGCACCGTTCGTGGTGATAGAATTATATCTCTTGTCGTGTTAGCACCATTCGTAGTAACTGAATTAGACTTTAGGAGATAATCGATCATGTCCACACCGTTCGTGATGATGGAATTAGATCTCTGAGAGTTGACCGTGTCAGTACCGTTCGTAGTAACTGAATTAGATCTTTGAAAATTGGAGATTTTGTTCATCTTCTTGTACTTGTATCCTATAAAAGGTAAAGTTAGTCTTTATGCAATGTCATGATGCATGTATTATGCGATGAGTCTCTCAAAATAAATGAGAAACTTGCGTGTTATGTATGAATTCATTATGAGGTAATGTATGCGATGTATAATAATGTTTATAACATATGATATGTGAATATGATTTATGTTGTTCTTGATTGAGAAAATAAATCTCTATATCCTTGTGATTTTGTTTTCTGATCTTGTCTTGAAGATGCTCAGCTGGAGATTTATGATATTTTCTTGGGGAGGAAGGCGATTTGAATGATTGATCTTGACGTACCCTGACTAGGGATAAGAGAGATGAATAACTCTGTTTGGGGAAGAGAAAAAGTGTTGGGGAACCGACAATGTCGAAGATGTAAACTTCGTTGAGGAACTAAGTCTTTTGTTGGACGAGAACATTTGAAGATATCTTCTTTAATAATTACTCTGTGGGGATATGATCCTATGTAACCGGCTTTGTGGGAAGGCATGAATGCTTTGAATATTTCCCCCAGTGATTTATAGCTCTTGTCATTCCTGGACTTATATTGATTAGGACACACCAATGAGTATTCGATCGAAATGTCAACTGGACTTGCATAGATTTCCCCCGGCTAGTAGGGATTTTAAAAATATTCGCCTCGCGAGGACTTTATAAGGTGTGTACTATGAGTGAGATGCCCCTAGTAATCATAGGCCCTGGACAATATCCCATGTTGATTGGGAACTAACTTCAGATCTACTTGGATGCATGCCCCTGATTGTTTTGGCATCCTTGAGAGATTCTCGGAATCTTGACTTGATTGCCCCAGATTGATTGGACAAAGCATGTCATGCCCCTTGTATACGTAGGAGGCATTGCTTCTTGGAGTAATCTTGGTTGGTCAGGATAACTTTGAGTCATTAGTCATACCCTGTGCAAATTCTTTCTGTTGCAAATATTTGAAATTATGTAGCAGAATATGTTTAATAATGAATTCATGAGATGCAATGCATACGTCTGTCTTGATTTTTTGAAAGTATTAAAACAGAAGATAAAAAGCGTGATGCTTATAAAAACATGATTTTTGTAAAAACGTGATGTTTTGTAAAAAAACGAAATATCAACTCAGCATTTGTGGTAAACCTTAAGGAGTCGGGATACCTTTTCGGTGACAGTATGCTTTCGAACTAACCATGATTAAGTTAGGACTTTCAAAGGTTGTAACGTGGCTTGGTTCACGGTTTTAATAAACAAAGAATAATGGCTCAAAGTTTATTTGTACCCATCCCCATCTCCGTGATGTTCTTCGATCCTATGCTCGGTTAACTTTGCATTTCAGCTTTTGCAAAGCTTGAGGTATCAACATTGATAATTGATGGTGGTCGAAGCACCAGAAGTTTATTTGTACAGTCAGTCATGCTTCTTTGCAATTCTTTTTGCTTTTGTCGAGGATTTGCAACAACCTCTCTTTGACATTGATTTTGTTATCCCTAACTTTTGCCTGAACTGTTTATTTTGAGATTACAGTCAGCGGGATGTTTTGATTTTTTTTTTATAAGTCTCCTTCATAGGTTTTAACTTAACATCTTTTCCTTTTGGTGGATCCTAACTGCATGACTTACTGGTTGCGGGAACCCATCATTATTTGTATAAACACAACTAGTACAATTGAGTTAACTGAGTAACTACCCTGCCCCCAGGTTGTGATTAAGGGTTTTAATTTGTATGAGAAAGAAAACTTCTACTCCTTAGACTCAAAGGGTTTACGAGGGATTAACATCCATATATCTCTACTGTTTAGGAATTGAAACAATGCCTGTACATCGTCAACATAGTCCATTCAAAAGCATACTATATGAGGTCGCGGTATGGTTTTCGTCATCCTCCCTCAAAAGGTTCACATCTTTAGCGAGAGTTAAATACCCTAAAACGTATGCAAATTAAAGACATAATTTGAAATGAGTGATAGAGAAATAATTTATTCAAGACAAGCATATGCAATGCACTAATGATGATTATTAAAACAGATAATGTCTATCATAATTCGACTGTTTTAAACAAACAGAATAGAAATCAGCAAATGAAAAGTAAACTAATGATCTGAAAGTTCCTCCTTCTAGCCATCCACAGCATTAGCAGTCATGTTAGGAGTCTCAGGAGGATCAAATTCAACTTCCCCGGCATCGATCATATCTTGGATCTTATTCCTCAATGTCCAACAACTATTTGTATCATGACCAGGACTATCAGAGTGATATGCACACCTCACATTAGGATTATAGCTACGAGCAGAAGTACTAGGATTCATAGGAGGATCCTTTAGGGTGATCAACTCTGACTTCAAAAGGTGTTGTAATGCTTGAGCCAGTGACATATTGATCTTTGTGAATTGTATCTTAGGCATGTCTTGCTTGTTTTGACGACCTTTTTGAGGTGCCGGTTTGGAGATCAGAACTGCCCCAACGGATTGGCCATGGTTACTCCTTTTCTGATCATGCACATCATTTGAATCTGACTTCCCATTGAGAGGTTTCTTTGCAACACCTGAGGATGTAGCAGCTTGAATCTTACCACTTCGGATGCCATTCTCGACGCGTTCCCCAGTCAGTATAAGCTCAGTGAATCCGGATGACGAACTTCCTAGCAAATGACTATAGAAAGGGCCAGTCAACGTGCTCATAAACATATCGACCAATTCTCTGTCAGCCAACGAAGGTTCAACTCTGCCAGCTAAATCTCTCCATTTTTGAGCATTCTCTTTGAAACTTTCATTAGAGCCCATAGACATGCTTTGTAGTTGCATGCGAGTTGGTGTGAGGTCGGAATTGTATTGGTATTGCTTATAGAAAGCAACATACAAATCTTCCCAGGTACGGATATTGGTAGCCTCCAATTGATAGTACCATTCGAGTTGAGTTCCAGATAAGCTCTCTTGGAAAATGTGGATCCATAGCTTCTTATCGGCAATATGAGGTTGAATCTTCCTTACATAAGACCTCAAGTGCAGCTTAGGACAAGAGACTCCATCGTATTTTGCAAAGGTTGGAATCTTGAATTTCGGAGGTATAACAACTCCAGAGATGAGTCCTAATTCCTCAAAATCCAGTCCAGGTATCTTCTGAATTTCCATGGCTTTCATACGTTCCTCTAGCAACTTGTATTTGTCATCAGGATGTTCGTTCTCATGGTAATAGTCCTCTTCTTCTTCAGAAGGCTTGGCAGAATCATGGTTACTTTTTGCCTCAGTCTTGATACTAGCATCATCATCTTGCTCATCCCCCTTACTGTCTTCAGAGGCTTCGGCATCCCTGAGTTGCAAGATCGGTCTAAGCTTTTTCACCTGAGTCTTCTTACCCTTCTTCTTCTTCTTTTTAGTCAGCATGATTTTCAGCTCTTCTTGCCCCTTGGACAAATTCAAAATCAAGGCTTGGAATTCAGCATTTTGCGCTTGGAGATCTTTAACTGATTGTTCGAGATTCATGATGCTGAAATAAACAGCGAGGAGGTGAGAAACCTGTGGTAGAAACCTGTGATGCGATGTTATGAATGCAGATGTAATGTTTTCAAGGATCTTTAAGGAATACAGTTTGCACATTTAGAGAATGATTTGGTCGCATATTTGTTTGAACAATTCTGACTCTTGTCTTTGAACGTCCTTCTTTGAGAATCAAGCTCACCATATCGAGTGGGTCATCGCCTCTGATTCGGGATACTTCTGAATTTGAAAGTATATGGCTAGAGAAAAATAAATCCTCTTGCCCCTTGATAGGCACTGTGTCTTTGAATTGGAAGGTATGTGGCCAGAGGAAAATAGATCCTCTTGCCCCTTGATTAGGAAATCAACCTTTGATAGAGGTACCTAAAATTGTGCGCCCTAAATCCCTAAGATCCTTGAAAGGGTTAGTTAAATCATGTTATGCTTATGATGTCATGATATTATGCGAATGCAGTTCATTAGGTATAGTGTGAGATAGTAAGGATAAACAAGTCCTTTTAACAAAACCTGCAAGGAAACGAAGGTTAGTAGCAAACACAAACAAGTCACACAAGTCACACAATTTCCTTAGGCTTGTCTTGCATGGAGTTTAGATCATGTGAGATACCCTTCCCCAAACGTATTTCTAAGGATAAGGATGATATCAGCAACGAGTTCTATGAGTTATCCAAAATTGTCAGCCCTTCTAAAGCACCCTCGGACATGATAAATTCGCATCATGCAATGATACTTTGAGAAAGAACCTATCTGAATTGTAGTATCGGGTAGCGACTAGTTCTCAATATTTGTCCAGAGTAGTCCCCCCACTACGTTCCTAAAGGCCAAGATGAGTTAAGGGTAACTAAAGGTCCTTGAGCTCCGGCGCACCCATAGACACATACATAGACCTCCCTCATTTGAGAAAGGTGTGCATATAGCTATGGAGTCCTAACTCAAGCGTGAACTTCATATTGACTCATCTCCCACATATGTGGAAGAGGTCGCCATGACTATGCCACTCCTATCTTAAGTGTACTTCAATCCGGGTATAGGATTCGTCCTTCATTTAATTCCCGAAACAACCCTGAAAAATAAAGCAAGCAAAGCAAACAATAGAATACACTTAAGTTAATCCTAAACTTTTAAGGTAACCCCTCTTTTATTCGAAAATCCCCAGCAGAGTCGCCAGTTCTGTAATACGGTGAACTGACTTTATTTGAAATGTCGCGGTAAGCGAGAGTCGCCACCGACTTTTATTTTATCCAAAACATCAGAAAGGCTAAAAGAACAGAAAAAACCCTTTTTTAAAGAAACAAGGTTCGAGGGGTAATTTATGCAAAGGGAAGGTGTAAAGCACCCTTTGCATCCATGGTTATCCATGGGCTCTTAATTGCTTTGCTCTTTGAAAAGAAATTTTGAAGAAGAAACAAGGACTTTAGCTCGTAAATGAGCGTAGCCTTGAGAGTGTTTTGAAAATAGAGTAGAAAAAGATTTTTAGAGCAAGGCAATTAGGAGCAATTACCTGGTTAGATGAAAAATGTTCTTTAGCCTTTCAGGGTGAAAGGGTCTATCCATATCATATGAGGGCAGGAAGTATTTTGTTTGGATGTTAACGAGTCATCGAATTATCGTTCGCCATAAGACTGTTCCATGCCATAGAAGGGCAGGTAGTCTAAGGGAAGGATCACAATAGCCATCTTCGTTAGGCAACCGGAGGATACCTCAGCACTTCGTAGGCAACTTCGAAAAGAGGAATAATAGATCTGACTCAAGTAATAATTAAAGAAATCAGATAGGTTTTAGAGTTACCGACTATTGAGCTTTGGCGGTTGGCTAACCCTGAAAGTTAGGAAAAGAAAAACCAAGGATGAGTGCATTATCGATTCATTAACAGTTTGAGGTTAACCTTAATAAGACAAAAGTAGTGACAAATAAGAATTAAAATCAGAATGGAATAGAACTTAGCTTTGATCTTGATATGGTTCGTAGCCGGAGGTAGCCTCGAGGTTAACCCTGAAAAATTGGCAAAGACAGATAGAAAAAGAAGTGAGTGCAAAAAAGAGTCCATTGAATTTCGAGGTTAACCCTAATAATATTTTTATAAGGCAAACAAATATTTAAATAAAATCGGGACTTAGCTTCGTAATAGGCGAGGCGCATAGTCGGAAGGTTTCTGATGATTACTAGGGGTGGCAAACGGGCATGCCCGCCCCGTTTAGGCCCGCCCCGCAAAAGCCCGCGAAAAAACGGTGCGGGGCGGGGCGGGCATATTAGAGAGTGCGGGACTAAAACCTTGCCCCGCCCCGCAAAAAAGTGAAGGCGGGGCGGGGAAAGCCCGCGGGTATTGAACCTTTTAGGCCTAAAAATAGTAAAATTGTGTGAAAAAGCTCATGCCCGCAAAAGCCCGCAAAAAAACGGGGCGGGGCGGGGCGGACACACTAAAGGGAACGGGCCTAAAACCTCCGCCCGCCCCGCGAAAAAGTGCGGGTAAAACGATCTTTCCCCGCGGGCCGGACCCGTTTTGCCACCCCTAATGATTACCATGAAAAAATGCACAAAGAAAGAGAAAATTTCAGTGTAGTCATGATCTTCCCAAATTAGGGCACAAGTTAACCCTGGTTAATAGAATAAATAAAATTGAATTAATTAATTATTGGTTTTCAACCTAATTAATTAAATCGAGGAAAATAAAATTCCGATTAAAATATCCTAACCCTAATATATATTTTTTATCAATTTAACAAAAATATTTATAATCAATTAAATGATTTAAACAATCTAAATTAATTTAATTCAAATAAAACCATTAATTAAAAATAAACATTTTAATTTTATCATATATTTTTTATGAAGAAGAAAAAAAAAGAAATTAAGAAATATTTTTATAAAAAAATATGATAGTTAAAAAGATAAAAAATAATATACATAAAAAAAATTAAAAAAAAAATTAGAAAAGGTAAAAAGGTAATAAAGGGACTCAGCTCTTGATTCAGTGCTGCTGGATTCTGGGAGTCCATGGTGTGCTTGTGGGATCAGGTGCGTTGGATCTGGCTTATTATTGATCCAATGGTGACGATGAGAAGATGTACAGTGGCGCGCACTAATTGGGATGCATAGAACATATCATGTAGAACTAGCAAACAATTGTGCAATAATATATATCCTGGGCAAGATTCGAACCCAGGTTATCACGTATGCAGCCATCACCATCTTACCAATAGTGCTGCGCGTTTCATTCAATGTTGATATACAAACAAAACACTATATATGAAACATAAGTAATCAAAACGAAACGCGCGCGCCTTCCCCACGCGATTTGAATCGATCCAATAGCGTAACGCCACCTCCTCATCTTCTTCCTTGGCCGTCGTTTTAGACAGGGCCTATAGCAACGGTTCCGTCGCCATGGCTAAAGACCTGCGATTTTCAATACTAAAGGATAACAACAATAAATGCAAAGTGAGACCATGAATCAACTCAAAATTTCCTCACGAACACGATGGAACCATTGTCTTCGTCTAATTTGGCCTGCAAATAAAACCCCTAAAAAAGAAGCTCTGAACCCTACAATGGTGAAACACAAATTAAACCAGTCACACACATTGCAAACATCAGTATTATCATAAGTATGCAATCGAATTATGCTAACAACGCCTGAATTATTGAGATCGATTTGAATTTAAAGTTGCAAACCGTCACTCTTGTGGCCGTGTTCTTAGCGTTTTGAGGGATGGTGATGATCCCTATAGTTCCAGAATACCACGAGGAATCGCTTGGGATGCTTGGAAAAGCCTGAAATCGCTTCAAACATCGACTGATACCTAACTTGGATTTCACGGTTTTTTGAGTTTTTACAGAGCTCTCTTGCGGCAAAATTTCCTCCCCTAGCATCTGCACGAATTACATACTTGTAGTAGAATATGTTAGGGCAATAAAATTGTACCAAATCTTCTTGAATCATGAAATTGCAAGTTGATTGAAATTTAATTTTCAATTTTTCCAAAATTGGTTCAATGTTCCTCCATCTCTTTCCAATCTCTTCAATCACGAATTTTTTTGTCAAATATATGGTATTGGATGATTGATTCTGATTGGACAATCAAATCATGGATTTAAAACCAATTATTCCAATTTTATAGGATTTATCAATATTTAAATGAATAAAATTCAAATAAATAAAAATAAAAATTATAAAAATAAAATAATTATTTTAAGAGTTATTATAAGGCCCATAGTCAAGTTTGAAATCCATATCTTAGGCCCATTGGTTCGAAAACCCTAAATCCTTCATTTTGCTTTATGTGCATTTCCTCAAAATTTCTTAACTTTAACAAGTCATAACTCCTTCAATATTTATCATATAAAGATGTTCTAGGACTTTTTGGAAAGCCCAAAATGTCCTCTACAAGCCACTTTGGAACATATTTTGCATCTGAGGATTTTATCTTTAAGATATGGCTCCTGACAAAAGACAGCTTTATGCGATCTCCTAGAAGGACCTGTAATGTTTTGGCCTATATCTCTTATGCGGAAGCATTTCTTGACCTTGGGCCCAACATTAAAGTTGTAGAGAATTGAATTTCCTTGAGAATGAGCTTTGGTTGAGGAATTTCTGAGAAAGTTGTAGAGAATGATCCATCTTTTGAATTGAGCCCTGAATTTTGTTATGGAGGTAATTTGAAACATCATAAACCATATGAGATGCCTTGGAGCTTTTGATCCATTGATTTTCCTCAGAACAACAAAAATCCTAGTTCCTTGAACCTTGTTTAGGAGGGGTGTCTTTGACCCTTGTACCTTGGTTTGAGTTTGTTTTAAGAGAAATAAGATGGGCAAATTTTGGGGTATGACACTAAGGTCATTAGGATTTGGCATCAACTTTTAGTGGGCAACTTTTGCCCACGAAACCAGGACCAAAACAGCATCATGGTGGAAGATTTGAGGTTCATACTCTATGCTCTCCGGGGAAGGAAAATCAACTTTCCGTTGCTGATCTTCAAACAGCTTGTCGAAGCTGTTGCTATGGCTGCCTCTCGTCAAGGCGTAGTGACATGCCTTCCTTATGGAAGATTGTTGTCTTATATGTTCCTCAAAAAGGGTGTAGTGAGGAGAATGCACATGGAAGGGTCTCTAGATCTTGTCGAAGAAGAAAGCTTGCCCCTGCTGTCCTTGGAAGGTATAGAGAAAAGGATCAACTAGAGGGTTCATTGTTTGAGGCTTTGTTGGAGGCGTTATAGGTCTTAGTTTTATTGTTCATAATTTTGGACGCTCCTTTTGGTAGCTTCTAGTGCACCTTTATTTTTGTAACCTTTGTTGTGCATGGAAGCACAATCTTCCAAAATGAATGTACTCTTCCAATCGTAATGAAATATATTTTGACATTGCTCTGTTTTCTTAGTTTATTTACCACATATCTTCCTTAGATACGACGCTATTTTGGTGCTTGTTCAACCATTTTGGCCTACGTAGCATACTTTAAATATCTACGTTTTTGTGATTTTTACTTCGTGCATGATCGGTTTGTATCTTTTCAGATACTTCCCATTCACTCTTAAGATCCTGCGATCTTCTGCCAATTCTTCTATCTCATAAGAATTATTTGAAAATACTTTTAAGATTCGAAAGGGTCCTTCCCAGTGTGGGGACCATTTGCCTAAAACCTGATTCTTTCGATCTATAGGTAAAATAACTTTCCAAACTAAGTCATTATTGATAAATGTTTTACCTTTCACCTTTTTATTGTATGCCCTCGACACCCTTTCTTTTTGTCTTTTTATCATTTCCAACGCTCGAAGTCTATCTTCGTCCAGATCAATTAATTCGTTCATCATCAATTCCCAATATGTGTTTGGGGGAATTTCTGCTTGTTTTTGGATCCGGACTGATTGCAAGTATATCTCAACTGGGAGTACTGCGTCGTGCCTGAACGTCAATTGGAAAGGTGTGGTGTTTGTAGCTTCTTTTGGTGACGTTCGACAAGCCCAGAGTGCTTGGTCCAACGTTTTATGCTAATTCTTAGGTTTTTTCCCTACATGTTTCTTTATAAGACCAATTATTACCTTATTTGCCGCTTCGACTTGTCCATTTGTTTGAGTGTAGTAAGGTGTAGATGTGAATAATTTGAATCCCATTTCTTTGGCGAATTCTTGCATCTTTCGACCAGTAAACACTGATCCCTGATCTGTGGTTAGACTTTCTGGGATTCCGTATCTGTATTTACTCATTTTTTGAATAAACTCAATCACAGCCTCCTGATCCACGTTTGCAAGTGGTATTGCTCCAACCCATTTTGTGAAGTAGTCTATTCATACTAAGATATATCTTGGACCTTTGCAAGACGTGGGACGAATTTCTCCATTAAGTCTAGTGCCCAACCTCTGAAAGGCCATGGTTTTATTATTGAACTTAATTCGTTTGCAGGAGCATGTTGAATACCTGCGTGTTCTTGACATTCTTGACATCCCTTTGCAAACTCTATGCAATCTTTTAACATAGAGGGCCAATACATTCCATATCGAAACAAAAGCCATTTCATTTTGTGCCCCGCTTGGTGTGCACCACATGCTCCACTATGTACATTCGAGAGAGCCAAATATGCTTCAGCATCACCCAAACATTTTAACAAAACTCCTTCAGGGGTTTTCTTAAACAATTCATTTCCCATCAGGAAGTATGATAAGGCTCGATAATTTACCTTTCTATCTGTGTCTATCGAAGGGTCTTTCAAGTAGTTCACAATTGGACTCCTCCAATCTGTATCTGCTAAGGAGTCTATATTTAAAACCTCAAACTCCTCTTTGTTTGCGAAACCTAATTGTGAGTTCTCCAGATCACTTGGAGAGAGCTTCGTGGCCATTGCTTTGCCTCTTACTTCGATCAATTCTTCTAGTTTTTTCTTTGATACCCTGTATCCTGAGGCTAATTGTGCCAAATCATTCGCTTCCTGATTATTCATCCTTGAGACGTGTTTTAACTCCACATACTCGAATTTTTTAAGCAGCCTATTTGCTATGACAAAATACATGATCGAATTCTCTTTGATACATTTGTATTCCTTCGTCAGTTGCTTAATCACTAGTTCTGAGTCTCCTTTAATTTCGACTCTGGTTGCCCCCAATTCTAACAAAGCTTCAAGTCTAGCGATCAGTGCTTCGTACTCAGCTTCATTGTTAGAACATAAGGGACCTTCAATCTTGTACTTGAGCTTTGTTGGAATTCCATCAGGAGAAATTATTAGTATCCTAACGCCGCTTCCTTCTTTATGCGTTGAACCATCGAAGTATAACTTCCAAGGCTTCAATTCTACATATTGTTGAGGGTTCTCAACCACTCCATGGTCAACAATGAAGTCTGACATGATTTGACCCTTCATTGCCTTAAAGGGTTGAAATATTAAAGAGTACTCAGTAAGAGCCAAAGCCCATTTGCCAATTCGACTATGCAATATTGGTTTTGATAGCATATGTTTAATAACATCAAAATGAGATGAAACATAAACATCAACTGGCTTTATATAATACTTGAGTTTAATACAAGAGAAATATAAACAAAGGCAGAGTTTTTCTATTGCACTATACCTAGTCTCTGCATCATTGAGTACTCTACTTAAGTAATAAATGGCTCTTTCGATGCCATTATCATCTTCTTCAGCTAACATGCTAACTATTGTATTATCCGAAGCTGAGATATACAGGCGCATGTGCTTCTTCCCATTTGGGGGAGACAATATTGGTGGATGCATCAAATATTGCTTGATTTTTTCAAAAGCTTCTTGATGTTCAACATGCCAATCGAACCTTCCTTGCTTCATTCGAAGTAAGGGGGGAAAAGCTTGCGTACGTCCACTCAAGTTAGAGATAAATCTTCTTAAGAAATTTATCTTTCCCAGTAAAGACTGTAGTTCTTTCTTCGTGGATGGAGGCTTTGTCTCCATAATAGCCTTTGTTTTATTCTGATTAATTTCTATTCCCTTTTTGTGGACCATGAAGCCCAGGAAATCTCCAGCCTGCACAAAGAAAGCACATTTAAGGGGATTCATCTTTAAGCCATGTTTTCTCATTCTTTCGAATGATTGGCTCAGATGGTCCAGATGACTGTGATCTGAAACAGATTTTACAACAATGTCACCTATGTATACTTGCATGAAAGTTTCTATAAAATCATGGAATATGGAATTCATTGCTCTTTGGTAAGTTGCCCCAGCGTTTTTCAGACCAAAAGGCATTACAACCCATTCGTAGGTGCCTACTGCCCCTAGGCAACGAAAAGCTGTTTTGGACACATCTTCTTCTGCAATGAAGATCTGGTTATACCCAGAATATCCATCCAACATACTTAAATATTCAAAGCCTGCGGCTGAATCCACTAGCATTTCTGCCATAGGCATGGGATATTCATCCTTAGGAGTTGCTGCATTCAGATCACGAAAATCTATGCATACTCTTAATGAACCATTCTTTTTAATAACTGGAACAATATTAGCAATCCATTCAACATACCTTGTAGTTCTGATGAACTTGCAACGGAGAAGTCTTTCGACCTCTGCTTTGATCTTCGAATGAATCTCTGGTGCGAAACTCCTAGGAGTTTGCTTGATGGGCTTTTTCCCTTCCTTTATAGGCAGCTTTAATTCGACCAAATCTCTCCCTAAGCCAGGCATCTCATCGTAATCCGAGGCGAAGCAATCTTTGTTTTCTTTTAATAACGCAATGACTCTTCTGATTTTCGTCTCCAAGATTTACTTCTTCGAGTGGATCTTGGGCTAACATCTTTATATTTGACGCCATTGGGTCTTTCTCAAATCCCAAGGGTTCTTCATCATAGATCGCGTCCAGCTTTTGATTCACCTCTTCACCTGAGATCTTTTCAACTTGAACTGTGTGGTCAGGAGGTTGAGGGATAAAATGTATCCCAGGACCCATCGCTTCTGCCTCTTTTTGGATTGCATTGGCAGTCATGTTTAATAATTCGGCTTCGAGAGCCGTTTTTCTTTTGTTCTCGGCTATGTAAGCCGAAATCCTTTCGAAGAAGGATGACTCAGACATCATCAACGTCGTCATCCTAGCCTGTTGGCCGTATTGTTGGTGAGTGCGCCATTGGTGCCGTATCTTCTGGACCGTCCATTATTTCTCTATTCCATTGGAATCCACTTGGGTGTAAAGATAAATAGTATAAAGCATTCTTATTTGGGGTGTATATATCTTCTGCAGCATGGCAAGGCCCTATGTTAGCCAAATTCCTGTCGAAACTGGTTTTATTGACTTGGTTGACTTCAGCCATGTAGTAGCTTTGATCCCCTTCAATGTTTTCTACTATACCATCTTCCCTCCAAATAGTTATCCTCTGATGCATTGTCGAAGGCACTGCAGCCGCCCCATGGATCCATTTTCTTCCTAGCCAAAGATTGTAGTTCGCTTTTGCTGGTATCACCATGAACACTGTTGGCCTTGTGACCGAACCCACAGTTAAATTTACTTGAATGACTCCCAAAGTTTTCCCTATTTTGCCTTCGTAGTTAGACAAGACCATATAATGTGGCCTTATATCAGTATCGAACATACCAATTCTTTTCAACATATACTGGGGCATTAGATTCACTGCTGCCCCCCCATCTACTAGGACTTTGTTAATGCCAACATTTTCAATCTTAGCCGTTATGTAGAGTGGTTTTAGATGGTTTCTCATACCCTCATCAGGCCTTTCGGAGAAGGCATTCTGTTCTTCGACAGCCCCATTGTTTAGCACATAATAACACACAGGTCTATGTCTTGCCATCTCTTCTGCATCAGCTTCCTCGCAATCTTCAGCTTCTGTCTCTTGGTTAAACTCATGAGGGAGTAACGACACAAGATTGCAATTGAAGTTTATAGACGACACTCCATCTAAGTCGAAGTCATTTGTCATCCTATCGTCCTCTTTCCAAGGACTGGAATGCATCTTTTCTTCTTCTTTCTCGTTATCGGAACTGAACAACTTGCGTTCCACCGGCGGTTTGCTTACCCTTGCCCCCTGCATTGGGATCTTGTTGCTGCTAGATTCTCCAACCTCCTTAGCTTTGTATTCCCATTGAGCTTTCTTCATCCATTGGTGCCTTCTCCACTAGGATCTGGACATAGGATGCTTGCCTTTGTAATTCTCCAACATGTACATTTCTCGATTTGAGGTCTGAAATTGCTTCCTATAAGCCATTGCAGTCCTTCCCCCTTGGTCCCAACTTTGCCATTTGTTATTTCTAGTACCAACTTGTATCCACCTATTTCTGGGTATGTCTGCAGGGATTTTAAATGTAACCCTTTGAGCTCTAGGGTGGGGACTGTCAGGCCTCTT
This sequence comes from Vicia villosa, assembly GCF_029867415.1. Lineage (NCBI taxonomy): Eukaryota > Viridiplantae > Streptophyta > Magnoliopsida > Fabales > Fabaceae > Vicia > Vicia villosa. The sequence continues at coordinate 204,920 of NW_026705294.1, read as the reverse complement.
CGATGGTGTTCGGTTGTCGAACACATACATGTTGGGACGGAGTCCCTGAGTCTCTCGACCCATGTAGAATAACACTCTTTTGAATGCTTGAGCTAACAGTTCGTCATAGACTGCTCCACATGACACAACACAATCTCAGTGTTTTCTTTGTGACATCTGACCAAGAAACTTACTAAGCTTTCTTCCGCCCTTGGATACACCTTCAGCAATAGGTTTCCTCCTCTCCAGGGTTGTTTCATTCTTTCTCGTAGGGCCCTCTCAAAGTTAGCTTGGACCCTTCGATTCAACATAATCGAGCACCTTGGGCACATAAGCATTTTTCCAGCATTTTTCTCGTGACACTTCCAAAGATATTCTTTCAAACTCTCCCCTCTCGGTGGAATTTCAATGTTTCCCTTCTCCCTTATCAGCCATTTTTCTAGTTCTTCTATTTCAGATAAAGGCTGCCTAACATTGACCATGTTAACAACTGCCGGAGGAGCTTCAGAAATCTGTATCTGCTGAAGTTTCGCCCTGAGGTCTTCAGTGGCCTCGCTAGTTTTCTCCTTCAGATCTTCAATCATTTTTGCATCGAAGGATTCTTCAACATCAGTATTGAAGACAGTATTGTCATTTAGGCTTTCAGTAGCCTGCTTTCCAGTTGAAATTATCTCCAATTCAGCAATATCAGTTTCAGATACTTCCACCATGTTGACGTTGAGTGGTTCACACAAGTTAGTGTCAGCAACATTCAAAGGGTTTGCGTCAACCTTCATGGAATTCTTTGTCTTATCAGCGAATTTCAGACGTCCATCCTTGATAGCATTCTGAATTAGATCCCTGAAAAGAAAACATTGTGAAGTTTTATGGCCTAAAAACCCATGATATTTACAAAAGCCTCGCTTCTTCCGTTGTTCTAATGGAGGAACTTTGGAATTAGGAGGCACTATCATCTGGCCATCTTTTACTAACAAATCGAATATTTCGTCACATTTAGTGACGTCAAATGTATAAGTTTTCTTAAGAGATCTACTGCTTTTATCATTCTCGACTGGATTTTTTCCATTCGAAGGGGTGAGCAACTTGCAAGAATAAGGTGGTGCTTCCTTTAGTTCAGCTAGGTCTATCTCGACCTCTTCCACGCTGTATGAGTCTTCGATTCGCCGTCAGCGTCTTCGGCTTCAATATATGCTACCCTCTCCTTCTTGTAACTTTTATTTGCTCTGGCCTTTTCTACTTTTATTCGTTCGAATTGTCGAACCCTGTCTGCCAATTGGGCCATATCCCTTAGGTATTGGGTATCCAGTTTCTTTCTGATTGAATAGTCTAAACCGCCTGCAGCCATTTCGACTAATTCATGTTCTGGGACAACCGTGAAACATCTTGACTTCAACAAACAGAACCTGTTCAAGTAATCATCTATAGGCTCCATGAACTTCCTCTTGATGCTAGCCAATTCTTTCAGACTTATCTTGGTTTGACCCATGTAAAATTGTTCATGGAACAATCTCTCCAAGTGTGCCCATGCATCTATGTCGAAGTCCATTATTAAGGCCATTATTGGCCATAATTCTCTCTATCATGGTAGTTAAATTATTCTCTGTTGCCATATTTTCTCTCCTAACCTTGTGGACTACTTCGTCTGGATGTTCGTTCCTACCAACTACCCTTAATCTGGGACCTTCCTCGATGGTTTCTTGTTGACCAGAGTCAGTCCTTCAACCTGGATTCTCTAAATCTATCACGTGGTTTATTCCGACTGGTGGTGGTCTAGGTGGGGGAACTGCCTCACCGGGTGTTGGTCTAGGCGGAAGAACCGCATCTTGTACACGTTCCAAGGTTGGCTCACCCTCACGATAAGGGGGTTGGTTATTTCTTCGCCTAGTTTGTGGAACTCCCATAAAATCTGCCATTCGAATTATTTGTGATGATATTTTTTGGAAGGTTTCTACATTGTCCTGGTTAGTTCTGGTCATGTTTGCCACTAATGGTGAAAAAAGTGACCCTATTTCTTTGGCAAGAGCACCTAGCATATCATAGTTACTTGCATTCATTTCTTGCCTAAACGCTGCTTGACTGTTGGTAGTTAAAAGAGGAAATTGGCTAGATGTGCTTGCATTTTGTGTGCTTCGACCTATCGAACCCGTATTAGGCAAAAACATCGTGGCATTAGGTGCAGTATATGTAGATTCTGCCATATACGAATATGGCATTCCATAAGGGTTTCCAGGCCTCCATACCTCGAATGGAGATGAAAATGGCCTTGGAGAATGTACTTGATTTATCGAGAAATGAAGCATCTCGTTTGTGCCTATCGCATGAGGCACAGTAGTCGAATTGGAAATGGGGATCGTTCCTGTTGTATTTTTGGGTATGGCTTGGGAACCGACTACAGCCACAGATCCTCCCGACACGGGTATTTCCTGTTCTTGTGACGTAGATGTCGAAACATGTGTAGTATTTGCTGCTACTGATCCTGACCCTTGTGGGGGATCTTGATGCCCCCCACTGGTCTAATTGACCTTTTTCTTGTTGTACCTTCGTTTCGGAATCGGTTACGCGCTGTTGGTTAATTTACCGTTCCCAAGGTTCATACAAGGTCTTGATATGTTCTAGACAAAACAAAACAACCAATTAATAACAATCCGTTTGACACAGTCCCACTGGGCGTGCCAATTTGTTTACGGTGATTTCCGGTAAACAACCGCTAGTCTTCCAAACTATAAAGTATACTTTGGTTACTCGCAGGATCGACTAGATTGGTCCTAGGACATAGTCAAACAATTGTCTTTTGATATGATTTGGTTCATATTTGTTTGTTCTTGCTTCGAAAACTTGTTTGTGATGTGATCATATGACTATTCATGTGAAACAACACTTGTTATACATGTTAACACAATTTCGACAAAGAAACATAGAAAGCGTGTAAATTGCAGAAATATAAAGTGCAAGAATATAAAGTGCAGAAATGTAAAGTGCTTCGAATGAAAGTTAAACAAAAGATAAAGGAATTGAAAGATACTTTGAATAAAGAAAGATACAAAAAGTAGTCAAAATGGTGTTGGTGTCATACGTACATTTCTCAGCGAACTCGTTCTCTTAACGCTTGATACTTGAGTGATTTGTACAAAATGAACACATGGAATCCTAACATTAAGACCCTTATTTATACCAATTTCGACCCTAACGGTCCTACACTAATATGATGCCACGTTGCTCACATGCATACGCTTCGAATCCCCGGGATGCCATCTGTCCTTGTTCGGTTACACAGACTATTTCAAAATTCAAATCCTCCCGCCTGAATCCTCTTTCAATACGTGGCAACGTGATCAAAACCGAGAATGCTTATAGAAACACGCCAAGCTTCAGTACTCTTTGTGTTTCGTAAAAAACGTTTAAGTCTTAAAGACAATTTACTTCGAACTAGCTTCAATCTTCATCATCTTCATTTCAACCTAAACAACATCCTCGAAACATGGCCATCAGTAGCCATTTTTAATCTCAGAAATGGTCATCAGAAACCATCCTTCTTCGAACTCTAACTCTTCAAAGAATATTTTCTTCCAACGAAATCTCTAGCTAACAGACCCACAGGCTTCTTAAAATCATTCCTAGCCTCCTCTTGGGCTTTGTACAAGGACCCACAGGCTTCTTCAAAGCATTCCCAGCTTCCTCTTGAGCTTGTATACAAGGACCCATCAGGTTTCTATAAACATAGGAACAGGTCTTTAGTTACCCTTTAGCCTACCCTGGTGAGTTTCTTCCATTCTTTAAACCAGAATTTAAACAAGCTAAGAATGTCTCAATCTCACATTGAGTTCACCTTTTGGTATGAGAGACATGGACAGTCTTTGTCACCCTTATCTCCATTAATTTTCCTCCTTAGCAGAGTCTAGGTTCCATATATGTCTATCCTCAATCAGTGTCAGCCTTAATCTTGGGCTTTAAACAAGAAGTCTCAAATAGTTAATCATTCTGCCATCATCTAAAACCCCTGGAAAGGGTCAGCCTCCATTCATTCCTTCACTTTAACGAAATTCCCTAGAAAGGGTTAGCTTCCAAAAATTACACTTTCAAAAGATAAACTCTCCAGCAGAGTAAAACCCCTGGAAAGGGTTAGCCTCCAAAATCAGTCCTCGAAAGTCATAATTCCCTGGAAAGGGTTAGCTTCCAAAAATTCAACTTTTAAAAGATAAATCTCCCTTAAGGTCAGTCTCAGTCAATAAAAACCAATTTCCCGGTAGAGTCTACTTTAGGTCAATCATCCAAACAAATCCCAGTAGAGTCAATCTTCAAAACCTGGGTCTTTCATTCTTCAATCCCTGCTTAACAAAAGCACAATCCTTAGTAGGGTCAACCTTTAGTTCCCAAACAATAGGATAACGCTCAACAGAGTAAAAATCCCCTCTGAGTCAAAAGATCCCACACTGGTAGATCTTTCCCCATTTTAAAAGTCAGCCTCAACCTTGGGCTCTGTACAAGAAACATACTCCTCTTAGAGTCAAAACCTTACTCATAAGTATTCCCCTAGAGAGTCAGCCACAACCTTGGGCTTTGTACAAGGCAGATAATAGAGTCTCCCTAGTGAGTCCTTCACTATCAAGTAGCCACAACCTTGGGCGTTGTACAAGGCAGATAAAACCACAGTTTCCTGTGTCAAAAGATTCCTAACCTTCAGGATCTTTTCCCCATAGAGTCATCTATACTCAGTTTCCTCAACAGTCAGCCACAACCTTGGGCTTCATACAAGGCACAAAATAGAGTCTTCCCTAGCAAGAGTCAGCCACAACCTTGGGCTTCATACAAGGCACAAAATAGAGTCTCCCTAGGTAGAGTCAGCCACAATTATGGGCTTTGTACAGAACACTAAAATAAACCCTTCAATCCATCAAAATAACAACTCTCCAGCTAAGAGTCAGCCTCAATTCTAGGCTTTGTACAGAACACAAATTTCCTTTAGCTTAAGATAATTTCCAGTAGAGTCATCTCCCAAAGTCAATAAAATCAATTAAAAAGCCTCAAGCTTGGGCCTCAAACAAGCCAGCTAAAAATCAAATCTTTCAAACAGTAGATAGACATAGCTTATCTTTATAGGGAGATATTTCTCCTATCTCACCACAAACAAACAATCATTTCAAACAAACAATCATTTCAAAAAAACTAGGGGTGGCAAAACGGGCCGCCCGCCCCGCCCCCCGCCCGCCCCGCCTTATGCCCGCCAAAAAATGAGCGGGGCAGGCATGCCCGCCAAGTAAAATGGGCATCAAAGTCATGCCCGCCCCGCCAAGATGGTGGATTGGCGGGCGGCGGGCTTACCCGCCTATTTTTATTTATATTTTTTTAATAGATTAATAGACTTTTTTTACATTTTAATTAAACTTTTCACTTATTTTTTATATCAATTTTTTATAAAAGCAACTTTTTAACAAATTTACTTAAAAAAATATTACATATATTTATAAATAAATGTATAAATAAACCATCAAGAATTGCAATTACTAGAATTAACTAAAAAAAGAGTGAGTTTTGGAGGAGGGGCGGGCTTTGGCGGGCGGCGGACTTTGGCGGGGCGGGTATGGCGGGCGGCGGGTTTTGGCGGGGTGGGATTTGGCGAGCGGCGGGACTAAAATCCAAACCCAACCCGCCATTTTTTGGCGGGTGGGCAGGCCGACCCCGCGGGCCACGGCCAGTTTTGCCGCCCCTAAAACAAACAATCATTTCAAACATTCTCACATTTAGGACTCGTGAAAGGTATGCTCTGGCAACACACCCAGACTTGTACAACTTTCCCTAATTTGGTCGAGAATCTTTCATTCAAGAGACACGTGACTGGCATACTTGATCAACCACGTAAGGTCCCTCTCTTGAAACGAACTTAGCTTTTCTGTCACTTTTTAATGTTTGTGGTGGAATAGTAGAAATACCTCTCTGTAAAGATGACTTCATGTCTCTTTACTGTAAACAGAGATTTAATTCAAGCTTCAACCTTGAGCTTCAAGCAAGGCACCAAAAACAACTAATTTCCCTAATTAGTTCCCCGAACTACAAAAAGCTCTGACTTCCATTAGGGATATGTAGGCATGAGATTCACAAGGAATCTCAGCAAGCTAATAAAAAAACCAAAAATAGTCAGTATGTCTGTCTTTTAATTCAATTCAATTCTCTCTCGTAACACAAAGGAGAAACTTTCCCAATCATCAGCAACAAACACAAACACATAGACACAGAGAAGGTTCCCGTAGAGTACTACGAATATGTAGGGTGCTTAAAACCTTCCGTATGTATAACCGACCTCCCGGACATCAGAATTTCTAGTATAGGTGAATCCCCATACTTAGCAAACTCCTAGGGTTTATTTGAGATCTTTTTCCCCTTCCTCCTCGTAGGATAATTAAAAAGTTCGTGTGTTATCGTAGGAAGAACTGAAATAAAATTCATCCCACAACGGGCGGATTCTCCTTCCAAATTCCGCGTGAAGGGTCTAGCGTGCCGTCCTCCCAAGTGAAACAGGGAGGTAAAAAAAACGACACCACAGAGGTGAAAGAAGCCGTTTGGTCTTGTGACGACAATAAAAGTCTCGGGCCTGATGGTTTCACTTTAGATATTTTCAAAGGTAATTAGGATGTGGTCAAAGAAGATGTAGTTAAGTTTGTTTTGGATTTCCATGAGTAGGAAACGATTACGAAAGCTTGCACTTCATCCTTTATTACTCTCATTCCCAAAGTGAAAATTCCTCAATCCTTATCCGAGTATAGGCCGATTTTTTTGGTTGGAAGCTTGTACAAGATCATAGCAAAGCTATTAGCGGCGAGGTTGAAAAGGGTCATTGGGAAGCTTGTTTCGAGAAATCAAACGACTTTTATTTCGAGAAGACATATTCTTGATGGATTTCTTGTAGTAAACAAGGTGTTGGATTTAGCATGAAGAGAGAAAAGAAGTTGTGTTGTGTTAAAAGTTGATTTTGAAAAGGCTTACGATCGAGTGAGTTGGAATTTTGTTAGATGCATACTAGTTAGAATGGGCTTTGGTGCTAGATGGTATTTTTACTAGATGTATGTTCGTTCTTGTCAATTGAAGTGATACGAGGGATTTCAAGGTTGAGAAAGGTCTTCGTCAAGGAGATCCGTTATCACCTTTTTTGTTCGTTTTGGTTATGTAAGTCCTAACCGGCCTAGTGAAAAAAGAAAAAGAAATAGGTGATTTTTGCGGGTTTAAGATCAATGACAACGAGGAAGTAGATATCCTACAATTCGCATACGATACTATCGTTGTGGCGGAGGGAGATTGTTTACCCAGAAATATGGTAAACAATCGCTAATTTCCTTTTTAAAGGTTACTTTTGCGGAATCAACTAGAATATTCCAGGACTAATTGATTTTCTTTGTTGTTTGTATGAATTCAATTGATACTAAATGCAGTAATAAAGTAAGGTAAGTGAATGCACTGAAAGTAACAAATAATTGCACTAAATAGAGACTATAAATTGTAATAAATGCAGTAAATTAGTACTGAAAGTAATGCATAAAACGATGATTGTATAAACTTAAATTGGTACGTATACATACATTCCAAAGTTGCACTCATTACTCATTTTGCACAAAGATTTGAGTTTTTACTTGTGTTCTGTAGAAAATGCGGACCCTAAACTATTCATCTGAAACTTGCTTAAATAGTGAGAACATAATAACTACTACTAACGGTCGACTAATTACTAGCCAACACGTCCTCGACATGCAGCATCTTTGTTTGTGAGACTTCCACGCGTCTTTTAGAAACTGCTGAAAACCGTCTGAAAACTGTCACCTTTGGCTTCTGGTGTCTTCCGACTTCGACTCTACACTTGGCAAAACCCCTAAGTTTTTTACACATTTTAGTCGAATGACCATGGTATCGACACATTTTTAGTCGAAATGATCATGGCAATTATGGCCTTTTAGTCGAACAGTGATTACTAAAAGAACTTCTTAGTCAAACTGTTCTAACTTAGAATGTTTAATAATCTCATATATTTTAGATATTACTTACCATTATTAGCAAGTCGAAATCTTAGGGTAACAGAGATACCGCTAATTTATGGAGTATGAAAACCATTCTTAGGGGTTTTGAGCTAATGTTGGGATTGAGGATAAACTTCCATAAAAGTAATCTTTATGGGATTAATGTGGGAGATTAGTATTTAGATGCGGCACCGGCTTTTCTTGCTTGCAAAGTGGGAAGTTTTCCATTCACGTTTCTTGGTGTAAAAGTGGGAGACAATCCAAGGAAACTCTCAATGTGGAAAGATCTAATTAATCTTTTGAGGAAGAAGTTAACTGTGTGGAGAGGTGTGAATCTCAATGTAGCAGGTCGAGTTGTGTTGATTAATGCGATGCTAAATACCATTCCTATTTATTTTTTGTCCTTCTACAAGGCACCTTCGAATGTTCTCAATGAGATTAGATCAATTCAAAGTAAATTTCTTTGGAGTGAGAGGATCATAAAAGGTCAATTCACTAGGTGATTTGGGATACCGTGTGCAAATCTAGAGAGGAAGGAGGATTAGGTGTCAAGAATGTGGAAATAATGAACGCAGCTTTGATTAGCAAGTGGAAGTGGAGGATTTTAACGGATAATGAGGCGATTTGGCGAAGTATTCTAAAATCAAGATATGGTAAATTGAAGTTGAAAGTCCTTATTGGTGATTGTTCTGTGGTGGAGAAGAGAGATTCTATTTCATGGAGAGATATGCTCATTTTTTATAATTATGAGTTACTGGTTAATAATTATTTTGTAGGTTCAGTGGATTCTAGTGCGGGGAACGGGGCTGCTATACCATTTTGGTATGCTGTCTGGGCGGTACAGTAGCCTTTAAAGGATGCCTATCCCGAATTGTTTCAGTTAGCGGAAAATCATCTGTTGTCAGTTAATATTGCGGGTTGTTTTAATGGCAATGGCTAGGAATGGAGCGAACAGAATTTCATCGGTACTGGCATCACTGAAACACATTTTATGTGGCTTGAATTGTGCTCTTTACTGCAGCATGTACAGCCGCAAGCTTATGCTGTGGATTCCTTTTCTTGGAGGCCTAATGAGGACGGTAATTTCTCCGTTAAATCATGCTATGAAAGATTCAAAATCAACCTGTCCGGACCACCTCTAGAATCGGGTTTGGTGAAAGCAATCAATAACATTTTAAAGGTAAAAGCTCCATATAAAATTCTGTTTTTTTGGTTGGCGTTTCGTTCATAATAGAATAGCTACAAAAGATTGTTGCACCCCAATTTTTGACCACTGAGATCCCACTATAGCCTAAACATTAGGATCATCATTGTTATCATAATCATCATGCATTTATCATTCATTAACCCAAAAATACAAAAATTGTTGTTTGTTGCTTGCGTCCCAAGACAGGAGACTGCTCAGGAGGAAGCTAAGAAAATTAGAGTTTTGAGGCCCACAAATAAATTCAACATTCTTCTATGATTCAAGGGGCTCTCTAATCAATACCAAGATCCAAGGACGGGTCAATGCAAGAACAATCACCTTCAAGTTCATCAGAAGCTCAAATTAGGGTTTAGACCTAATTTCACTAGAGGATTGACTTTTAATCAGGAGATGGTTCCAAGACTCAAAATATGATTCAAGGACATCCAAATCAACACTATAGTCCTTCCATATCATTCATTTGAAAAGGAGAGCTAGATTCATTTGGAAATCACAAAATTGCAGTTCATTTGGAAAAAGTCAACTGTGCAAGTCAACCTTTGACTTTTGAGAAAAATAGATAACTATGGACTTTTAAGGATCCAAATCATCATCATATGGATATTCAAGACATTTGGTCAAAGAAAATTCAAAGAATTCATCAAGAATCAAAAAGTCAACAAAAAGTCAAATTAGGGTTTTTAAGTGTATTTTGACCTAATTCATGGATCTCAAAATTTTGCTTACACACTCAAAAACCTCCCAACATTAAAGTTGTAGATCTTGGCAAAACAAACAACTTATCACATTGAAACTTTTTTGCAAAAAATGATTATTTTGAGAGATATGGAATTAAGAAGATAATTTTCAAAAGACTTGGAGAAATTTTCAAGTGTTTTACTTGGATTTTTTCTTAACTTTATGGCCATTTTTCTCAATGATCCAAAAAGATTTTTGAGGAAACTTTTAAATAGTGAATTGAAGTATGTAGCTAGGGCTTTCTAAAGAGCTAAGTAGCATGAAAATACATGGCTTCATTCATGAGATATGATTTTGTGAAGAAGGCACCATGAACACTTGAATACAAGAATGAAGATGAATAAGTTATGAAGCAAAATCATTTTTAAATGAAAGATTCCTTTCTTGCAGCTCCTATAACTTGTGGGCTACCCGGCCATAAACGGGTTTTTTTTAATAAAAAAATTTAAAATAAAAAATCCATTATATTTATTATAATTTAAATAAAAAATTATATTATTTTAACCCTAATACATTTTTAAGTACTATATCATCTTTTATAAATACTATAATGTGTTTTTAAATACATTACATGTTTAAATTGTAGAAAATAATACTCAAATATTTAATATAAGAGAAACTAATAGAATACGAGAAAATAATGTTGATTATATTAATGTATAATATTTAATATAAGAGAAACTAATAGAATACGAGAAAATAATGTTGATTATATTAATGTATAATATTTAAAAGAGAAAGATTGAATATAATAGAAACAAAATTTAGTGAAGTGAGAAAAATCAATATTTTATTTGGAAGTGACACAATATAAAAACTAATACAATTTTTTAAAATTTATACTTGTGTGGGCCTCATGGGCTACTCACGGCCCATATGGGCTAGCCCTAATGGACAGCGGTCTTTTTAGGGCTGGGCTAAAAAAACCCTTAAAAATATGGACTCTAATTTGAAGGCCCAAACCCTATGATTTTTCGGGCCGGGCGGGCCGGCCGTTATGGGCTAGCCCATTCTGACAGCTCTAAATAGTACTATATCATTCTTCTCCGAAAGATATAATGGCAGCAAACCCTTAAATGGATAATCTATTTGAAGATTATTATAACTAATTTTAAGGAATTGAGTCCAAGAGTCTTTCACTCCAAATTCATTCTTTTGCCATATAATAAAATGAGCTTGCTCGAAATCATGACAAAAACAAAGACAATCATTTAACGCACATAGATTTGGATTGATAATTGTCACTTCATCAAAACCCTGAGGAGATAACAATTGAGTATGTGTCTCAATACCAAAATCAAATGAAATAATCACAAATGGTTCATTAAAAGCAGTATAGTTGTAATATGTCAACCAATAAACACTACCACGCACATACACAGAACCCATCGGGCAATTAGGAGCCATAGGAGGATTTGGAATATCTCTCCAAGCATTTTCTTGCAAGCTGAAAACATTAACATGTTTTTTGTGTTACCACCACCACCTTATATTTGTTGTTTGATTTATCATAACCAAATATGAAATTAAAAGGATACTTAGATACGAAAGAGAACCTAATCTTTGTGACATTGTCCTGGTGGCTGTGTCTAAAAGAGAAACCACGTCTATATTCCCATTGATGTTACAAAAGCCTAACAAACAATGCAATCATCGTAGCAACCAATTACACGATATACGTTTTCATCTTTCAATTTCAGATGATAGCAAGGATCCTTGGGATGGTTGATAATTGTTAAATTTGATAATATACTTATCTTTTAATAACATGTCATTGTGAAACGTAAGAAAATATCATATAACAATATAAGTGGAATATACATATTTTAAATTTAAGTTCGAAAATATTTAGAATTGTGGATAGGGGCTTGATAAACATCTTATGGGGGAAGGAGTCGGTTGGGTAGTCCAAAGTTAGAATTGTGGATAGGGGCTTGATAAACATCTTATGGGGGCAGGAGTCGGTTGGGTGGTCTTTTACTGGATCAGATGGCAAATCAGGCGGCTTGATTACTCTGTTGTGAGGTTATTCTCAGCTTCAATGGTGTAGGGTTTTTGGGCACTAAGTTGAGATGGAGGGGAAATCTGTATTATGTTGTCAACATCTATTCGCCGTGCGACCTAGCCTCTAAGAGGGCTTTGTGGAAGACTTTGATGGATCTCAAATTGAAGTTTTCTGACGGAGAGTGGTGCATTGCCGGAGATTTTAACTCGGTGGTGAGCAAGAAGGAGAGGATTGGCAGAGCTTTGGTGGTTAAAAAGGCGGAGATGAGGGATTTCGCTAGGTTCATCGGGGAGATAGGTCTTGTGGACGTTCCTTGTAAAGGGAAATTATTTTCTTGGTTCAGCGGCGATGGAAGATGCATGAGCAGACTAGACCGGTTTTTGTTGGAGGATTCTATTGTAGACAGATGGGGAGTGGTGGGTCAGATGATCGATAGTAGAGATATTTCTGATCACTGTCCTATTTGGATCATTTCGGACAAAGCGGACTAGGGGCCAAAACCTTTCAAGATTGTGAATGCTTGGTTCGATAATAAAGAGTTTTTACCGTTTGTGGAGAAGGAATGGTTGAGTCTGAAGGTTTCAGGAAGGGCTGATTTCGTTTTGAAAGAAAAATTCAGGTTATTGAAGGTGGCTTTGAGGAGATGGAATACGGTGGTTTTTGGCAAGATAGATCTAGAGATTGAAGGGGACAGGTTTGAGATCAACGAAGCTGACAGTTTATTGGGGAGATGTGCTGATAATGAGATTGAAGAGGTTGTTGCGAGAAGAAGCGACAGAGTTAATAGGTTGTGGTTAAATCTTCGTATTAAGGAGAGCGTGCTGCTGCAAAAATCGAGATTGAAGTGGAATTGCGAAGGGGATTCGAACAGTAGGTACTTTCACAGCATCATGAAGGAAAGAAGAAGGAGGAATTACTTAGGCTCTTTGGTCACTTCTAATGGTTTGGTGGAGAAGGTGGATGAGGTCAAAGAAGAAGTCAAGAGATTCTTCAGTGATAAGTTTGTAGAACCGGATACGGGAAGACCACTGTTGGAGGGCATATCTTTCAAGGTTCTGTCAGCAGGGATGAGAGAGTCGCTTGAAATGCCATTTTCTGAAGAGGAAGTTAAGGGAGCTGTTTGGGAGTGTGACGGATCAAAAAGCCCGGGGCCAGACGGGTACAACTTTCTTTTCATTCGTAAGTGCTGGCATTTTTTAAAGAGGGATTTTATGAATCTGTTTAATGAGTTTCATGGGTCTGGTGTGCTCTCCAAAGCAATAACTTCATATTTTCTTACACTGATTCCCAAGACTCTGAACCCTATCGGTCTTGATGATTTTAGGCCGATTTGCCTAGTTAGATGCATTTACAAGGTTGTTTCAAAACTGTTAGCAGCTAGATTAAAGAAGGTGTTGAACTATCTAGTCTCGCCGTGCCAAAGTGCGTTTGTTCCCGGAAGACAAATGATGGAAGGAGTCTTAATTGCAAACGAGATTGTCGACATCGCTAGTAAGGTAGGTAGGGAATGCATGCTTTTTAAGGTAGACTTTGAAAAAGCCTATGATATGGTAAGCTGGAACTACCTCAAGTACATTATGAAGAAGATGGGATTCGGGGGCAGATGGATGAGATGGATGGAGGGGACTGTTTTCAGTAGTTTCATGCAGTTTTAGTGAACGGGAGCCCGACGAAGGATTTCTCGGTCGAGAGAGGGTTGAGGCAAGGAGATCCAATCTCTCCTTTCCTTTTCGTTTTGGTTGCGGAAGGCTTAGCTGGGTTGGTTAGGAAGGCGAAGGAATTGGGAGAGTTTTCTGGTTTCATAGTTAAGGGCAACTGTGTAGTGGATTTATTGCAATTCGCAGACGACACCTTGATGTTGGGAAACGGAAGTTGGAAACATGTCTGGGCTCTAAAATCTGTTTTGAGAGGGTTCGAACTTGTATCCGGCTTGGGAGTGAATTTCCACAAGAGCAAGTTGATTGGGTTCAATCTGAATCCGCATTTCTTAATCGCTGCTGCAAACTTCTTGGCTTGTAAGGTGGAAACAAACCCGTTCTCTTTCCTTGGAATTCAAATCGGTATTAACCCGAGGAGAGCTTCTTCGTGGACTTCTTTGATTGATAAATTGAAGGCGAGGCTTTCTTCTTGGTCGAACAGATTCCTTAGCTTTGGCGGGAGAGTCACGTTATTGAAGTCGGTTCTGAATAGTGTGTCTATTTTCCAGCTGTCTTTTTTCAAGGCGCCAGTTTCGGTTTGTAAGGAAATCATGAAAATCCAGAGTAGATTCCTGTGGGGAGGAGCGGCAGAGAGGAATAAGATACACTGGGTTGGTTGGGATAAGATTTGTGAGCCTATTAGTAGAGGAGGTTTGGGTGTGAAGAGAATACCGGAGTTTAACAAAGCTTTACTGTTCAAGTGGGTGTGGAAGATCAGTAAAGGGGAAGATTCACCGTGGCTGAATGTTCTAAGGGCTAGATACGGTAATCTGAATTTTCATTTTCTCGCTACTACAAGAAATCCCCACAGTCGGTTATGTTCGATTTGGTGGAAGGATTTATTGAATCTGAACAAGAGTGATCAAGGCAGAATTCTGATCAGTAACTGCAGTATTCGGTTAGGTGATGGCGAGTCGGCTTTGTTCTGGAGTGATAAATGGCATCAAGCAGGAATTTTAAGGGATATCTATCCCGATCTGTATGCTATCTGTACTGATAAGAAGGTGACGGTGGCTAGCTGGTTTATGCAGACGAACGAAAGGGAGTGGGGGGGATTCAGAAGCCAGGCTGTGAATCTCTCTTCCGTGGCGGACAGCAGCCAGAATTTCTTTATGAATCTTGGCAGGATTGTTCTGAGTAATGGCCCGGATATCGTGGTTTGGAGTTCGAACGAGGATTTGGATTACTCAGCCAGAATCGGGTATGACAAATTGGCTGCTGTATACCAGACGGATCAAGTTCATGACGGCAGCAACAACAGAGTTGTGTTATCGTTTGCGAAGTGTTATCATTTGGTTAGCAATTTGGGATATCAAGATTCTAGCTTGGAAGTGGTCTTTTTTACCCATGTCATTGTGATTTGCTAACCAAATGAAACTCCTGTGCGGTTTCTTAGTTAAGTTTCATTTGGTTAGCAATTTTCCCGTTTTTTTCCTGTTGGAGAGTTTTGTAATGGGCTTGAGCACCCCTAGTGCTTCAGTTTATTAATATATTTTGCTTTTCAAAAAAAAAAAAGTTCGAAAATATTTTTCATTAGAGTGTTATTGTGAAACATAAGAAAATATAATAGTTCTATTAGTGTGGAACATATGAGTGAAATATTATTAAAAAGTAAATAATTTTTTTATTTTGAGTTCAAAATCATAAAAAAGTATAAAATTGCTTGAATTTAAGATGTAAAAATTATTTAAGTTAAAATACAGAATCAAAATTAAGCATAAATAATATTCTAAAACCATTATATTTTTCTGTGGGTGTAATTAGGGTTCGACTTTTTAGCTCCAAAATTTATATACTCGCACATGAATCTCATCCCAACATGTCACCGTCGCTCGCCGGTATATCTCCCGGAAGAACTTGTTGCCGAAGTGCTTTCGATTCTTCCCGTCAAATCACTCCTGCAACTGAGATGTGTTAGTAAGTCATGGAAGTCACTCATCTCCAATCCCATCTTTGTCAAACAACACCTTAATCGATCTACACGGAATGCCAACCTCACACTTGTCTCTTCTTTCTTGAATGAGGGTGTGGCAGCTTTTTGTTTGTTGGAGAAACCTCCAATCACTGTCAATCTTTCCTATGATCCTTATCATCAATTGAAAGATAAGGATCACACATTTGTAATTGGTTCCTCCAATGGATTGATATGTTTGTTAGGTATTTCTTTCTTCAATGAGCATACAGAGATGCGTCTTCGTGTTTGGAATCCCGCCACCCGGGCAATATCAGAAAAATTAGGGTTTTCCAGCTATGACAACGTAAGTCATCCTCCTACTTTGACATTTGGTTATGATGATTCAACGGACACTTATAAGGTGACCTATTTCATTCCAAATAGAAGAGGGGTTAGAGTTCTTAGTTTGGGCCATAATGTTTGGAGAAATATTCAAAATTCTCCCCAGGATCATGGTTTTAAATTGCGGTCCGCAACCGCAATTGCACCCGCAATATTGCGGATGCGGTTGCCTCCGCAACCGCATCGGACCGCAATTACCGTGTGATTTCAAATTACGTCTCCAATTATATTTGAAACCACATCAGACAATTTCAATCATGTTTCTTCAAGTATTTTTATCAAAAGAACAATATATTAGAATTTTAAAACTTAATTTACTAAAAAAACTTAAGATTAAGTGTTTTTATATCAATGTATTTCAAACATTCCATATAAAAATTCACACCGCAACGGCCGCAATGCGCATTGCAGCAACCGCAATGACCGCAATCGCAACACCCACAACCGTAACCGCAATTTAAAACCATGCCCAGGATCATGATGATTACGGAATGATTGTTGTGTATTTGAGTGGTAGCTTCATTTGGTTGGCAAATCACAATGACATGGGTAAAAAAATTGTGATTATTTCTCTTGATTTAGTCACCGAGATACACACTCAATTGTTGCCTCCTCATAGTTTTGATGAAGGGCCAATTATTAATCCAAATCTACGCGTGTTAAGGGATTGTCTTTGTTTTTCTCATGATTTCAATCAAACTCATTTTGTTATATGGCAAATGAAGGAATTTGGAGTGGAAGACTCTTGGACTCAACTCCTTAAAATTAGTTATCATAGCAATCTTCAAATTGATTATCCATTTGATGAATTCCATCATAGCTTGGTGCCATTATGCCTTTTGGAGAAGAATGATACACTGTTATTGACATACACATATCAACGTCATATAACTCTCTATAATTGGAGAGATAATAGAGTTAAAAGAATCAATCAATCTTGGCCGTTCCATCCCAAGAATTATGTTGAATGTTTGGTTTGGTATTGTTGAAAGTTAGTCTCCTACCTGATTTATTTACTTTTTTGAATTTGGACATTAATATATGCTGTTTAATCATTTCTATATGATGGCTTTGATTTGATTGAAGTACTGTTTACTGATTATGCATTGGCTATGACAGTTTGACTTTGAAAATCTTTATATAAATTGAATCTGTTTTTATTTGTATTTAAACATCTGATTTGGTTATTGCAAACAATAATTTATAACGAGGGACGTGGGAGGATGGGTGGATAATAGGTGGACGTGGGGAAATTGTGGTATTTCCGAGAATCGGCTTCTTGTGCATGAGGTGGCGGTTGAATAGGGCATTCTCCGAGGCTTTTTGGAAGAGTATGGGGTGATAGGTTCGGAAAGAGACGGGGCGGAATGGGTCACTCCGAGGGGTGAAGATTTCTCGGTGACGTCTCTTTACGGTGATTTCCGGTAAACAACCGCTAGTCTTCCAAACTATAATAAATATGATTTGGTTACTTGCAAGATCGACTAGATTGATCCTAGGACATAGTCAAAAAGATTGTTATTCATGATAGTTCGAATTATGTCTATGGTTGGCTTGTCTCGAAATAAGAAATACTTAATCAAAGAAATAAAGATTAGCAATCACCTTGTTAAACACATAAATATAACATCAGCGAAGGGTAAGATAAAGACGAAATATAAGACAAAACTTTAAAGTGCAGGAATCTCAAAGTGTGGAAACGTAAATGCTTCGAAACTAAGTAAAATGAAGATAAAGAGTGCAGAAACGTAAATGACAAAAAGTAAACGAAATGCAGTAATATCAAAAGAGACTTGAATAAAGAAAGATACAAATGTATTTAAAATGGTGTTGGTGTCATACGTACATTTCTCAGCGAAACTCGTTCTCTTAACACTTGATACTTGAGCGATATGTGAGTGATTTGTACAAAATGAACACACGGAATCCTAATACTAAGACCCTTATTTATACTAATTTCGACCCTAACGGTCCTACACTAATCTGATGCCACGTTACTCACGAGAATCCTTGGGATGCCATCTGTCTTTGTGTAGTTATATAAACTACTTCGAAATTCAAATCCTCCCGCCTGAATCCTCTTTCGACGCGTGGCAACGTAATCAGTATCGAGAATGCCACGAAAATACGCTAAGCTTCAGTACTTTACATATTTCGTAAAAACGTTTAAGTCCTCAAAGATGATTCTTTTCGAATTTAGCTTCAGTGCTAACTGTCTCCGTCCTAACTTAAACCATCATTCTCGAACATGGCCATCAGTAGCCATTTTTTATCTCAAAGATGGTCATCAATAACCATCTTCCTTCGAACTTCAAACCTTTAAAGGATATTCTTCCCAAACGAAATCTTCAGCTAACAAATTGCCCCCAATAAATGCCTGTTTCGAAAACAAGAGAAATAGGCGTTTCTTGTTATAACGAGATTTCATTTTACTTACTTCTTAGAGTCCCAAGACTATTGACTGACGTCATAATCATTTATGACTCTATTTCCAAAACGTCTTGTCATTTTCAAAGATGTCTTCTCATAACTTACATTCCCACGTTCTGGTCTTACTTCATGATCATTACTCCTATATACTAGGAGTAAAGCTAATAATTATTCGACCGCCGTTGGATTAAATCAACGCCTGCCGCGTGTCTCTTGGCTTTTACCCAAAAGATTTGAAAGGGTTTCCGTTAAACCTTTAAATACTTGAACTCCTACCTTCACATAACTTTCACTTCTATCTCCTCATTCTCTCCACAGAAAAGAACATCTTCGGTTACATTCAAACCCAATTCCCAAATCAAACTTATCCATGGCGTCTTCTTCAAATGTTCTTCAACCCGTTCTAAAACTTCAAAATCCTACGCGGACAGGGAATCAAGAACACATACCAAGTCTAAATACTGCAGAGGCGCGCTCCAGCTATGCTTCTCAGGTAATCATTCCCTTTGAACTTTCTAGAAAAACTCATGCCTTCATGGGTCCTTTACCAGGAGAAAATAACTCCTCTTTGAATAAATTATTTCCTGCTTATTACAAAACTAGGCCTTTAGTTAGCAAGAATAAGATAGACGATGAAGGTCACCCAGTCTCAGCCAACCCTGATAGCCCAAAAGAAACCTCAACTGAAACTCCTTTGGCCTTAGAGAAAATTAGGTTAAACTATGTAACCAATTTTGTGAAAGTCTTTAGGTCAATCCCTTTAGCAAAGGATCCTGAACTGTATTATGCTTGGCTAACGAAGGTAGAAAAGCAAAAAGCGCCTTTCTGGAAACAACTAGGGATTTATGATTTAATCCAATTATCCAAAACAGGCTTAGAATATAACCAAACCATGCTAGTAGCGTCAATTTACTTCTGGGATGCTTCTCACAATACTTTTCACCTTCCATGCGGGATGGTTACCCCTACCCTCTTCGATGTAGCTACCATTACAGGGCTTCGACCAACTGGGGAAACCTTCGACCCTAATTTCATGGATACTGACACCATCAATTTTAATGAAGCAACAGTCACCTATACTGCCTTCATTCAACAGTACCACAACAAAACGGACCCAGATGTTTTTGACGAAGAACACATAGCTTTTCTAGCACTTTGGCTCTTGAGATGCGTCTTTTGCTCTAGGTCCATACAAGTAGCAAAAAGATATCTTTGCATGGCTAACCAGTCAAATGCTGGGATAAAGTTAAACCTAAGTCAGTTAATTCTAGGATTTCTTTATGAGAATCTTGGTGAGGCAACGGACCTTGTTAAGAACTATAAAATAGGATCTCTTCTTTTCGCTGGTCCTTTCTGGCTGTTGCAACTATGGCTTAATGCCACTTTCGAAGCTCACCTCCCATATAAAAATGTCGTGGACGAAGAAAGTGCAGACATAAAGGATCGAACAGTGGAAGGAACCAGATTGGCTTACCTAACTCCCAAGGAAGAAAGTAACAAACTTCGTGAAACCTTCCTGGCATTCATAATGATGTTCGCTGAACGTCATCAATTCACTCCTTCGATGGCTCCATTCGTACAACGTAAGGTGGGTCCCGAATGGTTTATTCGAGAATTTCCAACAACTTCTCCTGACCAACAAGCTGAATCTATGGCCATCTAGGAAGCTTTCCTCACCCCAAAGCTGTTATATCACCGACTTCGATCTCCAAAAAGTCATTGTTGTCTCCTCTGCTATCAACCAAATCTGGTTTCAAGACAATTTGGGCTGGTTCAACTCAAACCAAAGTGTTTGTATGACAAAAGGAATCACATGTGTCTACACACTTCGCATCTGACAGAAGATGAATATGAATCAAAAATCTCTCGATATGTTGGCATCACTACTTTGTCTCATGTTTCCTTCGAGCCTGCTTTTTACTCTACCATAGATTTTCATCAATGGTGGACAGAATATTAGCCTTACTCGGGAACTAACTGCAGCTTTTGCTGATGTGCAGGAGAATTTCCAGAAAGGTACTTCGACTCATATTAAAGAAATTCAAGCATTTCAAAAGTTCTTTGAAACTATCTACAGGCCTGATGACCTTAGTCGGACCGTTCGTGAGGCTGCAGTTACTTTACGTGAAAATTTTTCTGCTAAACTGGATAAGTTGAAATTGCCTACGTCTGTTCGACCCAAACTACGTTATAAAGTGGCTTTCAAACTTCATCCTCCAAAATTTCCCCCACTTCTTAGTGCTGATTTTGGGGTGGCCTTAAGCCCTCCTTTTCCAGACTGGTTTGTGTGTAGGAATCTCATAAAAACTCTTCAGGAAGAATCTAAAAAACGCGCTGAACGAGTGGTCCCGACTAAGCACACCTTGGATACTTTCAAAGGACATCTTCATATAGATCTTGAGCATGTTCGCGTTTTGACTCCAATACCTGAAGGTTGGGGTTTAGACAATCCTTTGACTAATTCATCCCCTTTCATTGAAATACTGATTTATATTTTGTTCACAGCTGTTGCTCGAAAGAGATAAATCAAGGAAGCCCCTGTACAAAAGGGTTCTGGCACTTCGAGGAACACCAGGGCGAGTGGGAGTGACTCTGTCACCACTGGCAAGAAACCTATGGTACTTGGATACCTTATATTTCAGCTTGTGAAATTTAATGAATGTCACTCACTTGGTTTTAATATGTACTTCAGAGCTCGAAACCTCCAGCCTCTTCGAAGCGAAAAGCTCCTCCAACATCCGACTCAGACGATGAAGATAAATCTCCTCCTCGCACCAGACAAACAATAAAGAAAAAACAAAAAGCTGCCACCCCTTCAGCCAAAGGAAAGGGATCTGGGACTTCGAAGCTCACCTCTTCGAGTGACAAGGTATCTTCTGAGGACTCACCCCTGAAGGCTGCTAGCGCTATCCCCATTATGGAGAGTCATAACTCCAGTCCAGACAACATTCCGACCAAGGTATTTTGGGTTTCACCATTTAACCATTTCTTTACATTCTAATTCTAATGATTAAGCTCACATTTTTACCTTGTAAATGTAGGATGATGCTGGCACCGCTACTTCTGATCTCAAAGCCTCAAGTTTACATATTGACCTTGACAACCTTCGAGGTAAATGTCTGCTCT
Source organism: Vicia villosa (assembly GCF_029867415.1). Taxonomy (NCBI): domain Eukaryota; kingdom Viridiplantae; phylum Streptophyta; class Magnoliopsida; order Fabales; family Fabaceae; genus Vicia; species Vicia villosa. The sequence goes on along the minus strand of NW_026705294.1, from coordinate 183,442 downwards.
TTTAAATGACAGATGGACTTTTCTGCCTTTTCCTCCGTTTTAATCGACTTTAACTGTCCATCACAGGTGTGTCTCAACACGGACTTCATGTGCTTTCTCTTGTTCTCGAAGACACTCAACCTCTTGCAACCATTATTCCGACCACGTCTGTTGAAGAAAGCCATTCAAACGATGAGTCTCCACCCATACATCAAGATGAAACTATGGAGGAAAATCTGCAATGTTCAAATAGCGGTAACGCAGCTGGACAACCAACTGGCAGCGAAGACACCATATCTGTACAAGATGCTGCAGAAGAAACTTCCAAACTGGCTACACCTGGTTCTAATGAAACTTCGAACCTTGGAACAACAGTCGTCCCTGGGACTACTTCGAAGCAAGCCCCTACGATGCCTACTCCTTCAGAACTATAGCAACTCAAGAAGACTGATCCTGTGAGCTTCCTTAAGACCATGATGAGTATCGATAGCGCTTCATCCCTTGGAATTCCTTCGACTGTCTTGGCAGGTGCTGGTGACAAGGATGATATTCCTAAACTCCTTCGTCAGATAAGAGAGAAGTTCTTTGAAACCAACCTCGTCGAAGCTCTCAACAAGGATTCCACCAAATATTATGGTCTAAACAACCTTCTGAAGAAAGTGGATTTACTTCTTGTTCCAGTGGAAATCTCAGAAGTAATTGTCTTATTGAGTTCTCTGATTGAACAACTCCAATCTAATCTCCTTCGAAAACGGGATATTGACGGACAGCTCACAGCAAAAATGACTTCTCACAGTTCTTCATGGGAAGCTGCTAACGATGCAACGAAGAAGGTTGAAACCCTTAAGATCGAGCGTTCGAAGAACCAACGGGAATATGAAGAGTGTGAGACGAATATCAAAGCCTGGAAATAAGAAATTGAGCAACTCAAAGGGAAGATAAAGGATGCCCAGTCTCGTCAGGCTGACATCTAGAAAACCAATCCAGATGAATTAACTGAAGTGGCGCAGTCAGGGATTCGACATTTCAAGACGGCACAGCAGCTAGTGCCAGAAATTGAAGAACTGAAAAGACAGCAGGCATTGATCGAACGTCATATGTCCTTATGGGAGATCCAATACTCGAAGATAAAAGATAACCTTCCCAAAGATTTTAATTAGTTGCTTCGAACCTTGTACTTTCTTTTGTGTTGCGTACTTATCTTGTTTTGTAATCAACTTTCTCCAAGAATATATATATATATATATATATATATATATGCAACTTTATCTTTCAATCTTCCCACATATTTTATTTTGCAGTTGTCATAAGTAATGCCCCAGCAATTCTCTAAAACTTGCCAAAATATACTTTTTCACTGTCACAGTAATTTTAATAAATGTAAACCACGTGACATGATTACCCTTCGCAGCCCTTTGCGCCTAGACTTGACGTTTCTACTACCCTTAGCCGTAACCATCATTGAAAGCTGGCGTCACCTTTTCCAAAACGTCTATTTGAGACGTGCGTGCATCAGTTCTCATCATGATTACACTTCAACTTCCAAGGGCGGGAAACGGCGGAAGCCATAACATCTCTTTGGAATACCAAACGCAGTCCAATCAAACATTAAAATGAATCGTTCCTCTACTGCCAACTTATTCTATATAAAGGGTTGGCATTCCACTTCTTCCTTCACACTTTCTTCAAACTCTTGCCCAAAATTTCGTTTCTTCTAGTATTCTCTAAAACACAGAGTCAGACAAAACCTTTTCCAACGTTTCTTCTCCAAATGGCACTACCCCTAACTTACGCTAACATCAGGTCTTGCATCAAGAAAGAATTCAAAATCTCTGAAGAAGAACTTGATGAAAACTTTATAAGCATCGGCACCCTTTTTTCTAACCAAGAGCTTGATTTTTACTATGAAATCTGGGAGGGATCTGTTTATCCCAATATGTTAGCGGACTTTTGGATGTTTGCGTCTCTGCGCATAGATCCGAAAGGCAGAACCACTATCGTCTCTGAGGTTCGAAGGGCCCATATCACTATCACTCCCTCCACTATCTCCAACCTGCTGAGATGCAACAACTCTGGAGAGACTTTTGATGACAATACCTTCAACATGACCACCCATCTTATGTTGAGGACTCTTATGGACTATGATCCTTTCAACGCCAAGGTCATGAGGGTTTGGAACCAGCTCCTCGTGGGAAACTTTCGTCCACGAAACCATGATCAAAACAGCATCATGGTGGAGGATTTTGAGTTTATACTCTATGCCCTCCGTGGGAAGAAGATTAACTTTCCTCTGATGATCTTCAAAGGACTTGTTGAAGCAGTTTCTATGGCTGCTGCTCGGCAAGGTGTAGTAACATGTCTTCCATATGGAAGGCTCTTATCCTACATGTTCCTTAAAAAGGGAATAGTGAGAAGGATGCGTAGATCTGGATCCTTGGACATGTTCGAGGCGGAAAGCTTGCCCCTGCTGTCCCTAGAGGGTTTAGATCAAAGGATCAACTAGGAGGTGGGTTGTTTTAGGCTTCATGTTTTGAAATTTTTGTAATCCTCAATGTTCTTGGGAACCACCTTCTCTATAACGAATGTACTCCTTTGATATCAATGAAAAATATTTTTTCGTTTCTTTGTCTTCTTACTGTATTTACCATGCATGTTTGTTTGAAAATACAGCCATTTTGGTGTTAGTTCAACCATTTTGGCCTACGTAATATACTTCAAACATCTACGTTTTTGCAAGAATCTTTACTTCATGCATGCTTGGTTTGTATCTTTTCAGATACTTTCCATTTACCCTTAAAATTCTACGATCTTCTGCCAATTCTTCTATCTCATAAGCGTTATTTGAAAACACTTTCAAGATTCGAAAAGGGCCTTCCCAATGTGGGGACCATTTACCTAACGCCTGATTCTTTCGATCTATAGGTAAAATAGCTTTCCAAAATAAGTCATTACTGATAAACGTTTTACCTTTCACCTTTTTATTGTATGCTCTGGACACTCTTTCTTTTTGTCTTTTTATCATCTCCAATGCTCGAAGTTTGTCTTCGTCCAAATCTACTAATTCATTCATCATCAATTCCCAGTAAGTGTTTGGAGGAATTTCTGCTTGTCTTTGTATCCGAACTGACTGCAAATATATCTCAATTGGGAGTACTGCATCATGTCCAAACGTCAGTTGGAAAGGCGTAGTGTTTGTAGCTTCTTTTGGAGATGTTCGACAAGCCCAAAGTGCTTGGTCCAAAGTTTTGTGCCAATTCTTGGGTTTTTTCCCTACATGTTTCTTTATCAGACCAATTATTATCTTATTTGCTGCTTCGACTTGTCCATTTGCTTGAGCGTAGTAAGGTGTGGAAGTAAACAACTTGAACCCCATTTCTTTGGCGAAGTCTTGCATCTTTCGCCTAGTGAACACTGATCCTTGATTTGTGGTTATACTTTATGGGATTCCGAATCTGTATATAATGTGTTTTTGAATAAACTCAATCACAGCCTCCTGATCCACATCCGCAAGTGGTATCGCTTCGACCCATTTTGTGAAGTAGTCTATTCCTACCAAAATATATCTTTGACCTCTAGAAGACTTGGGGTGGATTTCTCCAATTAAATCTAATGCCCAACCTCTAAAAGGCCATGGTTTTATTATTGAACTTAACTCGTTTGCAGGAGCATGTTGAATACCTGCATGTTTTTGACATTCCTGACATCCCTTTGCAAATTCTATGCAATCTTTCAACATAGAAGGCCAATACATTCCGTATCGAAACAAAAGCCATTTCATTTTGTGCCCCGCTTGGTGCGCGCCACATGCTCCGCTATGTACATTTGAGAGAGCCAAATATGCTTCTGCTTCGCCCAGACACTTTAATAAAATTCCTTCGGGAGTCTTCTTAAACAACTCATTTCCCATTAAAAAGTATGATAAAGCTCGATATTTTACCTTTCTATCCGTGTCTGTCGAAGGATCTTTTAAATAGTTCACAATTGGACTTCTCCAATCTGTGTCTGCTAAAGAGTCTATATTCAAAACTTCAAACTCTTGTTTGTTAGCAAAACCTAATTTTGAATTCTCCAAGTCACTTGGGGAAAGTCTGGTAGCCATTGCCTTGCCTCTTACTTCGATCAGCTCTTCTAGTTTTTCTTTTGATACCCTGTATCCTGAAGCTAACTGTGCCAAATCATTTTCTTATTGCTTTTTTACCCTTGAAACGTGATTTAAATCCACGTACTCGAATTTTTTGAGCAGCCTATTTACTATAACAAAATACATGATCAAATTTTCTTTGATACACTTGTATTCTTTTGTCAACTGCTTAATCACTAGTTCAGAGTCTCCTTTAATTTCGACTCTAGTTGCCCCCAATTCTAACAAAGCTTCAAGTCCAGCAATCAGTGCTTCGTATTCAGCTTCGTTATTAGAACATAAGGGACCTTCAATCTTGTACTTGAGCTTTGTTGGAATTCCATCAGGAGAAATTATTAGTACTCCAACACCAGTTCCCTCTTTATGGGTTGAACCATTGAAGTATAGCTTCCAAGGCTTCAATTCTATGTATTGTTGAGGGTTTTCAACCACTGCATGGTCAACAATGAAATCTGATACGATCTGACCTTTCATTGCTTTAAGGGGTTGAAATATCAAAGAGTACTCAGTAAGGGCCAACGCCCATTTGCCAATTCGACTATGCAATATAGGCTTTGATAGCATGTGTTTAATCACATCACAATGAGACGAAACATAAACATCAACTGGCTTTATATAATACTTTAGTTTGATACAAGAGAAATATAGACAAAGGCAGAGTTTTTCTATTGCATTATACCTAGTCTCTGCATCATTGAGTACTCTACTTAAGTAATAAATGGCTCTTTCAATGCCATTATCATCTTCTTGAGCTAACATGCTACCTATTGTATTATCTGACGCTGATATATACAGGCGCATGTGTTTCTTCCCATCTGGGGGAGATAAAATTGGTGGATGCATCAAGTATTGCTTTATCTTCTCGAAAGCTTCTTGATGTTCGGCACGCCATTCGAACTTTCCTTGCTTTAGTCGAAGTAAGGGAAAAAAGCTTGCGTGCGTCCACTCAGGTTAGAGATGAATCTTCTCAAGAAGTTTATCTTCCCCAGTAAAGACTGTAATTCTTTCTTCGTGGATGGAGGCTTTGTTTCCATAATAGCCTTTGTTTTGTTTTGATTAATTTCTATTCCCTTTTTGTGGACAACGAAACCCAGGAAATCTCCAGCCTGCACAAAGAAAGCACATTTAAGGGGGTTCATCTTTAAGCCATGTTTTCTCATTCTCTCGAATGATTGGCTCAGATGGTCCAGATGACTGTTATCTGAAACAGATTTCACCACAATGTCATCTATGTACACCTGCATGAAAGTTTCTATAAAATCATGGAATATAGAATTCATTGCTCTCTGATAAGTTTCCCCAGCATTTTTTAGACCAAAAGGCATTACAACCCATTCGTAGGTGCCTATGGCCCCTGGGCAACGAAAAGCTGTTTTAGACACATCTTCTTCTGCAATGAAGATTTGGTTATACCCAGAATATCCATCCAACATACTTAGATATTCGAAGCCTGCGGCTGAATCTACTAACATTTCTGCCACAGGCATGGGATATTCATCCTTAGGCGTTGCTGCATTAAGATCACGAAAATCTATGCATACTCTTAATGAACCGTTCTTTTTAATAACCGGCATAATATTAGCAATCCCTTCGACATACCTCGTAGTTCTGATGAACTTGCATCTTAGAAGTCTTTCGATCTCTGCTTTGATCTTCGAATGAATTTCTGGTGCGAACCTTCTAGGAGTTTTCTTGATGGGCTTTTTTCCTTCCTTTATGGGCAACTTTAATTCGACCAAATCTCGCCCTAAACCAGGCATCTCGTCGTAATCCCATGCAAAGCAATCTTTGTTCTCCTTCAACAACGTGATGACTTTTGCCTTCAAGGTTGGCTCTAGTTTTGCACTGATATATGTTACTCTCCTCTGATCTCCATCTCCGAGATTTACTTCTTCGAGTGGGTCTTGGGCTAACATTTTGATGTTTGCCCCCATTGGGTCTTTCTCGAATCCCAAAGGCTCTTCGTCGTAGATTGCATCTAATTTTTGACTCGATTCTTCTCATGAGATCACTTCGACTTGAACTGGATCTTCAAGGGACTGAGGGATCATGTGTATCCCTGAATATGTCGTTTCTTCCTTTCCTGGAACTGCATTAACCATCATGTTTGATAATTCGGCTTCGAGAGCCGTCTTTCTTTTGTTCTCGGCTATATAAGCCGAAATCTTTTCGAAGAAGGATGACTGACACATCATCAACGTCAACATCCCAGCCTGTTGGCCGTATTGTTGGATAATGCTTTATTGGTGCGGTATCTTATGGACCGTCCATTATTTCTCTATTCCATTGGAATCCATTAGGATGTAAAGACAAATAGTACAAAGCATTTTTGTTTGGAGTGTATATATCTTCAGCAGCATGGCAAGGTCCTATGTTCGCCAAATTTCTATCGAAACTAGTTTTGTTGACCTGATTGACTTCAGCCATGTAGTAACTTTGATCTCCTTCAATGTTCTCTACTATGCCATCTTCTCTCCAAATGGTTAGTCTTTGATGCATCGTCGAAGGCACAGCCGCCACTCCGTGGATCCACTCTCTTCCAAGTAAAAGATTGTAATTAGCCTTTGCTGGTATCACCTGTTAGAACAAGATTTGTTCTGATCAATATTCTTAGTTTTGATGATAACAAGGATATGAATTTTGTATGAGATAATGTGGTACTCTAATACATTGCAATTTCCCTTTCAGGAAATATATAAAGAGTATGCACAAATCAGCGCTCAAAAGCTTTGTCTCAGAAGGTTCAGCATGCAACATCAGAACATGGTCTGGCAAGACATTAGAAGATGGTCAAGGCAGAATCAGAACATGGGTCTATGAAAGCATCAAAAGAACTTGAGATCAGAAGCAGAAGCACTGAAGTTCTCATGTTATCACGCTCAAAAGCACTTCAAGGTCAGAAGACAAGAAGATGCTATGCACCAAGCTGTTTGACTCTGATGATATTCAAATATTTTATTCACAAACATCAGATCAGAAGAAAGTACAGGTGGCAGGCTACGCTGACTGACAAAAGGAACGTTGGAAGCTATTAAAAGCAACGTCAGTAGACACAGCGTGAACAAGGCTCGAGGTAGTTGACAAAAGCGTGAAACATTAAATGCAAAGCTGTACGGAACACACAAAGCATTAAATGCGTTCAACGGTCATCTTCTCAAAACGCCTATAAATATGAAGTTCTGATGAGAAGCAAGGGTGACGATTTGCTAACAATTAACTTGCTGAAACGCTGCTCAAACTCAAAGCTCAGAAACTTCATCTTCATCAAAGCTCACTACATTGCTGTTGTAATATATTAGTGAGATTAAGCTTAAACGTTAAGAGAAATATCACTGTTGTGATTATAGCTTTTAAGAAGCATTGTAAAACTCTTATTTGATTACATTAAGTTGTAAGGAACTAGAGTGATCAAGTGTTGATCAGGATACTCTAGGAAGTCTTAGCTTGTGTCTAAGCAGTTGTAATTAGAGTGATCACGTGGTGGTCAGGATATTCTAAGAAAGTCTTAGCTTGTGTCTAAGCAATTGTTCCTGGAGTGATCAGGTTGTGATCAGGATACTCTGGAAGACTTAGTCGCGGACTAAGTGGAAAACCATTGTAATCTGTTGCGATTAGTGGATTAAATCCTCAGGTGAGGTAAATCACTCTGTGGGGGTGGACTGGAGTAGTTTAGTTAACAACGAACCAGGATAAAAATAACTGTGCAATTTATTTTTATCGCTCAAGTTTTTAAGACTACACTTATTCAAACCCCCCCTTTCTAAGTGTTTTTCTATCCTTCATCACCATTAACATCGTTGGTCTGGTGATTGAACCCACTGTTAGATTTACTTGAACAACTCCCAATGTTTGCCCTATTTTTCCTTCATAGTTGGACAGAACCATGTTATGTGGTCTTATATCAGTATCGAACATACCAATTCTCTTCAACATGTATTGGGGCATTAGGTTCACTGCTACCCCTCATCAACTAAGACTGTTAATGCCAACATTCTCAATCTTGGCTCTTATGTAGAGTGGTTTCAAATTATTCCTCATACCTTCATCAGGTCTTTCGAAGAAAGCGTTCTGCTCTTCGACTGCCCCATTGTTCAGCACATAATAACACACAGGTCTGTGTCTTGCCATCTCTTCTTCATCAGCTTCCTCACAATCTTCAACTTCATTTTCTTGATTAAATTCATGAGGTAGTACTGACACAACATTGCAATTTAAGTTTATCGACGATACTCCATCTGATTCGAAATCATTCGTCATCCTATCGTCTTCCTTCCAAGGGCTGGAATGCATTTTTTCTTCGTCTTTCTCATTTTTAGAATCAAACAGCTTACGCTCCACTGGAGGTTTATTTGTCCTTGCCCCCTGCATTGGGATTTGATTGCTACTTGATTCTCCAGTCTCCCTTGGTTTGTATTCCCTTTGGGCTTTCTTCATCCTATGGTGCCTTCTCCATTGTGATCTGGACATAGGATACTTGCCTTTGTAGTTCTCCAACCTGTACATCTCTCGATTGGAAGTCTGGAATTGCTTCCTATATGCCATTGCAGTTCTTCCTCCTTGGTCCCAACTTCGCCATTTGTTGGTTCTGGCACCAGCTTGCATCCATCTATCCCTGGGTATGTCGGCAGGAACTTTGAATGTGACCCTTCGAGCTCTAGGGTGTGGGCTATCAGGCCTCCATGATGGGGTCCTGATATCGAACCCGTACAAGTTGGGACGAAGTCCTTGAGTTTCCTGACCCATGTAGAGATACACCCTTTTGAATGATCTTGCTAGAAATTCAGCATAAACTGCTCCACACCTAGGGCACAATGCAATCTCAGAGTTGTCGTTGTGACATCTGACCAAGAAACCCACCAAGCTTTCTTCACTCCTTGGGTACACCTTGAGCAATAAGTTTCCTCCTCTCCAAGGCTGTTCCATTCTTTCTCGCAGGGCCCTCTTGAAATTGGCTTGAACCCTTCGATTCAGCATAACTGAACATCTTGGGCACATCAGCATTTTTCCACCATTTTTGACATGACAATCCCATAGATAATCCTTCAAACTGTTCCCTCTTGGTGGGATTTCAATATTTCCTTTCTCCCTTATCAGCCATTTTTCTAGTTCTTCTATTTCAGATAAAGGCCTTCTAGCATTGACCATGTTAACAACTGCCGGAGGAGCCTTGGAAATTCGTATCTGCTGAAGCTTCACGGTGAGGTCTTCAGTGGCCTCACTTGTTTTTTCCTTTCAGATCTTCAGGCATCTCAACATCAAAGGATCCTTCAACATCAGTATTGTAGATCGAATTGGTGTTTAGGCTTTCAGTAGCCTGCTTTCCACCTGAATTTATCTCCGATTCAGCAGCATCAATTTCGGATACTTCCACCATGTTGACATCAAGTGGTTCACACAAGTTAGTGTCATCCACATTCAAAGGATCTGTGTCAACCTTCATATGGTTCTTGGTTTTGTCAGCGAATTTCAGACGTCCGTCCTTGATAGCATTCTGAATTAAATCCCTGAAAAGAAAACATTGTGAAGTTTTATGGCCTAAAAAACTGTGATATTTGCAAAAACCTCGCTTCTTCCGTTGTTCTAACGGAGGAACTTTTGAATTGGGAGGTACTATCATCTGGCCATCTTTTACTAATAAATCAAATATTTCGTCACATTCAGTGACATCAAATGTATAAGTTTTCTTAGGAAATCTATCGCTTTTATCATTCTCTACTGGAGTTTTTCCATTAGAAGGGGTAAGCAATTTGCAAGAATAAGGTGGCGCCTCTTTTAACTCAGCAAGATCTATTTCGACCTCTTCCATACTGTATGAATCTTCGAAAGGTTCACCATCAACGTCCTCTGCTTCGGCGTATCCTACTCTCTCCTTCTTATAACTTTTACTTGCTCTGGCCTTTTCTGCTTTTAATTGTTCGACTTGTGGAACCCTATCTGCCAATTGGGCCATATCTCTTAGGTATTGAGTATCCAGTTTCTTTTGAATTGAATAATCTAGGCCACCTGCAGCCATTTCAACTAACTCATGCTCTGGGACAGTCGTGAAGCATCTTGACTTCAACAAACGGAACCTGTTTAAGTAATCATCTATAGATTCCGTGAACTTCCTCTTGATACTAGCCAATTCTTTTAGACTTATCTTGGTTTGACCCATGTAGAATTGTTCATGGAATAATCTCTCCAAGTGTGCCCATGCATCTATGGAATTTCGGGGCAAAGTAGTGAACCAAACAAAAACATTTTTTGTTAGCGAACTAGGGAAGTATTTAATCCTTAAATCTTCGTTCTCTGCTAGATCCCTTGCTTCCATCAGATACCTGGCTATGTGCTCCACGGTAGACTCATTGGTGTCCCCTGAAAATTTAGTGAATTTTGGTACTTTGGTACCCCTTGGCAATTCCGTTTGGATGATATATTCCGCTATTGGGGATGTATAATTTGGGCGTCGAAGCCCGGTATTAAGGCTATCATGGCAGTGAGATTGTTCTCTGTTGCCAAATTGTCTCTCCTAACCCTATGGACCACTTCGTCAGGATGTTCGTTTCTTCTTACCATCACCAGATTAGGCTGTTGCTGGGCAACTGCCTGTTGGCCAACGTTAGTCGTTTGCCTTCGAGTTTCTAAGTCTATCACTTAGTTTTGCTCGACTGGTGTTGGTCTAGAAGGTGGTGTTGTGGCTCGAACTTGTTCTAGAATGGGTTCCCCTTCCTGATAAGTTGATTGGTTGTTCCTTCGTCTATTTTGTGGAACTCCTAAAAATTCTGCCATTCGATTTATTTGAGATGATATTTTTTGGAAAGTTTCCACATTATCGTGGTTAGTCCTAGTGTCATACCCCAAATTTGTCCTACCCCTTTATTTCTAACTGGCTTATACTTCCCATTCACGTACATACTCTCCATTAGGTCATCTAACATATCATGCATTCATTCATTAACTAAAACATCTAAAAGCATGGGATCAATAATCATGGAGCAAATTGAAGACTTACATAGGTTTTGGCACAAGGTTATTTATTTCCTCAGAAAGGGTATTCTGCACTTAGGATTGTGGTTGGCTTAGTCTTTTGAAAGGCATGTGTTCAGATGGTTTCCAGTTATAAGGGTTTATTTCCCTAATCTTGTGGTAGTCAAGAGTCTCACTGAATTGAACTTTATTTCCCAAGCATGGATTCGTTTGTCAGGTTTATGTGACTTTGGGGCGATACATTCCAACCTTAGGGCCCCATTGGGTCTCATCCTCATTTGAAATTTGAGTCATGTGATTCTTACAATCATTTGAAGTTGGAATATTGGATTATTTGTATAACAAACCATTGGTCAAAGTTCGCTTCTTCTATTGCAAGATATTGGGTCAACAGTCAATTTGAAGATTAAAGTGCAATTCTTTTTTAGCGTTCATGCATTGAGAGAAGTAAATGACACCAAAGTTAAGATTCATTCTGAAGAAAAGGAACATTACATGGTACAAGCTCAAGTCTCACTACATGTTTCAAATATAATACATTCTCAAGGCCAAATTACATCCAGGGTTCATCCAAGTACATGTACATTGGAAAGAGAAAGAGACTGAAATGACATCAAAAAATATATATAAATGGAAGTGCTGTTGCCTCAGAACAGGGAAGGACCAAGTAGGATCTCCTTTGGGTGATGAATCTCTCAAGTGTTCCCTTTAAGTTCATGATATCCCTGCACTTCAAAACCCAAAACCAGTTCAATACACTTTTCAAACCTGCATAACACCAATCCATATTAGTCCACCATTTACCAAATTCCAATTCCATTTATTCATAGCTACTGCACATACATGACTCAACTCATTCAGAGTATGCAATACATTCCAAGTCTATTATCAGCATTCCAATACCCTAAGTTATTCATACTGAACTAATTCCCACAAGTTCACACTAACAGACAATTCCTAACATTTCTAACATAGAAATTCACCTACATAACATATTCAAAGCAACCAAAAATCAACAGCACCTTAACACTATTCAAACTCTCAATTAACCTTCTTTTGCTAACCTTCAATTCACTAGCCACCATCCTATTAATTCAGATTCATATATTTAGATTCAATCAAAAAACAATAAGCTGCTGCACAATTCGAACCTGATAAACCACATGAACGGATAATTACCCAAGTTTTGACTAATCCCTAATAACTTCGTTCTAACAGCATATACCAATCCAGTTCACACATAAATTCATCACACCATACATACATTCAATTCCGAGGTGTACACCAATATAAACACTCACCCGCGAACAACTCCCGCTGTATCGGTTCATGGCAGAATCCAATAACAATTCAGAATGTTTGTGTTAATAGAAGGACCCGGCATATCATGACGACATCTGGTCTTTTTGGCCGCGATGATACTGATGCATCCGAATCAGCCCCAAATGTTAGCATGATGGAAGAAGGCTCTGAAGTGATCATAAACAAATTCAACAGACCTGCATCATTAAACCACAAGTCAATACAAACATCCAGAAACTGTTCCATGATCACAGATTCAATCCAATGCATTTTCAACTACTCATAACCTGCGTCAAAAATACTTCATAATTCCAATCAGTTTTCACATAGATTTAGTGTAGCCATCGCAAATACAATCCAAATGATAAACAAGTTATGTCCACTCTAAACAACTTCATCAAGCTCACTAATAACCATCAACCTGCAAGAGAGAATGGCATCAGCACGTAAAACGTAAGTCACAAAGCTTCAGTCATATATCCAAGTGAGAAACAGGCAGTAGCAAAATTCAAAGCCGGGCAACATCATTGCAAGTTCAATACAGTTCAGGCCGTTTAATTGAGCTAGCAGGACTTTACTTCACAATAGCATAACAGAAAAAACAGAATTTTAACCACTTTTATATCTTTCTTAACCACCTAACTTTCAGTGTAAAACTCAGAGCCAGCCCCTAACTAACTGTTTCTAATTTCCCTAACAGATTCTAAGTCTAATTACCATCTAACTAATTTTTCTAACCTTTCCTAACTGCCTATAACAGAATTTCCCAAACTCTAACAACCTAGTATTCAATAACTCCTATAACTAACTTTGAAACACCCATAATAGAATTTAACTAACTCCCTCAATCTCTCTATTTCACTAACTGTCAAAACTAATTCATTTCACCATATAACTAACCTAACAGATTCACAACCAACTTCCATAACAGAAAAAACACCCAAAATAGAATGTAACTAACCTCTCATTCCTCACCCTTAATCTCATAACAAACTCCCCCTAATCCAATGGCTCACATCCTCTCATGAACTCTATATGAATCAATCTCCCTCCATAATTCAAACCATACGCCACTTTATCCATACTCACTTCACCTTCTCCATAATCTTCATCATCTCCACGCCATTTTCACCACTTTTTTCTCTGCACAACCACCCACAATCCACCATCAATTCACCTTCATTCCACTCCCATTCTCCTCATTCTCTTCTCGTTTCTCTCTCTCCCTCACCTTCACCAAAGCTCATCATCACCATTGTTGGAGTTTCAACCTCTGAAACTCCTTTAGTCGAGCAAAACCTCCATCACACCTTCGATCATCAATCTCATGCTTCCATCTCTCCGCAACTCTCAATCCTTCAAGCCTCACTGATTCTCAACACTTCACTCTAATCTCAACGCGCGCAAAGGAGCAAACCGAGAAGGAAGATTGTAGAAGAAGAAGAAAAGGAAATTGCGAACGGGATCAAGACAATTTGTACCTGAGCATCTGGAACCTCTTCTACTCTTTCGCTTGCGATCTTCTTTCCAGGTATGCCTTGAACTCGTTTGCGTTTTCAATCATTATCATCGGTGCGATATTATGAGCATGTTACGTCCGAGTTTTTGCGTCTTTATTCTTCAATGGCGGAGATGAACGGAGAGATGAGTCAGATCGGAAGTGAGAGTGAGACAGAAGTTCAAATCGGAAAGGGGAGGTTTTGAATCGGAGATGAGAGATGCGAGAAAGAGCGTGTGCTCCGTCCGATTTGGTTAGCGGCGGCGAGAATCGATCGGAGGGAGTGAAGGCGCCGTCGCCGTTTTTTGTTGAAGTGAGGGAGACGAATTCTGAGAGTGAAAAGCCCAATCGTCATAACACTAACCCTAATCCCATATACATGAAACGCATCGTTTCATCGTTTCTTTGCTTAATTTAATTTTATTCTTTTTGTTATTGAAAACGAAATAAATCTGGAATAAAAATCTGAATCAATGTTTTGGGCCTGCAGAGAAATTGCCACTACTTACACCCCCAGCCCATGTTTTACTTAGTTTTTGACATAAGAAATGCTGAACAAAAATAGCACTTTGGGCCACCAGCTTGGGCCCTGCGCCCTTACTTCTATTGCACCACCCTTCCACCAATGCACCCCCCTGATCACATTTTTTTCCTATTAGATTTTAGGTATTGACATAGTTTTTGGTTATTAAATTTCTTTTGATAAAACAATGAAAACCATAATTCCCTAAGTAGATTTTAGGTAATTGTTAACATTAAAAATCGATAAAACTTGTTAGATTTTTAGGCCACTTTTAGGATTAATTTTAGTCTTAGAATTTTCTCATTAAAAACTCATAATAATAGTAGTATTTTTAGGTTAATTTTGCACTAATACTTGAACCGTTTTCTATATGCTTTGTATCATTTCCATGCTTTTTTTTGTATAATTGTTGTGTGATTTTGTTACTTGTTTTTTGCCATATTTTTGGCCTATTTTGTAGATACTCACATAACTTTAGATTTAGACTCCCTTTGTACATAAACAATAACAATTAGGCTTAGAAATTAGGCTAGTCTCCCAATTCTCATTCTTTTTCTTTTACAACATTAAAACATCTAATAAATATCAAAATAAAATCCCTTTAAAAAATACAAAGAAAACACTTAAAAAACATTAATAAAAAAGTGAAAATCATTAAATAAGGAATGGAAGCTTGAATCTCCCTTGCTTAAGGGAATCATTCGAGTGCTTGGATCTCCCTTGCTTAAGGGAACCATTCGAGCGTAAGTTCTCAATCTAAAAAACACCAACCAAAGAGTAACTCGAGTTTCCCTTGCTTAAGGGATTTCCTCGAAACACTAAAAATCTCTCTCTCATCTCTTTTTCTTAAGGGAAATGTTATTTCCGCTCGTACGCATCGTAGTTCGATTCCTTATGAGAGAGCGCAAACGTTAACCCCGCCCAACTAAAAAACACAAAAACAAACAAAAACGTATGAGCCGAGCTACGGTAACTCTGATTCCTGAAAAGGATACGTAGGCAGCGGGGTAGGGCCCGTGCGAGTACAATTCTTTATTTTCCCTACATTTTGCATTCATTCGCATGTAGACATAGACATAGTACACACCCTTTAGATAGAAACAAACATAGGTGGATACCATCGAGTACGATGGGCGCGAGGGGTGCTAATACCTTCCCCTTGCGTAACCGACTCCCGTACCTAGATTCTTTGGTCGCAAGACCCTGTTCCTTCCCTTGCTAGGTTTCTTGATATTCCTTTCCCTTATGGGATAAATATATTGGTGGCGACTCTGTTCCTTTTTTTCGCGAGCGTGCGACAGCTGGCGACTCTGCTGGGGACGTTAGACCTATTGCGGGTCTGTACTTAGCGAGTCGATCCTAGCCTTTGTTCGTTTCCTTTTATTGGGTGTTTCTTTGTTTTATCTATTGTTTGCTTCATTTGTATATATATGCTTGCATATCATGTTTATTTCTTGCTTGCATATCATGTTTACATTCCGCATGCATCTGGACTATATTATGGGTCCCCGTGGGGGCCACATATTTTTCTGCTTTGTTTTGCAGGTGGGGGGTTTGTCTGAGGTAAAAGGCCCACTACCCAGGCCAGTGACACATAGGATTAGCGTGGATGCTCATGTTGACTCCCGTAGCGCTTGCTATGATCGAGCTTGACATGGGGTACCACAACTGGGCGAGGTTCTTTCATGGAACACTGTGTCTGGCACGCTTGTTGCCTCAAACACTTTGTACCCCATGGGAATTGTAGACCCTAGTGACCATTAAGGACCACCCGTCCGTGTCTAGACTTCATACCCGTGAGATTGGGGTGGGACATGAAACCTTGACTCCTACATACCATTGTTTCTTCAGAGTTGAGGTCGGACCTTTATTTGGTATGTTCTCATGGTGCTTGATATTATGGTATTCTAAAAAGGCGTCGAACCTTTGACCCTGTGACATCTGACCTACATCAGTTATTCAGAGGATTGTACAGTGGTTTCTAAGATTATTTGGACCTTGATCCCATGTTTTTGCATTGCATAACATCATTGCTTTATCCACTTCATTTGTGGGGGATCCTAAAGTGTGTTTCCAAAAAAAAAGAAATAGAAGAAAAGAAAGGATACTCCATATAAAACAAAGCCTTGATTCCAAAAAAGAGATAAAAAAAAAAGAGAAACAAGAAGTGTGTGAAAAGACTTTAGGATTCTCCATAAATGAAACATGCATTCATACTATCATGCATTTCATGGTCCTCTCAGAAGCTTATTGGGCCCTTTATGTTCAAATTATGACTTCATCAACAAAGTTGACTTCTCACCGCTACGTGCTCAAAAGTTAATAATGGAACAACTCCGTGGGGTTTTGACTGAGATGAGAACAAAAATGAGGGCTGACATGAATCAGTGTATGGAGGTTATTCAATCCTTTTCTCTTTGACAAGAAGAGTTGAGACAAGTTCTTCAAAGGCCAAATGCAATGTTAATCTCACCTCATGGGAAGGTCTTATGAATCAGAATATTTGAAGTATTGTTGAGATTTCTATTCTTGGTAAGGAAAATTCACATCATTGAAGTCTTCAAGTTTCCGAGTATTGAAATTGACAAAACGATTCCACCTCTTGGAGAAAAAGTTGAAAGTCATAGAAGGTCGTGACTCCATTGACTTATACATTGTTGGTTTGTGCCTGATGTCAAAAAAAAACTGCAAGGCTCATTTGCTCCCACTCTAAATGGTTTGGATATTGAAGCTAAATTGGTAATCATCTCTTTTACATGTGTGGAAGTTGCTTGGGGCTCCCGATCGAGGGATAAGCAAGACGTACTCTTATCTTGAGCATTGCATCATTTTCATTGCTCGAATCCCTTAAAGCATTACAAATTCCTAGGTGACTTCGCCAAAATCTTCGAAGCGGTAATCAAAGAATGTTCTACACAACGCTTCTTATTCTCAATGTTTTGCTTCATATCTCATCTTCCTTTTCTCATAATTTCCTTCACAGTGGCCTTCGCTTGTTAACAGAGACAAGAAGAATATAAGAAACGAATGGATGTGATTCTATTGCCTTGTGCCCATTCGCTTCCCTGTTTGTTGGAATTCCAATTGGTTAAGATTCGAGTATTGGGTCTTCTTCACCATAAATAGATCTCCTCAATTTGATGACCATGCAAGGTACTTCCATTTGTGATGGCAATTATTACCCTAGCTACTATATTTGGGGCTCCCGATTGAGGGATAAGCAAGACGTACTCTTATCTTGAGCATTGCATCACATTGCTCGAATCCCTAAAGTAAGGCGAAATCTACAACTCTTGGGTGACTTTGTTGGAGTTTTCTTTTGAAGTGATCTGAAGTGTTTGGAAGGAACACATGATAATGCTAAGTGACTACTATGCTGGAGCACAAAGCCATTCAACTGAGGATTGTGTATCGTTCACTCCAAGAAGTTCATGCATGAATTGAAGTCTAAATGAGGTCCCAAAACTGCAAGAAGTATTCAAGAGCAATAAGTCCAGACGGAGTCAAGTCTCCTCAACAATGACATTCATTTAGTTCTTTATCACATTTTCATTTCTAATTTTTCCTTTGTGTGTTTGAGCATTGATAGCATGTAAAAGCTTGTTAATCGTTGAATGAAAATAAAAATACATTGTTCATGTTTGTCTTGAAGTAATCCATTCGTTTTCACTCATAAAATGTTTTTGGCATTATGATACCAACTTTACTAATCGCTTGCTTAGGCAAAGAGCTGAGGGAGAATGATGAAAAATAAAAATGCAAAATCTCTAATCGTGTGTTTTTGAATAAAACCCTACTGAGGATGTACAGGCATTATTTCAAATCCTCAAACACCGGAGATATAAGGGAGATAGACCCTCGTCAACCCCTTTGAGCCTTGAAGTAGGAGTTCTTTTCTAAATCATTAAAACCCTTATTTTGACCTTGGGAAAGGGTAGTGCTCACTTAACTTGATCGAGTGTTCAAAACTCACCAAAAGGGTATGCATCTAAGGATACAACAATGGTTATCCTTCAAAAGGTTGAGGAATGTCGAAACCGCAATGATTATCCTTATTCCATCAAGAGATCAAGAGATGACGATACCACAATGGTATTCCTTCATCAAATCAAAGGAGCGAGGCAGTCGCAATCACCTCCAACGAATCAAAGATAATGCGAGGTCACACGGCTTGTTAAAAATAAGAAAAAAATGGAAAAAAATATAATAAGAAGAAAAAGGAAGAAAAATGACAAAAGAAGCGTGAGAAAAAAGATGATGAAATTGCCAAACAAGAACAAAGTCGTGTGATAATGAATCAAAAGAATAAGAAACTGAGTGACTGCCATGTCCGAAAAACCTCATTGATTCTTCAACCATCTCAAAATTCCTTGTGAGGGATGAACACTCATGTCGAGTTAATTGAACCTAGGAATGGAGAACATCACGAAGGGGGTGGGTACCAAATAATTTTGAGCCTAAGAATCCTTTGTTTCCTGAAAACCGTGAACCCGACCAAGTTACAGCCCTTAAAAGTCCTAATTGAAGTAGGGTTATTTTGAAAGCGCACTCCTATGAGATAGCGTTTAACTGATTCCCAATGAAGTGAAACTCATATCCATGTTGGTATCGTACGTTTTCTTTGTTTTCCATATGCAAAAATCGAGGTTGTGTCAGCTAGTGATTCAGTCACAAGAGGTCGCAACCTCATTTCATAAAAAGTTTTAAAACTTCAAGACTAACATAGGCTTTGCATTAGAATTATCATTCTTAGAATTAGACTTCTTTTGCATGCAAAATATTTGCTTAACATCAAGGAAATTGTCAAGGATGGGAATCGGTAAAGAGCTTGACCATGTCACAGTAGCAAGACTTAAGAACTCCGTGGAGTGAAAATCCAATCATTTCATAAGACTGATTACCAAGGGGCAAGTTGCCTGAAAACTTCGTGGGGCATGAACAGTTAATGCTGTCTTTGATTACCCTGAGGGGAAGAGTTTGAAGACTCTATTGAGCATGGTAAAGTTGTTCCCATGTTTGTTTGACTCCAAAACAAAGAAAGCCTTGAGGATTCTAGTAAGATGTACCTAATCAGGGGCAATTGAATCGAGGTTTGACCTCTCAAATTCAGCATATTTGGGGCAATCACGTCGAGGAATCTCTCTTAAGTTCAACCAATCTGGGGCAGTTACGTCGAGATTTGGTAAATCTCTCCTAGGATCATTTGGGGCAAATTCCTCCATAAGTCACGAAGCTTGGGGCACAATTCTGAGTTTTTTGTCGCTCCATGACCATAGGAGTTTATTTCTCCTAGAAATTTGGTCTCTCCCCAAGCACAGGAGTTTATTTCTCCTGAGAGTTGTTCCATTTATCCAACCTGGTGCCCTTATTCGGATAATCCCCAACATGGTGAATTGAGGGAATCTCCTCAAGTTGAAAATATTCCAAGCAGTGGCACATGGTGAGAAGTCCGAAGTCATTCTATGTTCTGGAAGGCAACAACAAGAGTGTGCTCTTACAAGTCAAAGTCCAATATCTTTTGGCACCTCTACATGGTCCTTAACGCCAAGGGTATTCTCCCTGGTGTTTACCTCACTAATGCCTTTATTTGGCATCCTACATATAGTGTTCACTGCATATAACATTGCATCCTCAAAAGCGTAGCATATCCGTCAAAGCGGATCATTACGCCATAGAAAAATTCATACATGCATACAGGGCATAAGCCAGATAATACAAACCAGCACTCAATCAAGACAACGATACTCCCCCACATAAAAAAAATTTGTCCTTATAAACTCCGATTGATATTTGCTACTACATTACAAATCTCCTCCAGCCGCGGTGCCGATACTTGGTGTCCTCAATCCCCAGAAGAAGTCTCGTTTTTTCTCTCCAGTATGGATCGGACACAATGTCTTTCTTCGTCAGAATCGTTGTCTCCGAGGTTATTTCCCATGTGCTACGTGCAGATTAGAGCGTGAATGAGGGTGGGAATTCAACCCATCTCATTTTTCAATCGTTTGAATAACCATACTTGGTGTGTGGCAATTCGAACGATTGCCGCTCCGAAGTGTTACACCTCGCCTTTTGGCCTGAGGGATTAATGTAGTTCTTATGCTTCGTAAGCATCGATATTTTCGTAATCCCCAGTGGTTACTATCATCTTCTTGTCGAGTCTAGTCGTCTCTAGTCTTGTCATGGTTATTTCCCGTATGTTGCGTGCAAAATAGAGTGCGAATGAGGGTGAGCATTCAACCCATCTCATTTTTCAATCGTTTGGATAACCATACTTGGTGTGTGGCAATTCGAATGATTGCCACTCTTACAAGATTATACCCCGCCTTTTGGCCTGAGGGATTAATGTAGTTCTTATGCTTCGCAAGCATCGATATCCTGGGATTCTTCAGTATGTACTACTCTTTTGGGTCGAGTCTAGTCGTCACTAGTCTCCGTGGTCCCTTTCCCTCGTACGGGCAAACTTTTAGATCCAACCCCCGTGTTGTGTATCCTTTGCCTTCCGTCCTGGCAAATCATTTCAAGACTAAATCCCAATCCCCAGTAAGTCCATCTACCAAGCTTCTCAAACACTCGTCTGTGTCATTCCTTCGATACTTGTCTGTATTGAGTCAAACACTCGTATGTGTCATTCCTTCGGTACTCGTCTGTATCTTCTTTCGATGCTCGTATGTGTCATTCCTTTGGTACTCGTCTGTATCTTCTTCCGATGCTCGTATGTGTCATTCTTTTGGTACTCGTCTGTATCTTCTTCCAACACTCGTATGTGTCATTCCTTTGGTACTCGTCTGTATCTTCTTTCGATGCTCGTATGTGTCATTCTTTTGGTACTCGTCTGTATCTTCTGTCGATGCTCGTATGTGTCATTCTTTTGGTACTCGTCTGTATCTTCTTCCGATGCTCGTATGTTTCATTCTTTTGGTACTCGTCTGTATCTTCTTCCGATGCTCGTATGTGTCATTCCTTTGGTACTCGTCTGTATCTTCTTTTGATGCTCGTATGTGTCATTCCTTTGTGTAGCGGCAAAAATTTTGAGTTTAAGTCATTGGTTAACTTAAATCGTTAAAAAGCAAGAGTCGCCACCGAACTTTTTTAATTCCAAAAGGAGGAAAGGGAAAAAACTCGAAAAAACCACAAAGAGAAAATCTGGATACGGGGGTTGGTTATGTAAGAGGAAGGTGTTAGCACCCCTCACATCTGTGGTACTCCACAGGAACCTTTTGAGAATCTGTGTTTGAAAGTTAAAGCGGTTTTGTTTGCTAAAAAAAAGAAAGAAATAAGAAAAGAAAAAGTTATTTACAAAAGAAAAAGATTATTTACAAAAAGTTTGCTCGGCAAGACGTTGTGTCTTGTGCCTACATACCTCCTAAGTGCAATGGAGAAGTCAGAGCATTTGTAGTTCTGCTCAAAAGTTTCGAAAAAGGATTTTATTGAAAACAGTTTTAAAGGAAAAGGAGTGCAAGTGCACAAAAGAGTTTAAAGAAGAACACATGACAAAAAGTCAATGTTTTATTATAAAAAAGAGTTTTGAAAAACAGGTCGATGGCGGTGCGCAAGACACTCGACTTACAAAGAGTTGGTTGGGAGCTTGGGATATGGACCAAGTAATGCGGGGGTGAACATTTTATTTAAAAAGATGGAAAGAAGTAAATAAAAACATACAAGCTCATACGGGTAAAATCCATACAAACAAGCATACAAGTTCAAGCATAAAGTGGATGAGCATGAAAGAGGTAAAATAAGAGTGTACGTGCAAGTGTGCATGTGTAAGTACGGTTGATGGCGATGCGTGAAGTGCAATCGACTTATGGTAGAAAACGGCTAAGGACCTAAGATTCTTTTATTTTGAAAAACGGTTAAAAGCATGCAAGCAATAATAAAATAAAGCGGTAAAGGAAAGCGGTAAAATTATTACAAGGCCTCGGGGATGGGGATTACACACTTAACCGAATGGGGATGAAAATTAACTACTAATTATTACAACCCAATCGAAATATTAAAGCGGAAAATAAAAGGATAATATATACAAAAATTAAAATGAGTTATAAATGTCCACAATAAAGTTCAATGTCTCAATGATAGTAGTACCTCACAAAAGTCAAGAAAACATTAGCAACGGATATATATAATGATGTATGAGTAAATGACAAAAAAAAAAAATATTAACAATTAATAACCAAGATTAATTAAGAAAATATAAAACTAAACATAATAAATCTAAAAGGAAATTAAAATTAAACAAACATATTTTAGCATTTTTAATATAGAAAATAAAATCTAATTCTAAACATGTTTTTGGTATTTTTAATATGAAAAATAAAATCTAATTAATCTAAATTCTAACACATATTTTTGTACTTTTAATATTAAAAAAACAAATATTCAAAGGAAACTATATAAAACTAAACAAACAAATAAAATGGGCTGGAAACAGTAAAAACATGGGGTGCAAATTTTAAATGAATCGGGCTTAGTAGCAGGCCCAAGGGAAACCTAAAGTCTGTCCAGGAGGGGTGAAAAGTGCAAACACGGGTGTAGTAGCAGGACAGTGGGCTGATCCAAACAGAAAGCCCAAAATCAAACATAAAGTTCAGCTAAAGGAGTGTGGGTCTAATAGGGTGTGCAGAGTAGTAATTCGCTGGGCTCTTGAATTCAGGAGCTAGCCCAAACCGTTTCACAATCAGCAAAGAGAGAGGTTTCATGGATCAAATGGGGTGTAAAACAAAAACGTATTGGGCCTAAATATGTTAAAATCCAGTCGAAGCTTGCTTTTAAACCAAACCCAATCAAACCCTAGAAATTAAAATGAACCGGCCCTCCTATAATTCTTCCATTGAAATTTTCTCAACGATAAACTCAAACTCTCATCACAATTAACACAACTCTGTTCTTATTCTCTCATCTCTGCTTTTTGTTCATGAAACAACAACAACATCCGCCTCTCATTTCTACAAAACTCTCATCTCGATCACTCAAACGAAATCAAATAACACAGGTTTCACACAAAAAAACATACAACTACATGAAATTAATGAGCACGTAGCATGGTTCACAGTCAATGGAAAATGGAATTGAATGAAGTGGTTACCGATTTAATTCAAATGAGCCACGCTTTGTTGTTGTTGCGTTTGCGTCGATGCGGATGTTGATGCTGCGTTGAGGATCGATTTGATGAGAATCACGATGATGTTGATTTCGGTGTTGTGAGATCTGCTATTGGCTCCGATGATGGTGACGATCTGAGATGCGAAGTTGTTGTTGACGCGATCTGCATTGAATCGGCAGAAATAGTTGTGAGCTGCTTCGATCCGTTTGAAGTCGAGCTGAAACGATGAAGAAGCTCCTCTGGTGTTGAGACGGGGATGTGTGATGTGTTATGATCTGGTTTGGTGTGATGGTGATGAAGGTATATTGAACGTGAGTTACATGATTTGTTCACTGATGTGTGTCAACGGATTGGTGTTGGATGAAGGATTTGAAGTGATATTTGTGAAGTTTGGAGGTTACAGATTTTGCAGAATCATGGAGAGTTGGTGATGATGTAATGAAGGTTTACGATGGATTTGTGATGTGAACAAGGAAGAGCCGAGAAGATCAGTGATGTTAGGAAAGGTTATTTAGGTTCAGTTTTCTGTTGAAAGAGGTTTTGGAGGAAGATTTCTAGAGTGATTTTGGCAGCGTGACAATACTTTTTCTTCCTCCCTTGTCAGTGTGGTGAATGGCTTGTTATATAGAGAGTGTGAGGTGAGGGTAGGATAGGAAATTGAGGGGAATTGGTGAGGAATGTCTGAAGAATTTTAGATCCACTTTTTCCGGAATGAATCAAAACGCGTGAGGAGAAAATGGAGAGGTGGCAGAAAGTTTGTTTTTGCATTTTTGTGGGAATTTCACGTGAAAGGTGGTGAGGAAATTGAAGATATTTTTCTTGTCTTATGTGAACTTCTAGATGAGTATATCGTTGTAGTATGCATACTGATGTTTATACCTCTTTTGCAAAACTGGCGTAGAATCCCTTTGTTGTGTGGTCCAACTCAAATTTTCTTCATGGTCTGATTATCTAGCAGCCTTTTGCTTTGTCAAAAATAATGAGCTTTGTGACTTAATCATGGAACTTGGACCTCAACAGTCGTACATGGGCCTAGAATTTGACTCTTGATAGAACTTGGACCCAAATGAGTCCTTTTATTTGCACCTATAAAAAAGAAATGAAACAAAATAACAAAAAATAAAAAGATACCAAATTGATTTTAATTTTAATAGAAATTCAACTTAAAGTCTAAATTGAATCTAGATTAAAATTATAAAATCACTAAAGATTAGTGAAAAGTGAATAAAAATTATACTAACTATAAACATCAAATAAAATGCATGTAATGAATGTATGTATATATTTTTTCCAATTTTTTTTTGAATGAGAATGATGCAAATGAATGTATAAGATCACTACATATATTTTTTTGAATTTTTTGAGATAAAAAAAGAATACAAAATATAAATAATTTAAATAAAAAGTCGGGGCAAAATTTAGGGTGCAACAGATGCCCCTATTTAATTATCTTTAGCCAGGTAACTTGAATGACTTAGTCATCAAGATATCATTGGCAGAAGGTAATTAAATACTTAAAACCTGAATTTTGCCCCTTGATGCGATGATATGTTATGCTATGAATGCAGGGACTCTTTTTTGTTTTTGTATGATATGAGACCAACTCGAATCTCTGTGGGGAATATAGCGCCACAAAAGACAAACTGTTGATGGAGAAACTTGGAAAAGGAAGCAAGAACTCCGTAGGGGAATACACAAAAAGAATGAGTAATAGACTTGAATGAAAGAAACAGATGGGGAAAAGGTATGCGTCAACTAGGAATAAAACTGGACTTCAAAGGATCACGATATTCAGGAATAGCTTTGAATAAAGTGAAGATCACAACATCCGAGAATAGCATTGAATGAAGTGAGAAAATGATATCCAGGAATGGCACTGGATAAAGTGAAACAAGTCTTTCAAGAATGGCACTGAAAGAAGTAAAAGGGAATCACAACATTCAGGAATGGCACTAAATGAGGTGAGAAAATCACGATATCCAGGAACGGCACTGAACAAAGTGAGAAACATCTTTCAGGAATGACACTGAAAGAAAGAGGAATTACAGCACTCAGGAAGGGCACTGAAGGTTGAGGTAAGAGATCACAATATCCAGGAATGGCACTGAATAAAGTGAGAAACATCTTTCAGGAATGGCACTGAAAGAAATAAGAATCACAACACTCAGGAATGGCACTGAATGGGGTAAGGAATCACAATATCCAGGAACGGCACTGAATAAAGTGAGAAACATCTTTCAGGAATGGCACTGAAAGAAATAAGAATCACAACACTCAGGAATGGCACTGAATGGGGTAAGGAATCACAATATCCAGGAACGACACTGAATAAAGTGAGAAACCATCTTTCAGGAATGGCACTGAAAGAAAGAAGGAAAAGACATCTAGGAATAGCACTAGACGGCGAAGACAAACAAGTATTTGTTTTGGATAGGTGCCAAGTAGGTTGGACTTTGATCTCAAGGTGAAGATGTTGATAGCAACAGGACCTCGGAGAGTGTAAATGAGCATGAATTTTGTTTCAATGCATGATGTTGAATCTTTCTATGCATGACGAATGATAAATGCAATACAATTGTTTGTGACAACTGAGGTAGACTCTTTTGTGAGGCAAGATTGGAACTCTGATTCCTCAATACGGGAACTCTTCCAACTCTGCTTGGGAAGAAGATGCTTAAACACACTCCTATTACACTGGTAACTGTATCAAACTGATGATCCTTTTGGGAAGGACTGATAAACTGCTTGGGGATTGATGAAGAAGATTGCCCCTGATTGACTAATTGTTGCAAGTTAACTGATCATGGCTTCAGTTGAATTGTACTGGGGATGAACTGATCATGGCTTCAATTCTTGAAATACATGTTGGGATGGCTTGCCCAGTATAAGTCTTGAGAGGATAGTCTGAACATCTGAACAACAGGATCTTGAAGTAACGTGCCCCTGATAGGATCACTGATCAAGTTTCTCGACTGTTTGAAATTCCTGAAAGATGAGTGCTTACTTGCAAATAAAATGTTCATTCAAGAATGGTAATTTTAATGCAATGCTCAAAGCATATTTTTGAAATCAAAGTCATTATTGGAATGATGTTATTGATGTAAAGAAAAATGGAATCACTGGTAAAAACACAAAAGGGTTAAGACATTCAAAGTGAAAGATAAAGCAAAGGCATGGTATCAAAACAAATGATTGGCAAATCTCATGGGAGTCAGGTTACGCAACCTTGTTGTAGTATGCTTTCAAACAAACCTTGCTTCAATTAGGTCTTTTAAAGGTTGTAACGTGGTCAGGTTCACGGTTTTAGAAACAAAGGATATAAGGCTCAAAATTTGATTGTACCCACCCCATCTTCGTGATGATCTCCAATCCTAAGCTCAGTTAATTCAAACTATGCATTTAGATTCTAAGAGACTTCTGGATTTGCACCTTTGATAATGATGATAGTTCACAAGCAAAGAGAACTATTGAGATGACAATCACTTCTTCCTTTTCATAGTCACAACATTTTGTTGTTTAGGAATTTTATTGACTTCTCTTTTTTTCATCCTTTTCTTTTGATATCCCTAACTTTTGCCTGAACTGTTTATTTTTGCACTTACAGTCAGCGGGATGCCCTTATTTTTGCCTAAGTCATATTTTTGGTTTTGACTTAGCAGGCTTTTCTTTGATTCTATTTTTTTTTTTTTTTACATTTTTTTTTAAAGATAGTGACTGCCTTGCTTATTGATTGATGAACCATCATTGGCTTTTGATTGACATATCCAACACTTCTTTGATGTGTGCAGAGGAACGCTTGCGATTAAAACCTTTGTTGAAAGGTGTATTGAATGATTCTCTTAAAATAGAATGCACAGCCAAATTAACTGAGAACTACCCTGCCCCAGGTTAAAAATGCGGGTTTTTTTGTACAAAAAGAAACTCCTACTTCGAAGGCTCAAAGGGGTTGACAAGGGATTAACTTCCTTATTTCTCCAGTGTTTGGGAATTGAAGCAATGCCTGTACATCATCAGCAAAGTTTATTTGAAAGCATACAAGTCAACAACTTGGGTATTTCATTGTCATCATTCTCCCTCCAATCTTTGCATAAAACACCAGTTTGATAGAGAAAGCAAATGGAAGAAAATTTTGTAAAAGAAGGCATAAACATAGTAGTAGATGTGAATGAATTCAAAATATGCAATGCTCATTTCATTAAAGTTAACATTCAGGAACAAAAAAAGTTTGAAAGCAAACAATACAATGAAGGAAATGCAAACAGTAAAGAAACAAAGGCCTAGTGATTAATCAGCAACAAGGATGAGCTATCCTGTCTGAAACACTTGGCTTTAGGAGACCATCTGGCTTTGACTTGTCTTCAGCCACTTTGATCTGGCAAAGGATTAGTGACAACGTTAGGACCCATATCCCTGAAAGATAGCATCTTTGATCTAACCAACTCTTGCACCAAGGTCTTCAAAGCATAACAATGTTCTAAATCATGGCCAGCACCACCCTGATGAAACTCACAATGAAGATCAGGCCGAAATCCTATTGAGGGAGGGTTTCGAGGAGGAGGCATGGGTCTTGTTGTGACCAAACCTTTTCGGACCAGCGCGGGATATAGTTCAGTGTAAGTCATAGGAATAGGATCGAAGTGGGTCCTATCGCGATTCTGATTCTGGTTGGCAACCTGAGGTTGAGGAGCTTGAAGTCGCACAGGAGCGACAGCAGCTACATATGGCTGATCACCATTCTGAGGTCTATGACGAGGTCTTCTTCTATCATTCAACACAGCATTAGTCTCATTCTCTTTCTTCTTTTGGAAGCCCCCAAAAGGTTTCTTTGAAGAATCAACAGCAACAGACACTTTTCCTTTCCTGATTCCTTCTTCTAGCCTTTGACCAATTGTTACCAAATCAGTGAAGTTTGAAGACACACTTCCAATCATCTTCTCCCAAAAGAAAGGAGAAAGGGTATCCATGAACAAGCTAGTTAATTCCTTCTCAGACAAAGGTGGTTCAACTTGGGAAGCCAATTCTCTCCAACGTTGAGCATATTCCTTGAAAGATTCCTTTTCCTTCTGAGCCATATTCTGAAGTTGACGACGATCAGGTGCCATATCCAGATTATACTTGTACTGTTTCATGAACGCATCAGCTAAATCTTGGAAATTCTGAACACAACCCTTTTCCAAACTCATGTACCACTTCAACGAAGCACCACTTAAACTGTCTTGAAAGCAATGAATGAGCAAATTCTGGTTGTTGGTGTAAGCAGTCATCTTTCTGTAGTACATGGTCAAATGACTCCTTGGACAAGTATGCCCCTTGTACTTCTCAAACTCGGGAACTTTGAACTTGGACGGCATGACAAGATTTGAAACAAGACCCATATTATCAGCATTCACACTAAAGAGATTGCTTCCTTCCATAGCTCTTAGCCTCTTTTCCAATGCCTGATATTGCTCACGGACTTCTTCAACTTCACCACAATCTCCTTGACTAACACTTCGAGAACCAACAGAACGGTAATCATAGAGAGGATTGTCATAACGAGCTGGAACAGCTTGAGCAGTAGTATGAACAACAGGTGGAGGTTCAGAAAAGACCGGAGGTTGGAATATCTGCCTCGAAGTTTGACCCATCATAGAAGCATTAACATATGTTGGAGAGAAATTCTCAGGTAACCCAAATTCTGGCCAAGTAGAAGGTGGCTTTTGAACCTGTAAAGGATCAGCAACAGCAGTGGAGACTTCAGAAATAACAGTCCTTTGAGGTGGATCAGTCCTAGCCATCAACACTTGCATCATCTCGGTAAGCTTAATCATGCCTGATTTCAACTCATCAATTTCCATTCTAACTTCCATGTTATGTTTCTCTTGGTCTGCCATTCTTTGTCTAACAGCCGCTCTAGTTCCGTACTTGTGCGGAGGAATCAGCTTGACGGTAGACAGACAACTCTGAAGATGGAGACAGACAAGGATAAGTGTTCTGGACAACCTGGATAAATGCATGAAGTATGCAAATGATGCAATGCAAATGCAATGTTGTTTGATTTTCAAAGAATTCAAGTTATTAATTTGTAAACATCAAAGCATGAAGGAAATAAATCCTAAATTGGATCAAAGCATTGATCAAGTTATCATCAAGATCAATCATCCATTTTGGTGGATTAAAGTTTTTACCCTATCAACACCCAAGATCCATTGAGTTTGATGAAACTTATGATGTTTACAAAGAAAGACCTATGAGTTCCTTGGAAATCAAACGAATGCATGGTTTATGTATCCATCATAATCAAGGTCTCACAGGGTCACACAAACAAGGTTCAAAGTCACGAGCATGGAGTCAAGATTAAGAACAACCCACAAAGGTATGTACTAGGGAATTTTGTACCTGCCAAACGGGTTCTACAAAGGTTCCCAGAGTTTTCAATCTTCTATCGGATACTACCAGCACACATAATTGCTCATGGGCACCAATAATATTCCTAAAAAGACCTCGTCTGAGCGTAGCATCGCATGACAACAAGAACAAATTGGTACTTGAACTTGTTTCTGCGCTACATCCTAAAAAAGGCTTAGATGGGTTAAAAGGGTTCTAGGTCATTCAGCTTCTACGGACACTCACTATTGAAAATAATAGCGTTCTTACGATAGCTCGTAACAACATCTACTACCTTCCATGAGGCCTCCACTGATTGGGGTTCCACCATATGATGCTCATGTTAAGGATCGCTCCTGACATGCAACTATTGGTCTTACCACCTCCTATCTCAAGTTACTCACAAAAGTCCGGGTTAGAACTTTATCTCATATCACAAGGTATCACCCAAGTAACAACATAAACAGATAAGAATATATACAAAATAAGATTTATACAAAAAGAAAAAGCAAACAATAAGCAATAACATAAACACACAGATAAACAAAATAGGCTAAACCCACTTAAGAAAGTCCCCAGCAGAGTCGCCACTTTTCTGTAGCGGCAAAAATTTTGAGTTTAAGTCATTGGTTAACTTAAATCGTTAAAAAGCAAGAGTCGCCACCGAACTTTTTTAATTCCAAAAGGAGGAAAGGGAAAAAACTCGAAAAAACCACAAAGAGAAAATCTGGATACGGGGGTTGGTTATGTAAGAGGAAGGTGTTAGCACCCCTCACATCTGTGGTACTCCACAGGAACCTTTTGAGAATCTGTGTTTGAAAGTTAAAGCGGTTTTGTTTGCTAAAAAAAAGAAAGAAATAAGAAAAGAAAAAGTTATTTACAAAAGAAAAAGATTATTTACAAAAAGTTTGCTCGGCAAGACGTTGTGTCTTGTGCCTACATACCTCCTAAGTGCAATGGAGAAGTCAGAGCATTTGTAGTTCTGCTCAAAAGTTTCGAAAAAGGATTTTATTGAAAACAGTTTTAAAGGAAAAGGAGTGCAAGTGCACAAAAGAGTTTAAAGAAGAACACATGACAAAAAGTCAATGTTTTATTATAAAAAAGAGTTTTGAAAAACAGGTCGATGGCGGTGCGCAAGACACTCGACTTACAAAGAGTTGGTTGGGAGCTTGGTATATGGACCAAGTAATGCGGGGGTGAACATTTTATTTAAAAAGATGGAAAGAAGTAAATAAAAACATACAAGCTCATACGGGTAAAATCCATACAAACAAGCATACAAGTTCAAGCATAAAGTGGATGAGCATGAAAGAGGTAAAATAAGAGTGTACGTGCAAGTGTGCATGTGTAAGTACGGTTGATGGCGATGCGTGAAGTGCAATCGACTTATGGTAGAAAACGGCTAAGGACCTAAGATTCTTTTATTTTGAAAAACGGTTAAAAGCATGCAAGCAATAATAAAATAAAGCGGTAAAGGAAAGCGGTAAAATTATTACAAGGCCTCGGGGATGGGGATTACACACTTAACCGAATGGGGATGAAAATTAACTACTAATTATTACAACCCAATCGAAATATTAAAGCGGAAAATAAAAGGATAATATATACAAAAATTAAAATGAGTTATAAATGTCCACAATAAAGTTCAATGTCTCAATGATAGTAGTACCTCACAAAAGTCAAGAAAACATTAGCAACGGATATATATAATGATGTATGAGTAAATGACAAAAAAAAAATATTAACAATTAATAACCAAGATTAATTAAGAAAATATAAAACTAAACATAATAAATCTAAAAGGAAATTAAAATTAAACAAACATATTTTAGCATTTTTAATATAGAAAATAAAATCTAATTCTAAACATGTTTTTGGTATTTTTAATATGAAAAATAAAATATAATTAATCTAAATTCTAACACATATTTTTGTACTTTTAATATTAAAAAAACAAATATTCAAAGGAAACTATATAAAACTAAACAAACAAATAAAATGGGCTGGAAACAGTAAAAACATGGGGTGCAAATTTTAAATGAATCGGGCTTAGTAGCAGGCCCAAGGGAAACCTAAAGTCTGTCCAGGAGGGGTGAAAAGTGCAAACACGGGTGTAGTAGCAGGACAGTGGGCTGATCCAAACAGAAAGCCCAAAATCAAACATAAAGTTCAGCTAAAGGAGTGTGGGTCTAATAGGGTGTGCAGAGTAGTAATTCGCTGGGCTCTTGAATTCAGGAGCTAGCCCAAAACCGTTTCACAATCAGCAAAGAGAGAGGTTTCATGGATCAAATGGGGTGTAAAACAAAAACGTATTGGGCCTAAATATGTTAAAATCCAGTCGAAGCTTGCTTTTAAACCAAACCCAATCAAACCCTAGAAATTAAAATGAACCGGCCCTCCTATAATTCTTCCATTGAAATTTTCTCAACGATAAACTCAAACTCTCATCACAATTAACACAACTCTGTTCTTATTCTCTCATCTCTGCTTTTTGTTCATGAAACAACAACAACATCCGCCTCTCATTTCTACAAAACTCTCATCTCGATCACTCAAACGAAATCAAATAACACAGGTTTCACACAAAAAAACATACAACTACATGAAATTAATGAGCACGTAGCATGGTTCACAGTCAATGGAAAATGGAATTGAATGAAGTGGTTACCGATTTAATTCAAATGAGCCACGCTTTGTTGTTGTTGCGTTTGCGTCGATGCGGATGTTGATGCTGCGTTGAGGATCGATTTGATGAGAATCACGATGATGTTGATTTCGGTGTTGTGAGATCTGCTATTGGCTCCGATGATGGTGACGATCTGAGATGCGAAGTTGTTGTTGACGCGATCTGCATTGAATCGGCAGAAATAGTTGTGAGCTGCTTCGATCCGTTTGAAGTCGAGCTGAAACGATGAAGAAGCTCCTCTGGTGTTGAGACGGGGATGTGTGATGTGTTATGATCTGGTTTGGTGTGATGGTGATGAAGGTATATTGAACGTGAGTTACATGATTTGTTCACTGATGTGTGTCAACGGATTGGTGTTGGATGAAGGATTTGAAGTGATATTTGTGAAGTTTGGAGGTTACAGATTTTGCAGAATCATGGAGAGTTGGTGATGATGTAATGAAGGTTTACGATGGATTTGTGATGTGAACAAGGAAGAGCCGAGAAGATCGGTGATGTTAGGAAAGGTTATTTAGGTTCAGTTTTCTGTTGAAAGAGGTTTTGGAGGAAGATTTCTAGAGTGATTTTGGCAGCGTGACAATACTTTTTCTTCCTCCCTTGTCAGTGTGGTGAATGGCTTGTTATATAGAGAGTGTGAGGTGAGGGTAGGATAGGAAATTGAGGGGAATTGGTGAGGAATGTCTGAAGAATTTTAGATCCACTTTTTCCGGAATGAATCAAAACGCGTGAGGAGAAAATGGAGAGGTGGCAGAAAGTTTGTTTTTGCATTTTTGTGGGAATTTCACGTGAAAGGTGGTGAGGAAATTGAAGATATTTTTCTTGTCTTATGTGAACTTCTAGATGAGTATATCGTTGTAGTATGCATACTGATGTTTATACCTCTTTTGCAAAACTGGCGT
This sequence comes from Vicia villosa, assembly GCF_029867415.1. NCBI lineage: Eukaryota > Viridiplantae > Streptophyta > Magnoliopsida > Fabales > Fabaceae > Vicia > Vicia villosa. Next base: position 149,979 of record NW_026705294.1, on the reverse strand, counting down.
AGAATCCCTTTGTTGTGTGGTCCAACTCAAATTTTCTTCATGGTCTGATTATCTAGCAGCCTTTTGCTTTGTCAAAAATAATGAGCTTTGTGACTTAATCATGGAACTTGGACCTCAACAGTCGTACATGGGCCTAGAATTTGACTCTTGATAGAACTTGGACCCAAATGAGTCCTTTTATTTGCACCTATAAAAAAGAAATGAAACAAAATAACAAAAAATAAAAAGATACCAAATTGATTTTAATTTTAATAGAAATTCAACTTAAAGTCTAAATTGAATCTAGATTAAAATTATAAAATCACTAAAGATTAGTGAAAAGTGAATAAAAATTATACTAACTATAAACATCAAATAAAATGCATGTAATGAATGTATGTATATATTTTTTCCAATTTTTTTTTGAATGAGAATGATGCAAATGAATGTATAAGATCACTACATATATTTTTTTGAATTTTTTGAGATAAAAAAAGAATACAAAATATAAATAATTCAAATAAAAAGTCGGGGCAAAATTTAGGGTGCAACACTTTGGTACTCGTCTGTATCTTCTTTTGATGCTCGTATGTGTCATTCCTTTGGTATTCGTATGTATTTCCTTTCGATACTCGTCTGTGTCATTCCTCTGGTACTCGTTTGTATTTTCTTTCGATACTCGTCTGTATCTCTCTTCAAACATTCGTCTATGTTACCTTACCTTTCTGTCAAACCTATTTCTCTTCCAATCACTTTCACATTAATCATTTCCATCGAGAACCTTGTATTGACACTTTGGCTACGTTACAGGTTATCACCATTCAGCTGCAATTATTCACTGTATATTTCTCCACCAAAAAATAAAAGATTTTCTCTTTCCCCAGCAGATTCCAAAACAAAAAATAAGGATAACATTTACACCATATTCTCTTTAGGACAAATTTCTGGTACTTTGATATTTAATCTTCTTCTACCTCGAATGTTCGAAAGGCTAGCGCCAATCTCACCTTCAGGTTTAAGACGATTAAATAGGGGCAGCTGTCATACCCCAAATTTGTCCTACCCCTTTATTTCTAATTGGCTTATACTTCCCATTCACGTACATACTCTCCATTAGGTCATCTAACATATCATGCATTCATTCATTAACTAAAACATCTAAAAGCATGGGATCAATAATCATGGAGCAAATTGAAGACTCGCATAGGTTTTGGCACAAGGTTATTTATTTCCTCAGAAAGGGTATTCTACACTTAGGATTGTGGTTGGCTTAGTCTTTTGAAAGGCATGTGTTCAGACGGTTTCCAGTTATAAGGGTTTATTTCCCTAATCTTGTGGTAGTCAAGAGTCTCACTGAATTGAAATTTATTTCCCAAGCATGGATTCGTTTGTCAGGTTTATGTGACTTTAGGGCGGTACATTCCAACCTTAGGGCCCCATTGGGTCTCATCCTCATTTGAAATTTGAGTCATGTGATTCTTACAATCATTTGAAGTTGGAATATTGGATTATTTGTATAACAAACCATTGGTCAAAGTTCGCTTCTTCTATTGCAAGATATTGGGTCAACAGTCAATTTGAAGATTAAAGTGCAATTCTTTTTTAGTGTTCATGCATTGAGAGAAGTAAATGACACCAAAGTCAAGATTCATTCTGAAGAAAAGGAACATTACATGGTACAAGCTCAAGTCTCACTACATGTTTCAAATATAATACATTCTCAAGGCCAAATTACATCCAGGGTTCATCCAAGTACATGTACATTGGAAAGAGAAAAAAACTGAAATTACATCAAAAAATATATATAAATGGAAGTGCTGCTGCCTCAGAACAGGGAAGGACCAAGTAGGATCTCCTTTGGGTGATGAATCTCTCAAGTGTTCCTTTTAAGTTCATCATATCCCTGCACTTCAAAACCAAAAACCAGTTCAATACACTTTTCAAACCTGCATAACACCAATCCATATTAGTCCACCATTTACCAAATTCCAATTCCATTTATTCATAGCTACTGCACATACATGAGTCAACTCATTCAGAGTATGCAATTCATTCCAAGTCTATTATCAGCATTCCAATACCCTAAGCTATTCATACTGAACCAATTCCCACAAGCTCACACTAATAGACAATTCCTAACATTTCTAACATAGAAATTCACCTACATAACATATTCAAAGCAACCAAAAATCAACAGCACCTTAACACTATTCAAACTCTCAATTAACCTTCTTTTGCTAACCTTCAATTCACTAGCCACCATCCTATTAATTCAAATTCATATATTTAGATTCAATCAAAAAACAATAAGCTGTTGCACAATCCGAACCTAATAAACCACATGAACGGATAATTACCCAAGTTTTGACTAATCCCTAACAACTTCATTCTAACAGCATATACCAGTCCAGTTCACACATAAATTCATCACACCATACATACATTCAATTCTGAGGTGTACACCAATATAAACACTCACCCGCGAACAACTCCCGCTGTATTGGTTCATGGCAGAATCCAATAACAATTCAGAATGTTTGTGTTAATAGAAGGACCTGGCATATCATGACGACATCTGATCTTTTTGGCCGCGACGATACTGATGCATCCGAATCAGCCCCAAATGTTAGCATGATGGAAGAAGGCTCTGAAGTGATCATAAACAAATTCAACAGACCTGCATCATTAAACCACAAGTCAATACAAACATCCAGAAACTGTTCCATGATCACAGATTCAATCCAATGCATTTTCAACTACTCATAACCTGCGTCAAAAATACTTCATAATTCCAATCAGTTTTCACATAGATTCAGTGTTGCCATCGCAAATACAATCCAAATGATAAACAAGTTATGTCCACTCTAAACAACTTCATCAAGCTCACTAATAACCATCAACCTGCAAGAGAGAATGGCATCAGCACGCAAAACGTAAGTCACAAAGCTTCAGTCATATATCCAAGTGAGAAACATGCAGTAGCAAAATTCAAAGCAGGGCAACATCATTGCAAGTTCAATACAGTTCAGGCCGTTTAATTGAGCTAGCAGGACTTTACTTCACAATAGCATAACAGGAAAAAATAGAATTTTAACCACTTTTATACCTTTCTTAACCACCTAACTTTCAGTGTAAAACTCAGAGCCAACCCCTAACTAACTGTTTCTAATTTCCCTAACAGATTCTAAGTCTAATTACCATCTAACTGATTTTTCTAACCTTTTCTAACTGCCTATAACAGAATTTCCCAAACTCTAACAACCTAGTATACAATAACTCCTATAACTATCTTTGAAACACCCACAATAGAATTTAACTAACTCCCTCAATCTCTCTATTTCACTAACTGTCAAAACTAATTCATTTCACCATATAACTAACCTAACAGATTCACAACCAACTTCCATAACAGAAAAAACACCCAAAACAGAATGTAACTAACCTCTCAATCCTCACCCTTAATCTCATAACAAACTCCCCCTAATCCAATGGCTCACATCCTCTCATGAACTCTATATGAATCAATCTCCCTCCATAATTCAAACCCTACGCCACTTTCTCCATACTCACTTCACCTTCTCCATAATCTTCATCATCTCCACGCCATTTTCACCACTTTTTTCTCTGCAGAACCACCCACAATCCACCATCAATTCACCTTCATTCCACTCCCATTCTCCTCATTCTCTTCTCGATTCTCTCTCTCCCTCGCCTTCACTAAAGCTCATCATCACCATTGTTGGAGTTTCAACCTCTGAAACTCCTTTAGTCGAGCAAAACCTCCATCACACCTTCGATCATCAATCTCATGCTTCCATATCTCCGCAACTCTCAATCCTTCAAGCCTCACTGATTCTCAACACTTCACTCTAATCTCAACGTGCGCAAAGGAACAAACCGAGAAGGAAGATTGTAGAAGAAGAAGAAAAAGAAATTGCGAACGGGATCAAGACAATTCGTACCTGAGCATCTAGAACCTCTTCTACTCTTTCGCTTGCGATCTTCTTTCCAGGTATGCCTTGAACTCGTTTGCGTTTTCAATCATTATCATCTGTGCGATATTATGAGCTTGTTACGTCCGAGTTTTTGCGTCTTTATTCTTCAATGGCGGAGATGAACGGAGAGATGAGTCAGATCGGAAGTGAGAGTGAGACAGAAGTTCAAATCGGAAAGGGGAGGTTTTGAATCGGAGATGAGAGATGCGAGAAAGAGCGTGTGCTCCGTCTGATTTGGTTAGCGGCGGCGAGAATCGATCGGAGGGAGTGAAGGCGTCGTCGCCGTTTTTTGTTGAAGTGAGGGAGACGAATTCAGAGAGTGAAAAGCCCAATCGTCATAACACTAACCCTAATCCCATATACATGAAACGCACCGTTTCATCGTTTCTTTGCTTAATTTAATTTTATTCTTTTTGTTATTGAAAACGAAATAAATCTGGAATAAAAATCTGAATCAATGTTTTGGGCCTGCAGCGAAATTGCCACTACTTACACCCCCAGCCCATGTTTTACTTAGTTTTTGACATGAGAAATGCTGAACAAAAATAGCACTTTGGGCCACCAGCCTGGGCCCTGCGCCCTTACTTCTATTGCACCACCCTTCCACCAATGCACCCCCCTGATCACATTTTTTTCCTATTAGATTTTAGGTATTGACATAGTTTTTGGTTATTAACTTTCTTTTGATAAAACAATGAAAACCATAATTCCCTAAGTAGATTTTAGGTAATTGTTGACATTAAAAATCGATAAAACTTGTTAGATTTTTAGGCCACTTTTAGGATTAATTTTAGTCTTAGAATTTTCTCATTAAAAACTCATAATAATAGTAGTATTTTTAGGTTAATTTTGCACTAGTACTTGAACCGTTTTCTATATGCTTTGTATCATTTCCATGCTTTTTTTTTGTATAATTGTTGTGTGATTTTGTTACTTGTTTTTTGCCATATTTTTGGCCTATTTTGTAGATACTCACATAACTTAAGATTTAGACTCCCTTTGTACATAAACAATAACAATTAGGCTTAGAAATTAGGCTAGTCTCCCCATTCTCATTCTTTTTCTTTTACAACATTAAAACATCTAATAAATATCAAAATAAAATCCTTTTAAAAAATACAAAGAAAACACTTAAAAAAATTAATAAAAAAGTGAAAATCATTAAATAAGAAATGGAAGCTTGAATCTCCCTTGCTTAAGGGAATCATTCGAGTGCTTGGATCTCCCTTGCTTAAGGGAACCATTCGAGCGTAAGTTCCCAATCTAAAAAACACCAACCAAAGAGTAACTCGAGTTTCCCTTGCTTAAGGGATTTCCTCGAAACACTCAAAATCTCTCTCTCATCTCTTTTTCTTAAGGGCAATGTTATTTCCGCTCGTACGCATCGTAGGTCGATCCCTTATGCGAGAGCGCGAACGTTAACCCCGCCCAACTAAAAAACACAAAAACAAAAAAAAAATGTATGAGCCGAGCTACGGTAACTCTGATTCCTGAAAAGGATACGTAGGCAGTGGGGTAGGGCCCGTGCGAGTACAATTCTTTATTTTCCCTACATTTTGCATTCATTCGCATGTAGACATAGACAAAGTACACACCCTTTAGATAGAAACAAACATAGGTGGATACCATCGAGTACGATGGGCGCGAGGGGTGCTAATATCTTCCCCTTGCGTAACCGACTCCCGTACCTAGATTCTCTGGTTGCAAGACCCTGTTCCTTCCCTTGCTAGGTTTCCTGATATTCCTTTCCCTTATGGGATAAATATATTGGTGGCGACTCTGTTCCTTTTTTTCGCGAGCGTGCGACACCTAGCAATGTTTGTTGCTAACGGATTCAAGATGGAGCCCAATTCTTTAGCAAGAGTTCCTAGCATATCATGGTTACTTGCATCCATTTCCTGTCGAAATGCTGCTTGAATACTTGTGGTAAAAGGGGGTACTTGGGCAGAGAAGCCAGTATTCTGTGCGCTTCGACCTATCGAACCAACATTAGGCGAAAACGCTGTTGGGTTAGTTGTAGTGTATGTAGGCCCCGCTCCTCCTAATCCTGTCAGGTAGGAATGTGGCATTCCGTATTGGAAATTGGATCTCCACATCTCAGAGGCAGACGGGGGTCTTAGGGTAAACATCTGATTTGTAGCGTTTGTCGAGAAGGATGGTATCTCGCTTGCGCTAATGAATGGAGGCGCGGTGGTCGAACTCGAAACTGGTATAGTCCCTGTTGTCCCTGTAGTATTTTCGGGTGCCTTCTGGGAACTACCTATGGGTTCAGATCCTGTCGAAACCGTTATAGCCTGCACCTCTTGAGTAGAAGTCGAAACGTGCGTAGAATTTGCCGCTACTGTTCCTGACCCTTGTGGGGGATCTTGATTTCCCCCTCCATTGGCCACATTGACCATTTTCTTGTTGTACCTTCGTTTAGGAATCGGTTGTGCACTGTTGGTTAATTTACCGTTCCTAAGGTTCATACAAGGTCTTGATATTTTCTAGACAAAACAAAACAATCAATTAAAACAATCTGTTTGACACTGCCCCACTGGGCGTGCCAATTTGTTTACGGTGATTTCTGGTAAACAATCGCTAGTCTTCCAAACTATAATAAATATGATTTGGTTACTCGCAGGATCGACTAGATTGATCCTAGGACATAGTCAAAAAGGTTGTTATTCATGATAGTTCGAATTATGTCTATGATTGGCTTGTCTCGAAATAAGAAATACTTAATCAAAGAAATAAAGATTAGCAATCACCTTGTTATACACATAAATATAACATCAGCGAAGGGTAAGATAAAGACGAAATATAAGACAAAACTGTAAAGTGCAAGAATCTTAAAGTGTGGAAACGTAAATTCTTCGAAACTAAGTAAAATGAAGATAAAGAGTGCAGGAACGTAAATGACAAAAAGTAAACGAAATGCAGTAATATCAAAAGAGACTTGAATAAAGAAAGATACAAATGTATTTAAAATGGTGTTGGTGTCATACGTACATTTCTCAGCGAAACTCGTTCTCTTAACACTTGATACTTGAGCGATATGTGAGTGATTTGTACAAAATGAACACACGGAATCCTAATACTAAGACCCTTATTTATACTAATTTCGACCCTAACGGTCCTACACTAATCTGATGCCACGTTACTTACGAGAATCCTTGGGATGCCATCTGTCTTTGTGCAGTTATATAAACTACTTCGAAATTCAAATCTTCCCGCATGAATCCTCTTTCGACGCGTGGCAACGTAATCAGAATCGAGAATGCCACGAAAATACGCTAAGCTTTAGTACTTTACATATTTCGTAAAAACGTTTAAGTCCTCAAAGATGATTCTTTTCGAATTTAGCTTCAGTGCTAACTGTCTCCGTCCTAACTTAAACCATCATTCTCGAACATGGCCATCAGTAGCCATTTTTGATCTCAAAGATGGTCATCAGTAACCATCTTCCTTCGAATTTCAAACCTTCGAAGGATATTCTTCCAAAACGAAATCTTCAGCTAACAGCGTGTTGTTATGAGAAGTATGCTTATTACCGCATTCCGCTTGGTCCGATTGGTAGACATAATGAAGCAAAGAATTTGGTTTGGAAAGCGGATGTTCCTTTCAAGATTAAGGCGTTTGGATGGAGGCTTCTTGCTAATAGGCTCCCTACAAAAGATCTCCTCGCGATTAGAGGTATTCCGCTATCTTTTGATGCTTCCTTGTGCTCTTTTTGTAAGATTGATCCGGAGAATCGGGATCATTCTTTCTTTTCTTGTTCTTTTGTAAAGAATATTTGGAGGGACATAGCGGTGTGGATAGGTAAAGAGGGGTTAGTTGAGGAAGAGAGCCATTCAAGTTTTATGGAATGACATTCCTTTTGTATATCTAAGAAAGTTTTAGATCGGAAGGTAGATATTATTTGGTTAGCAATTTCTTGGGCTTTATGGATAAGTAGGAATGGGGTTTGTTTTAGGGAATAGATTTGGAGCTTTGATAATGTTGTTTGGAACATCAAAGCTTTTGTGTAGAGGTGGTCTTTTTGTGGAGAAAATACTCATCCCAATTTTTCTTATTATGATTTTGTCAAAGATCCGATCCGGTTCTTATCATAATGTCAATTGGTTTGTATTTTTTCCTTGCTCTGGCTCGTGCCCCCCTTTTGTAAACAGGTTGGTGAACCCTTAGTTCACCGGTATATGTTATCTTGTTTACTAAAAAAAAAATAACGAGGGACTTCTTAAGTTTTCAGAGGCTCTTTATAGGTTAGTCACAATTTAGTTGAAAAACAAATAAGGTCTTTATTTTGCTATAGTTTAATCGTTAAAAATAATTTTACGAGCCTTTATTTAACCACAATTTAACTATGTCAAATTTTGGATCATGTAAGTAGACGATCTTGCACGTCTTCAAAGACGGCTTTGTCTCTATAATATGATGTCATTCTTGTTATTCTAGGATGCTAAAATGTTGTTTTTGTGGCTGCAAGCACTAATATAATGTGAATGTTAGAAATTGAAAGGCTCATAAATGAAAGCCATAACTCAGTATGCAATTCGTAGATGAAAACAGAAAGGTGTTACAATATTACAGTGTATTCTTACATACTGTAATTGCTTATTAAACTTCATAACTTCAAGCTTGATTGAGCTTTAATACTATTCGTTTTGATATGAATCTCTTTTTTTCTATATGACTTGATGGATCATGCATAAATTCATGGATTAATTTTGTGGTTTGATTATTGTGACTGAAATATCTATGTTTGCATATAAAGCAATTAAAGTGACAATTAGTTGTGTTTATCCTTGTTAACGACCCTAAGCCAAACAATTTAAAATGGTAGTTTGAATTTAAACCTCTCTAGAGTTTGGTCTTTTGATTGGGTGATTTTCAGTGCAAAAGTAAATATTCTGAACTATTGAAAAATCTTTATAAACGCTGGTTAAATTTGTCTTGTATCTTTGGTTCATTCCTAATAGTTCAAAATTTTGATTAACCTTTTCATATTTATTTATAAAACAAGAAATATAATACAACAAAATAATCTTGTCGAAGAGGACGGTGAGTATTCAACATTTTAAATTCCTAAGGAAATACATAGAAATCTGAGAATGATAGGGAAATCTAAACAGATATATGATTTACGATACACGTTTATATGAACAATAAACCTTAGCAAATGGATTGATCTAGAGATTGGAGTTTAGGTTTTGAGAGTGTATCTCTCTCAAAGTCTCGGGAACAAGCACAAATTCGACATAATATCATATGAAAATCGTTCAACAAAATAATTTCAACAATCATGGTCTGTCATTGAAATTATACCATAAGAATATTTTTATAACTTTTAGTATTTTTCTGTCCAAAAAAAACTTATAGTATTTTAATATTAAAATTCTATACTCTGATATGATATATTATATATTAATCTATTAAAAGTAATGATTTATTTTAGTATTAAACTTCTATACACAATTTGATTTTATTAAAAAATTCAGTTTTAATAAATATCTTACTATAAGATTTTTTCCAAAATTTATTAATTGAAAAATACATTCAGTATAATATATATTTTTAAATATTAAATTCAAATAAATGAATTTTTTTATCATTTTAAATATAAACTCAGTCATAAAACGAAAGAAAATATTATTTAAAAAAAAAATGAAGTATGAAACAATGCTATAGTAGTTGTTCCCAAAAAATACATCAGTACTATAAGTAAATCAACGTGACTAACACTGTAATTAGGATTCCACTTTTTAGCTCCAAATTTTCTACTCTCACATGAATCTCCTTCCTTCCAACATGTCACCATTTTGCCGGTATTCCTCCCGGAAGAACTTGTTGTGGAAGTGCTTTCCTTTCTCCCTGTCAAAACACTCCTGCAACTGAGATGTGTCAGTAAGTCATGGAAGTCACTCATCTCTGATTCCACCTTTGTCAAACGACACCTTAATCGATCTGAACGAAATGCGGACTTCACACTTGTATCTTCTTCCTTGGGATGTATCCTTCACAGCTTTTCCTTTGTTGAAGAATCCTCCAATCGCTATCAATCTTCCCAGAGATCCTCACCATCAATTGAATGATAAGGACTGCTTCTATATAGTTGGTTCCTGCAATGGTCTGCTCTGCTTGTTAGGTGATTCTTCCGCCAATGGTTATAAGGAATGGTATCTTTGTTTTTGGAATCCCGCCACAAGGATAATATCCGAAAAATTAGGGTATTTTGGTCTAAATTGCCTATGTTTCCCTAATCATTTCACATTTGGTTACCATGATTCAACAGACACTTATAAGGTGGTCTATTTTGAAAATAATAATACACATGTAAGAGTGTTTAGTTTGGGCAATAATGTTTGGAGAAATATGCAAAATTCTCCTTTAGATCTTGATCTTGATTTCATGACGAATGTTGTTAATTTGCGTGGTAGTTTCAATTGGTTGGCAATTCATAATTACACTGATAAATGGCAAATTATTTCATTTGATTTCAGAACAGAGACACATACGCAATTTCTACCCCCTCAAGGTTTCGATGAAGTGCCAATTATCAATCCAAATCTAAGTGTGTTAAATGATTGTCTTTGTTTTTCTTATGATTTCAAACAAACTCATTTTATTGTATGGCAAATGAAGGAATTTGGAGTTGAAGGCATTTGGACTCGATTATTTAAAATTAGTTCTCATAGCCTTCAAATAGCTGATCACTTATATCATTTGATGCCAATATGTCATTCGGAGAAGAATGGTACACTATTACTCACTTACAAATTCCAAGCACTCATCTATAATTGTATTTGTAGGGATAATAGAGTTGAAGGAATGCAAAATTATTGGCAGTACAGTGCAAAGGATTATGTTGGAAGTCTGGTTTGGTATTGTTGAAAGTAGGTTCCTTTACAATGATTTACTTGTTTGAAATTGGGTTAATACATTTATGCTATCTATTGCTATATTAAGAGTTGTGTGATCAATTTCTTATGATGACTTTGATTTGATTGTATTGTTAAAATATTATGATTATTTATGTATTGGCTATGGTAACAGTTTGATTGTATCGAATCAAATAATGGTATTTATTTTAAATACGAAGATGGCTTTATTTGAGAGAATTTCTTTAGCCACCTCCTAACCTTCTTGCCCACCCTTAGTGAATTTACCAGACTACCCCTTGTTTCGGAAGTTCATTTCCGAAACGGTACTTTTTTTCTTGAAAAAGGTGTTTTCGGAAATGAACTTCCGAAAAAGTGTTTTTTTTAATATAAAATATTGATTTCGGAGATGCATCTCCGAAATAAAGTTAAATTTTCAGAAAATGTGGTGTTTCGGAAGTTCATATCCGAGCGCACCCCCCATGATGGAATTCGGAAATGCACTTCTGAAGTTATGTCTGGACAGAAGCAAAATGAAAAATAACAACGATTCGCTTTATTTAATCGGGTGAAGATTACAACGATAATATTACTGAAAATCAAAGTTACATATTGTTGAACACGGGTAGGTGGGGATGAGTCAACATTTTGATAACGTCGTCCGCCGATCTTTGAAGTTTGGCGTCCAACTCGATCGGGCCTTTCGAAGAAAATCGGTCGAACGTTGTCCACATAACCGCTAAGTCTTCGTCGTTCTTGATCTGAAAAGGTGTGAACTTAATGTCTCCCTCGTCGTTAAGCGATGGAGAGCGGTACTCGAGCTTGACAACCTTTCGATTCTCGGGATAGCGCAAAAGCGTGTTGAGCGACGGTATCAATTCCGCAAGCGGCGTGTCGCGCGAGAAGCGAAATTGGAACGGCATCGGGTAGCCGGTTTCAAAGTAGACGAATGCTAGGTGAGGGTAGGTTTGTGTCATTTGTGTTTTGTGGTGTGAAGAGGATGAAGAAGAGTGTGTGGTATTTATAGACTTATTGGAGCATTGATGGCCCAACAAACCTTATCCTGCCTCAGGGGACATTTCGGAAATGAACTTCCGAAAATAGGCTCCAGACATGTATATTTCGGAAGTTCATTTCCGAATTATGCAGAAACAGACTTAAATTTTGCATTTTGTTGATTGCTTAGTGTTTTGTGTAAACAATACCAAAGGAATTCAAAATAGACATAAATTAGACATTGATGACATAAAACATACTTATATTATATATGTATTGAATCGGTCCGATTTTACATGATAAACAACAATACATACAAAAAATGATCGTTACAAACAAAAAACGATCCGGAACAAACTAAAATTCACCGAACCAATCGGTGGATCCTAAGTCGAAAATAGGCACGTTCTTCGAACGCTCTCTATTTTGCTCGCGCTCTTGGCTCATCATTTCTTCAAACTCCGCCATCCTCGCAACGAACGGATCCGGCCAAGTCTCCGCCTCATTTGAACGATGTGCCGTCCATTGACAACAAGTAGCCGGTATAGGACACCCCGGTTTCAAAAACACTTGGACAAAGTGCCGCGATCGTAGATACCCGATGCATATGATTCGGCCCGACGCGTCCAACGGCGGTCGACTATGAAGTGGAAAGAAAGTCTCACATAGTCCAAACCTCGTCAAATCGACGCATACAATATCATATGCACTTGCTATGAGATGACCCATATCGGGGAATGACATCCACTTCGAGACCGGAGCGATACCGGTAAGTGGTGGAACAAGTGCATCATGAATTTTTGCAAACTTTTCTTGATTTTCATATAGTCGGCCGTAGATGTCCCGATACGAAGTCAACTCCGCAAGAAGTTCCCGTCGGACTAAAGTATGATTATTTTCCCCTTTACCGAGCAAACCCGCAACAGCCCGATATCCACAATTGCCGTCTCCGCCAACATCAACGATGTTATCGATATATTTGTGCATAAAAAGTGGCATCTCATCAATGTAGACAATGAGTGATTTTTTTATCGGCGGTGTGCGAGGTGGCTTCGATATACGGGCACCTTTGTTACCACTACACTTGGACTTAGGTGTCTCATGAATTTCCGGTAACGATGCATCAACATGTTCAAAGTAGGAAGGAGATCGTTTTGTTGATGTGTCATCTTGTGTAATTTTGGACTTTTTCGGTGCACCTTTAGTCTTAACCGGTTGAGATGGCGGTTTCAAATCGGTGGTCTCCGGAAATGCGATCTTTCGCAATTGTTCTTTTATATGCATTTTTGTTGTGTCGTCCGCTTTAGCAAACTTCTCCAATATCACTTCCAACTCGTCGGAGATGGTGATTTTGGAGTCATTTTCTTTCGGCGGGTGAAAATCATCAAAACGAAGTTTCTTCCAATGGTCGGCTACCTCATCCATGCGTATTGGTGAATTCAACTCCTTCTTTTTTGAAATTATACAAGCACACGGAAGGCCGTATGTAGTTCTAATGGTGCACCCACATAAAGAACTATCCGCCCCCGTGGTCTCCGACCGCTTAGCTTCATGAAACAAAAAATTCAAACCCGTTCGAGATATGTTGTAAATCAATTGGGAGAATAGAATTTGGCCCTTATACCGGTGTTCCATGACCGTCTTGCTCCGACCGAACGATGTTTGAATTTCATTGTGTTGATTATCAAGCATTTGATTCACGGTGTCCCACCGCGACACAAATCTCCCTTACAATCACCCAACCACCTCTTGAAGACCGCATGTGCGGATTCAACTCGGTTAGTCGTGGTGCAACCAAGATGTCTAACCCGATTTGTCCAAGCGCACACGACTTTTTCTCTAACTTTGTCAAGAATGGTGGATTCGACGTAATGACAAAATGTCCTAATGGAACCACACAAAGACCTAAAGTGTACCAATTTCTCGGTATAATCCTCTTCGGAGTATGCATCCAAAATTCCCCTCCATGCCGCCATTATCCTATCAACCACAACACCGGCTTTGAAAAATTTACCATTTTCATCCAACCTATCTTTTGTCCCAACCGCGGGTTTCAACTTGCTTCTCACGTTGCAAGTTATGTGATACCGGCAAAGTAAAGCGGTAGATGTCGGGAAGACGGTATCGACCGCATTCATCAAAGCATTATCCCGGTCGGTGACAATGACGTTTGGCATAACCGCTTGATCAACTAACAAAGACTTGCAAATTCCCAAGGCCCACGTAAAGTTGTCTTCTTTTTCACACTCCAAAAAAGCAAACCCCACCGAATAAGTCTTGTCCGTCGAGGTAACACCGACTATCTCTAGAAGCGGAAGCCTATACTTGTTGGTCTTGTACGTCGAATCCATCACAAGAACGGTTGGAAATGTGTTGAATAATTTGATACTTTCGGGATGAGTCCAAAAAATATCACGCACGGTAACTTTGTCCTCGGAGGTTCGGAAGCTTGAAACATAATTGTTATCGCCTAAAAGTTTCAAAAGTTGTTGCATTTCCGACCGAGGGCCCATATTTAAAACCTTGAGATTGTGCCGTTCATTGTAAACTTGCTTGATATTTGAAACGCTATCCGGTTTCTTACGCTTCAAATCGGCAAGTATGTTGCGAGGCGCCACTTTGACTATCGTTAGATCCGATATCACATTCCTCTCTTCGCGGGACAAACGACACGCCATTGGATGCCCGTGTAACTTGACATCCAAGGCATGATTATGCATTCCACAAATTACGGTTAACCGCCACAAATCATCAACCCTCCGAGTGGCACGCAACTTAAACGGACACCCGCACTTTCTCGATCCCGTGTCCTCGTGTTTTAGCACACGGTTTGATTGCACATAACTACCACCACGTTCGCAATTCAAAACAACGAAAGCTTTCCGCCTACTATTTCCGTTGTCCGACCTTAAAATGACAATTCCAAATCCAAGTTTACTAGCTTCGTTTCGAACCCAATCAATCAATTGTTCTCGACTAACGAAGCTCCGATCATTTGTAAAATGTTGCCTAACATCGACGGCATTGATCATAGGAGTAGCGTCAATAACCGGATCGTTATTAACGTTGACAATTTCCGGATTTAATACTCCATCGTCTTGCACAATGTTGTCCGGATGCACCATACCTAGCAAATGCAAAAATTAGCAAAATTGGCCAAAACTGTTTTTTTTTAAACTGCCAGGGCATATTTCGGAAGTTCATTTCCGAAATTTGTTAAGTAATATATTTCGGAAATGAACTTCCGAACCATATCAGTTTTCAGCATAAATTTGTTGAATCAATGTAGTGAAATAGGGGATGAAATGAGAGATGTTTACCTGAAATTGTAGCTTTCTATGCCCCCTTTAACGTGATCAACGGTTTGAAACTTGCTTTTAGGGCGAAAAATTGATGGAGATTGATAGGGTTTAGAGAGGGTTTTGATAAGTTTTTGGAGAAAAATGATGAAAAAGTGAAGGAGGGAAATTTGTATATGCAGCAACGGTTTCGGAAATGAACTTCCGAAAATATTCACGGTTTTGAATTTTTTTGATTTCGGAAATGTATCTCCGAAAACACCACTTTTTTAGTGTTTTCGGAGATTCATTTCCGAACTAAAAAAAAAACAAAAAAAAAATAACTTCGGAGATGCATCTCCGAAGCAGGGGCAGTTTTGGGATTTCGCTGGGGGTTTCCCCCATAGGGAGGTGGGTAAAGAAAAATTCTTATTTGATTGTATTGTTGATTGATCCTGTATTAGCTAGAACAGTTTGACAATCTCTATCAATTGAATATGTTTTGCTCTTAAATCTTTAATAACATACCCCATGTTACGTGTGGTGCAGGCTTTTATTCATGGTGGCACGGATGAAGGCCGGTGCCGCACATTTTCTGTTGTTTCAATTCATTCTATAATAAATTGCATCATGACCTATATGGAAGTTTTGTTCTTGTTCTAGACTTGAGTTTGGACGTAATATCTCTTTAATTGACTTGTCTTTACACTTAACAATTTATGTTTTGTTTGTATTTCTCTTATTGTTTTCTTTGAATGTAGTCAAGTCTAGCTGAAGTCATACTTCTCATCAAAAGAGAGTCAGTCTATAGTGATGATACTTTTTTTCTATGTTATTTGTATGAAGTTTATATTATGAAAGAAATTGATATGAATTTTTTATTTTATGAAGAAGTTGATATAAATTCCTAAAGAAAACACATGATTATATTAAACGAGGAACTTCAATAAATATCTCATCAGTACAAATATTGAGTATGGTGGGTTTTTTAACTTGTGTTTTTAAGAGTGATGATTTTTAGCACAAAGTTGGATAACAATCGTGGAACAAAATAATTCTAACAATCTCGATCTTTTATTTAAATGTCATACTATACTAATATAAAATTACTATATTTATTTTGTAACAAATAACTTGTACAATTTAATAATAAAATTCTACACACAAAAAATGCTATATGCTATAATATATAAAAAAAAAAAAGAAGTGAAACTTGAAGAAAGTAAGAAAATACGCTATAGTTGTGCCAAAAAAATAGCAACAGCAATACTATAAGTAAACCCCCGAGACCTACATTTTTGAACTCATCTGGTTTTCCTATGAATCTCCTTCCTCCCAACTTCTCGCCGTCGCCGGTATTCCTCCCAGAAGAACTTGTTGTGGAAGTTCTTTCCTTTCTTCCCGTCAAATCACTCCTCCGACTGAGATGTGTCAGTAAGTCATGGAAGTCATTCATCTCTGATCCCACCTTTGTCAAACGGCACCTTAATCGATCTGCACTAAATGCAGATTTCACACTTGTATCTTCTTGGAATGAGGTATCTTTCACAACTTTCTGTTTGTTGGAGAATCCTCCGATCATTACCACTCTTCCCAATGGTCATTACCGTCAATTGAATGATAAATACGACTTCTATATTGTTGGTTCCTGCAATGGTTTGCTCTGCTTGTTAGCTGATTCTTGCATCCTTGGGAATACTGATAAGCATATCCGTGTTTGGAATCCTGCCACAAGAACAATATCAGAAAAGTTAGGGTATTCTTATCAAACGGACTTATGTTATCCTCTTAGTTTGACATTTGGTTATGATGATTCAACTGATACTTATAAGGTGGTGCATTTCATTCCTGATACAACAATGGTAAGAGTTTTTAGCCTGGGCCATAATGTTTGGAGAAAAATTCAAAATTCTCCTCTAGATCATGATTTTAGGATGGATGTTGTTAATTTGAGTGGTAGCTTCAATTGGTTGGCAGTTCATGATTACACCAGAAAACGGGTAATTACTTCACTTGATTTGAGCACAGAGACACATACTCACTTTCTACCCCCTCAGGGTGTAGATGAGGAGCCATTTATCAATCCAAATCTAAGTGTCTTAAATGAATGTCTTTGTTTTTCTCGTGATTTCAAACAAACACATTTTGTTATATGGCAAATGAAAAAGTTTGGAGTTGAAGACTCTTGGACTCTAATCCTCAAAATTAGGTATAATAATCTTCAAATATTTCACCTTTTTCCGTTGTTGCCATTATGCCTTTTGGAGAAGAATGATACATTATTATTGATAGACGAACTCCGGAATCAGATGATTCACTATAATTGGAGATATAATATAGCAAAAAGATTCAATGTATCTTGGCAGTTCAATTCCAAAAATTATGTTGAAAGTTTGGTTTGGTACTGTTGAAAGTAAATTTTCTTATCATGACTAAGATTTAATTGTACTGTTGAATGATTATGATTATGTTATTGGATAGAGAAATGTTATGGTTACACCCAAAGCTACACCAACACCGTATATATATACGGTTACTTATACTTTTGTTTTTTTTAATAATTTTTTCTTGCCTAGGTTTTTGTGTTAGCATTAAAATGTATTGAAATGTATAAGGTGTAGCTACGGTGTAGGTACTTTCCAGTGTAGACATAGCACCCCTGTATTGGATATTATAAACTGTTTGGCAATATTTGAATCATATGATTTGATTGTTTGTTGAGTGACTATGTATTGGGTATATAACAGTTTGACAATCTTAATATAAATTGAATGTCTTTTTATTTGTATTAATTCTAACTCTAGATCTATAGATGAATCTTCTCTTGACAATGTTTTAAACAAATATTAAGGATAGTATAGTTCACCACAGGAGAGCAGAATACATATTTAAAAATCTGAAATGCACGAAGACTTCACTTACAAATCTAAGTCATCTATATAAATTGAATGTGTTTTGATATGTAATTAGGGTTCTACTTTTTTAGCTCCAAATGAATCTTCTTCCACCAAACTTATCACCATCGTTGTTATTTCCTCCCGGAAGAATTTGTCGCCGTTGTGACTTCCTTTCTTCCCGTGAAATCACTCCTTCGACTGAGATGCATAGGCAAGTCATTGAACTCACTCATCTTCAATTCAACCTTTGTCAAACGACACCTTAATCGATCTGCATTAAATGTGGACTTCACACATGTATCTTCTTCCTTGGGTGAGATATTTTCACAACTTTTCATTTGTTGGAGAATCCTCCAATCGTTATCAATATTCCCAATGGTTATTACTGTCAATTGAATTATAAGGATGACTTCTATATGGGTGGTTCCTGCAATTAATGGTTTGCTGACGCAGTCGGAAGCCGCCCAAAGGAATAGCAAGCGCTAAACCTTGAATGAAAACAGAGTTGCAAGTGCAAACCCTATAGATAAGCTTTGGAGTCCACCAAGAATAAAGAAAACTTTGGATTCTATTATAATAAAAGAGATAATCCTTATGGCCATGCCAAAGGTCTTTAAATACAGAAAATAAATAAACTCTATTGGGCCTTATGGGCCTTTAATCTAAAACAAAATTAAATAAAACAAATAAAACAGAAATTTCTTAAATATTAAAATTAAAATTGCTTAAATATTAAAATGCTTTCCGACGTGCGGTTTCTTCTTTGATATGCACAATCCTTCTACATCAGTCTCTTTCACTTCTGAAGAACTCGACCCTGAGTTCTCTTCTTGATAAAGAACTTCATCTGGCAGCTTGCTATAATTGTAAGTACCCACTGAAAACCTCTCCTTACGCCGAAATGCCATCACATCTTCTCCCACATTGAAAACTTTAACTTTCATGTGTTTATCTTGCATATGAGGCAATTCGTTTGCCAGCTCATCTGCGGTAAACTCCTTGAAACCCTTTAGGATCCCTAGTAGTTCTTTTGGAATTGTTGTTTCCTCCTTTACAACATTCATCAACCCTTTGATCACCACTGGACAGAAACATTCAATTTCTTTTACAGCCTCATCAAGCTCCTTTTCAATCTGCATCATCATCATCAAAAATCTAGACTTCTTTCCTTATGGATTCTTATCAAAATGCAAAATAAGAGCCATAGCAATTTTATGTGTGCCCCATGTAAACATCATCACGTTATCCCGTCCTCGATAAGTGATATCATTATCAAACTGCCAAGGCCTACCAAGTAAAATATGACAAACATCCATATCAAGAACATCACAAAGTACCTCTTCTCTATAATATTTTCCGATGGAGATAGGAACTCTGCAGGTTAGTGTTACTCGAACTTGGGAGCCCTTACTTACCCAACCGAGGTTGCATGGCTTCTCATGTGGTTTTGTGGACAACTTCAAATAATATACCAATTTTTTCGACACCAGATTCTCCATGCTGCCATTATCCACAATTAGATTACACACTTTGTTCTTGATAGAACAATGTATCTTGAACAAATTCTTGCACTGCCCTTCGTCTTTGGATGCTAGTAACATTCGCTGCAACACAAAATTTACCCTCTCATCAGATTCTTCCACCGCAAACTCAACATCGGCATACTCATCGTTCTTAACTGTAGGATCTTCTCTTTCTTCATCCTCCTCCCTTTCTTCCACAACAACAGCGACTCTCCTTGTTGGACAAACATTCGATTTGTGGCCTCTTCCGTTACAACGATAACATGTGTCTATAGCGGGTCTAGCATATGGATTATTCGGCCTCTGAATTGGTGCTTTACCCTGTTGCACACTGCTAGAGCTGCTAGCCCCCTTATTCCCAAGGTTGGAATCTCGGGATGTTGCATTGTTTTCCTTGTCACCTGCTAATTCACAGTTACTTTGGGGTGAGTACCTTTCAATAAACGAGAAATTTCGAGGGGATTTCTCCATCAATTATGCCTTCAAAGCCAAACTGGATGCTTCAGCTACGGTCCATACAGTCAGTAAACCCATATTCTCCTGCAAGGATCCCTTTAGGCCACTAATGTATCGAGCCACTTTCTGGCTTTCTGATTCTCCCAATTCATTGCCCTCAGAAAACCGCAAGAACTTAGCTGTGTATTCAGTCACGGTTCTCTTACCCTGAACACACTTGATGTACATCTTATAAAGAATCTGCTCATAATCCTCCAGTAAAAACCGCTCCAACATCAATTGTTTCATTCTTCTCCAAGTTCTGACTGGCCCTTTCCTTTGTCTCTGCCTTTGAACAACAAGTTTATCCCACCAGACAGCTGCAGTACTTTTAAGCCTGATCGCAACCATCTTGACTTGTTTGTTCTCAGGGACACCCATAACGTCGAAGAACCTGTCAACGTCGATCTGCCAATCAAGAAACTCATCCACTCCCATAGTTCCATAGAACAATGGAATATCAGCCTTCACTCGATAGTCATGGTTGTTCTGTAGATTTCCACGATTAACATCTTCATCGTAAGTTTCTTCCTCATCAGAACTCGAATCTTCGACACAATTTTCACCCCGCAGAACCCTAATCGGTTCCTCTCTCCTTTCTCTTCGCCGATTCCCATTGTTGTTGGCGTTGTTCGCCTGATTTGCTAAATTCGCCATCTGTTCAATCAAAGCAGTTAGAGCCGCGGTAAAAGCTGCAGGATCTGCTTTGGTCACCGGTTGATCCGCCATAGTTGTCAAGCTATGAAAAGAACGGGAGAAAACCTGCTCTGATGCCAACTGACGCAGTCGGAAGCCTCCCAAAGGAATAGCAAGCGCTAAACCTTGCATGAAAACAGGGTTGCAAGCGCAAACCCTATAGATAAGCTCTGGAGTCCACCAGGAATAAAGAAAACTTTGGATTCTATTATAATAAAAGAGATGATCCTTATGGCCATGCCAGGGCCTTTAATCTAAAACAAAATTAAATAAAACAAATAAAACAGAAATTGCTTAAATATTAAAATTAAAATTGCTTAAATATTAAAATGCAATTAAAAAATAGGTCTAAATAAAAAATTACAATTTTAATAATTAAAAATGATTTACCAAAAATAAAATTATATATTAACCAAATAAAACACTAAAACAAACAAAGAATTATTTAAACCATAAACAACATTTTATTTTTATTTTTAATTATTTAAAATCAGCCCTCTTCCAAACATTTATCTAAGAAAATTCATAAACTAATTCTTCATATTTTATTGTCTACACTTCTCTTGCCACCACCATATTTTGTACTGTGTGACATTCATTAAATAATTAATTGTTAATCTAATGTATTGTTTTATATTGAGAAAATGGTTAAGTTTTGATACTAAAACGTATATGTTAATAAACATTAGTATATGTTAATGAACATTAATTTAAGTATGTACATCTTCATAAAATATTTGTACACAAAAAGAATTAATTGTTGAAGACCAGCTTTTTTTTTTTTTGCTATGAGGGAGGGCCTAGGCCCAAAAAAACAAACAACTACACAGGCTCTGAAAGAGAGACAATCCCCTGAGCATCAAGCTCAACTAAATTTCTCAAAAATTGAGGAAGCTTCTCGTAAACCACAGACTGCCGCTCCGAACATCCCCGCTTGGCAAGGCAATCAGCACAGGAATTAGAAGCTCTGTTAACATGAGAGATCACAACAACTTCAAATTTTGACATAACCTCCAAGATGCATCGGAGAATAGCCACACACTCGACTGCCCTTACTTTTCCTTTGAAGACCAGCTTTAATAGTGTACAAAGTTCCACAGTCATAAATATTGAAATTGAAGGCAAAAGTAATCTATAAATAAAATAGGCCACCTATATAGTCCCACGTGGATTCGGTATGTTGTAAATATTAAAGGTAAAAAGTAAGATATAAATAAGAGCTGTGCTATATTTACAATTTTTTTCTACACCCACGTATCTTACACCGTATAAATCAACAAATTTAACTGGTTTTGCACAGAAATCAAGATAAATAAATTATTAAAAAACAAAATTAGTATGTATTATGTATAGAAATAGGGTGTAGGTGTTAAAAAGGGGTGTAAACTTATCATTTCTCTGTAAATAAAGTAGAGGCTCATACATATTCATTCCCGGAATTAAGAATTGTCAGGTAGATTTACTTGGTTACACTTTTTACAATTGAATTACTCACGGTATTCTAAATAAAATTAGAGGGCTCCATAAATTTTGAGGCGAGCACGTGGTCAAACTCGCTTGCGAGGGATTCGGACAATTCCATCTGAATCCTACGCTATGCTCATCCAGAACATAAATCACTTGCTGACTCAGCCCTATTACGTAAGATTTTGACAGTTTCCTAGCATGCGGACCTCCAATGGATCGACCCAATTAAGAAATCTTGGTTCAGTGTTGGGGGCTATAAATACCATCTTTCTTTAGATGGTCAAGTATTTATTATTCACTCCTTCACACCTATTTTGTACTTGCTCTCCTTGCTCTCATTTTTATTTTAGCATCGGAATACGTAGTAGGTACACCTTCAGTTCACAAAAGATCAAAATTGCGGCCCTAACGATCTATTCACAATATTATTAATCATAAATTTAGTTTCCCTTATATTAGTTTCGCACAATTTTTTTGCTTATATCAATCTTTTATATTTAGATTTGATAATATATTTACTTTTTAATAATATGTAATTATAAAACATAATAAAATATCATATAAGAATTGTGTGGAATATACATATTTTAAATTTAAATTTGATAATGTATTTAATATTTAATAGCGTGTCATTGTGAAACATAAGAAAATATCATATAAGAATTTGTGTGGAACATATATGAGCAAAATATTATTAAAAGAGGAAAAAAATTATTAATTTTGAGTTCAAAAACATTAAAAACAATTAAATTTATTTGAATTTAAAATGTAAAAGTTATTTAACTTAAAATAGAGAATTAAAATTAAGCATAAATAATACTATTCTATACCTTAAACAGTGCACGAGTTCTCCACTTTCGAAACCATATTCTGTTTTCCTGTGTGTAATTAGGGTTCCACTTTGCAGCTCCAAATTTTCTATACTGTCTGTCACATAAATATCCGTTCTCCCAACATGTCACGGTTGCCGGTATTTCTTCCGGAAGAACTTGTTGTCGAAGTGCTTTCCTTTCTTCCCGTCAAATCTCTCTTGCAACTAAGATGTGTCAGTAAGTCATGGAAGTCACTCATCTCCGATCCCACCTTTGTCAAAGTACACCTTAATCGATCTGCACGGAATGCGGACATTACGATTATATCTTCTTTCGTTGTTGAGGATGAGGCAGCGTTTTATTTGATGGAAAACCCTCCAATCATCGTCAATCGTTTCAATGATTCTTACCATCAATTGAAAGATAAGGACTGCAACTCTATAATTGGTTCTTGCAATGGATTGCTATGTTTGTTAGGTCTTTCTTACATCAATGACCATAGAGAGATGTGTTTTAGTTTTTGGAATCCTGCCACTAGAACAATATCAGAAAAATTAGGGTATTCTAGTGAACATAAAGACCTACACCGTCCTCATAATTTGATATTTGGTTATGATGATTCAACCGGCACTTATAAGGTGGTCTATTTCATTTCTCATACAACACAGGTAAGAGTTTTTAGTTTGGGCCATAATGTTTGGAGAAATATTCAAAATTCTCCTCTGGATCATGAGTGCATAATGAACGTTGTGCAATTGAGTGGTAGCTTCATTTGGTTGGCAAATCATAATTACATCGGTAAAAAAATTGTGATTGTTTCTCTTAATTTAGGCACCGAAATACACACTCAATTGTTGCCTCCTCCGAGTTTTGATGATGAGCCAATTATTAATCCAAATCTAAGTGTGTTAAAGGATTGTCTTTGTTTTTCTCATGATTTCAATCAAACTCATTTTGTTATATGGCAAATGAAGGAATTTGGAGTGGAAGACTCTTGGACTCAATTCCTTAAAATTAGTTATCATAATAATCTTCAAATAGATGATCCATATGATGAATTCAACTATAGCTTGTTGCCATTATTTCTTTTGGAGAAGAAAGATACACTGTTATTGACAAACACATATCAACAACGTCAGATAATTCTCTATAATTGGAGAGATAATAGTGTTAAAAGAATCAATAAATCTTGGCCGTTTCATTCCAAGAATTATGTTGAAAGTTTGGTTTGGTATCGTTGAAAGTAAGGTTCGTACATGATTTATTTACTTTTTTGAATTTGGGTATTAATATATGTTGTGCAATCATTTTCTTATCATGACTTAGATTTGAGTGTATTGTAAACGGTTTGGCAATCTTTGAATCAATGAATCTTTTTTCCTTATGATTGATTATGTATTGGCTATAACAGTGTGACAATCTTTATATAAATTTAATCTGTTTTGATTTGTTTTTATTCTAACTCTAGATCTATACATGAATCTTCTTTGACAATCTTCCCAAAAACAAATTCCTTATTGGGTTGGTCTTGTAGTATAGTTCACAACAATGTGGCTGTGATTGTTTTTCTAATATTAATGAGTTGAGGTTGCCTCTGTAGCAAGTTTGATGAGGCTATACATGCTCATGGATTAATTTTGTGGATTCATTATTGTGATTGTAATATCTCTATTTGCATTATAAAGCAATTGATCCTTGTTATTACACAAGGAGAAAGAAGAAAATTTGAGTAGCTTTCTATAGAGGGAAAGCTTCGCCAACAAGTTAGTTATTAGAGAGAAATTTTTTATTAATAGTATATGTTAGTTGTTAGTTGGAGATTGTTAGTATTATCCTGTACTGCACTCCTAACATAACTAGCATAGACTTCATCTCTCCTATAAATGCCTATTGCAATCATTGATGGAGGTTCAATAAAGTAATTCACTTTGTTCATAATATGATATCAATAAGAGCTCTTTGAAGAGTTCATTTCGACCCTTCTTCTTCCGCTGTGATTTTCACCTTATTCTTTTGATTTGCTTGCTGCAAATTCTTGTAATCTTGTTCTCAGTATTGAGATTATCATATCTTCCTTCTTTTGATTTAAATATTACACAATGCATTATAACTAAATTCAGATTAAAATATATGTGTACTATAAGACAAGTCATAACAATTAGATACATACCAGTTGGCCATAAGACCAATAGCCACCAATAGCTAAGGTCATCTTCTTATTTATGGGCCTCACAACATATCTTGGATGAACTTGAACTAGAATTGTATTATCTTGTTTATAACATAATTCTTTCTAAAGAGTAAATCCATCCTAATTTCTCCTATGGGAACTCATTTGTACACTTTATAGGGGTGTAAAAACCCAAACCTCAAAATATACATATTCGAAGATGCATCTTCTAACGTACTCCAAATCAGATTTTAAGGTGTTTCGGAATGCATCTCTGAAAACACCTTATTTACACATGAACATTAAATTTAAATATTCAGTGATATTTTTGGAGATACATTTCTGAAAATTTTCATTTTATACCACATTGCTGCATAAACTATTTCATTCACTTGATTTCACCCCATAACCAAAACCCTCTAAAAAACTTCGTCCATTATCATTTGATTTTTCGTCTTCAAACCAAGTTTCAAGTGTTTTATCATG
The DNA here is from genome assembly GCF_029867415.1 of Vicia villosa. Lineage (NCBI taxonomy): Eukaryota > Viridiplantae > Streptophyta > Magnoliopsida > Fabales > Fabaceae > Vicia > Vicia villosa. The sequence goes on along the minus strand of NW_026705294.1, from coordinate 124,325 downwards.
TCAGATGGAGAATAAAAAGCTCCAATTAAAGTAAATTTTTCTCATTTCATAGCATTGAAGCTGATTTTTGGATGAAAACATTGTGTTTGTTTGGAAATGCATTTTGGAAACCCACCTAAATTATTTCAAAAATGCATTTCCTAAAATGCTTGTTACAAAAACGGAATTCTTAACAGATTTTATATTTTTTCCCGTTCTAGATATGTGCACCCCATCATGTTTTCCAAATATGCTTCAGACAAGATAATGATGATGCTAAGCCGAATGAAGTGAAGGACGATGTTAAAACGATTATTGCTGGTATGCAAGAGTTTGTTGAAGGATCCACAAAATATGCCTAGTGTCAATGTAACCGATTGGGATACCGCCCTGATAAATGCGGTTGGTAGTGTGTTTCCTATATCATATGCATTACTTTATCGGTATCATATAACGAAAAATTTGAGAGCTAAGCTCAAATCTGCGGTTGGCACCAAAGATTTAAAGAGTGCAGACGGAAGCATGGTCAAATCTAGTGTTGTGGTGGAGAATATAATGGATCCATGGGTAAATGTTTTAAATTCTTCGAAAAATAATTTTATGTTGAGAATGTGGTACATTTCAGGAGCTTGTGTGTCAAGTATCCAAATTTTCTAAAATACGTTGAATCTACTATTCTTGATCATGTGAAGAAAAAGTTGTGCTTGCTTGGACGGACCGTGTTAGAAATTTGGGAAACACAATAACTAATCGATTCGAATCTCAACATGCGACATTGAAGAAATGATTGTGTGATAGCAAAAGAGATTCTTGTAGAAAATGAGACACGGTGAACCAAATGCTTCAAAACCAACATAATGAAATTCAATCAAATTTTTGTCGAAGCATAAATGTGGTTGAACACCGATCCAAAGATAACACTCTATTCTTAAAGTTAGTTCTTAACATATCCCGAGCAGGATTGAACATTATTTTTCATGAAGCAAAGCGTGTGGAGACAACGGAGCCAGATAGTTTGAAGTGTGGATGTATAATTAAGAAAACTTACAGGCTTCCATATGCTTGTCTCATTTTTGAAAAAATGAAGGTAAATTCCCTTGTACACATGGACAAGTACATTCATTGGAAAATACTTTATTTTGATGACCATGATACGACGAAGGACGGTACATCGAGTATAACCATCGCAACCGAGTTGGAAGTGATCATAGATAGATTTTCTAAAGCAGATGACACAATGAGATTGAACATTAGAGAACAACTGAGGAAAATTGCATTTCCAGAAACCACCAACTTGAAACCTCCTTCACAACTCGTAAAAACCAAAGGTGCCCCTAAAAAGTGTAAAAGTACACAAGATGGAAATTCAATAAATTGGACTCCGTCTTATCATTAATTTGTTGATTCACATTTTCCGGATTCTCCAAGCACTAAATCGCAAAAAAGTGTTTTCAAGGGAGCTCGCATTTCTAAACCACCTCGTGTAACTTCGACTAAGAAACCACAAATTCTATCACCAATTACTCACAATGATGAGATGCCACTTTTTATGCACAAACACATTAAGAGGATCGTAGATGTGGGAGGTGATGATAATTATGCGTTTCGGATCGTGTCCGGTTTACTTGGTAAAGGAGAGGAGAACCACATTATTGTGCGACAAATACTTATTTCGTAGTTGATCGCGCATTGGGAAGCTTGCACACGATTATATGGGAATAAGGAAGGATTCAATAAAATTCACAATGCACTCGCAACACCTGAAAAATGGATGTGCTTCCCTAAAATGGACCATCTTATAGAAAGTGCATATGACAGGGTATATATCGATTTGACGAGATATAATTTTCGGTGACATTTTCCTCACTATGTAGTCGCCTACCTCAAGATCCATCCGGCCGCATCATTTGTATTGGGCATCTTAGATCACTCCATTTTGTTCAGGTGTATATGAAACCCGAGTGTCCTATTCTGGCTACATCAGTGGAGTGGACGGCATATTCCGCAAAAGATGTGGAAACTTGGTCGGATCATTTATTGCAAAGGATGGAAGAACTCACCAAGTTGACGGAGCTTGAGAGAGAAACAAATAGGGAGAAGTCGAAGAAAGATCTGATTTTAGATTTAATCGATGATAATTCATGCCATATATTTGAAAATTCCCTGTTTTCATTAAAAAATAAGGAGTGTATTCAAAAGTGTATAATTGAAACATGCCCTGACACATGATAAGAATATTTTGGACCAAATTGCTCTAAATCTTCTATAAATAGGGTGTCCATATGATTTTTCCAATACACCACAAATTAGAGAGGACACAAACATATATCCACCTTAAGTTTGTTTACTTCAATTTTTTTACTTTTGTTTACTTAAGTTCTCCGAGAACATGCCTCTTGCCGAGCTGATAAATTAATTTATACAATAGAGAAAGAGAAAGAAATGATCAAATAGTGGAGAGAAGTTGTGATAGTGGAAAGAAGTTTTATGATAGTTAATGCATGCATCACAGACTATAATAATAATAATAATAATAATAATAAAAATAATAATAATAATAATAATAATTATTATTATTATTATAATAGATACTCTAACTATTAAATGAGATTTTACCAATAAATAATAGATTAATATTAAGGATTTAATGGAAATACACCGACAGTGTAAAGCAGCTTTACACTGTCAGTGAAATCTAAACCGTTAATTTTTATAAACGTTTGACTTTTTCTTTAAATCAAATATAAAATATTTATTTTTAAGGGTTGTGACATACTGACTGTGCAAAAATATTTACACTGACAGTGCACTACCTTTAAGCTTTAAGATTAATCAATTAATTAAATAAAATAAATATTAAAACAAGTAAATAACAACTTTTTGGCGTAGAAAATTATTAAGAGACTTAACAACTTTTATATATAAGATATATATAATAACAATTTCTTTTTGAAACATTATCAATTTTTAATTATTTAATAAATTAAATTACCATACAATCAACTATAAACTCACAATTTAAACTTTATGTATATGATTTGAGTTAAAAAGTAGTGCATCGACAGTGTACATAATTTTACATTGTCATTGTCGCCCTCGGTTTTTTACCATACCTCTCGTGGGAGAGATATACGAACTGACTCTTCTTTTTGCTTTTGTGTTTTTGAAATTCAGAGAGTCGCCACCGACTTTTGTTTTATCCAATTAAGGAAAGATTTATAAAAGAAACAGAAAAAGACCTTTAAGAGATTTTGGGTAAGGGGGTAGGTTATACAAAGGGAAGGTGTTAGCACCCTTTGTATCCATGGTTATCCATGGGCTCTTAATTGCTTAGCTCACTTGTTTTGAATCATTTTTCTCTTGCCTTGAAATGCTTGTATGTGGTCTTAAAATTCATTTTGTGAATTGACTTTATAATGATCCTTGTGCGGATGTATACAAAGTGTTTTATCTTTCGAAAGATATTTTGAAAAAAAGAACGTTAACTTCGTAATGATCCTTGTTTGGATATATACCAAGTATTGTCTTTTTTTGAAAGTTTTATTTTGAAAAACAACGGTATATGAGACATTTGTTTGTTTGATTTGAGCAAGCAATTAGGAGGTCTACCCTAAGTTATAAGGTCTTTTCCTATTACCTTTAGAAAATTCTCCTTTCACCGGATGTAAATGAAAGTTCGATTTTGCATTTGAAACAGTAGAATTAGATTTTGATTTTGAAAAGAGTAAAAGAGGGATTACCCTAAGAGGTGCAAGTGTGATTATGTTTTGATTCAGATATTTTATCTTTGAAGTTAGTGACCTAACGCTTCAATTTTTATCTTTGACATACACGCAGTTTTATATATATACTGAAATTAAAATGCGGGAATGTAAAATGCGGAAAGTAAATCTACGCTATTACATCGTTTGTGCGGGAAATGTAAACTACGCTATTTACATGAATTTGACAACCTATACACTTTAACTAAGAATTTAAATTGCAATAAGATAAAAGGAAGTATTTTTTTGGATTTTTGTATGATTGATTTTAACTAGAATTAATGCATGATTAATTTAATTAAAATGAGAAAAAGGTGGAAATAAAATTTAAACCTAAAAATTAAGTATAAAATATGTTCAAAGTGCTTATTAATTAATTTTAAAATAAAACTAATTTTTTTGGACTTTTTGAAATTGTTTTGAAAACTATTAAGTTAAATAATCATATAATTATGCAAATAATTACACAAATAATAAAAACTTAAAGAGAAAAATATTCTAAATATGTACAAAATTAGTCTATAATATATAAACTAAATTTAATATAAAGAACAATTTTTTTATGATTTTTTGATTGGTTGAAATAATTAAAAAGCAAATATATAAATATATACTAATTAATTAAACAAAATATTTTAATTATTAAGAAAAATAAAATATTTTTATGTCAAAAAATAATAGATTATTTTATAAGCCTAAAAATATTTTTATTATATTTTTTTGATTTTTAGAACTATTTTTAATTAATTTAGCAAAGAAAATAAAATAAAATAGAAAATATAAAACAAATGATTATGTGTGGTTGGCTTAAGAGTCTATATCATGGACTAGCGTGTCTTGGTGCGTTGGATGAGCAGCTGGCATGATCTGATGGTTCAGATTTTGAGGAACATGAAGTGTACAGAACCTGCAAAGCACTGAATCAAAAGTTATTTTAAAAAACACGCGCGCGCCCTCAACCAATGGGAAGGAGCCACGCATCATCTTCTTCATCAGAACCACTCTTTTACACCGTTCATTTGCAGGTGGTATGAAAAGCTCCAACCTATTACACCTGCAAAAATAGCGAATACGGGCAAAACACAATATAAATTTGGCGCGATGCCATGGTTTAACTCGTCTGGTCCATACGAATTCAATGGGACCTATTTGAACCTGTAATTTTGCCTCATTTGAAAAGCCCTAATTTTGAGATGAAGAACCCTAAAATGGTGGTTTCGTGTACACGCATCCAAATCTCAATTAAACTTCCAGAAATGATCAGAACCTCATACTACACTCAAATATATATCTACATCTTGTTAAACATGCATGTATGATGAGATTTTTGTAAGTTTTAGTTTGAGCAAACCGTGAGGTATAGTGCTCGATTCTTTGAGTTTCAAAGCTTGAAACTGATTTGAATAGATTCAGTGATGCTTGGGGATTGTATTTGAGTGTTTAGTTTGGATTAAAAATGACTTAAACTAAAAATTCGAATTTCAAGTTTCTTTGAAAATTTCAATTTGATTTATGAGTGATAAAAGCAAGAGTAAGGTTCTGATTTCGTCTCCTCTATTGATGAAGTGTTCTACTTCTTCATTTATAAGCAAAGAAGCACTTAAAAACTAAGCTAAGAAGCAATAAGTGCTTTTGTTGAATTTTGACTTTTTTAATAATATGTAGCTTTGAATTCAAGCAACCATGGCTCAATTTTCTTCAATCTTCTGCTGTACCATCTCTTTGGGGCAGAACTTTGAATGTTTCTTGATGACTCATGCTTAAGATCCAAGCTACATAACATTATCCTTCCATTTCTTTTTCAATTTAATCTTAAATGTAATAAAATTAAACCAAAAAAATAAATAAAATGTTATGGGCCTTAGGTTGGTCGTGGGAGGCCCTTAGCATTGTTGGAAGCATGTTTGAATCATGGAAACTTGGTCTCTTTTGAAAAAAAAAAACACTTTTGATCAATGTTGATTTCATGCATTTTCCCAAAAAATAGCCAACTTCAACAAGGCATAAATCCCTAAATTTTTATCATATGAAGGAGTTCTTGTACTTTTTAGAAACCTCAAGATGTCCTCTACAAGCCACTTTGGAAACTTTTTTTCATTTGGAGAAGTTATCTTGATGTTATGGCCTTTGACAAAAAACCACTTTTTGTTGACTTTGAAAATGACCTGTAATGTCTTGGTTCATATTTTTCAAATGGTGAATCTAATGACCATGGGACCAATTGCATTTGAAAGATAATTGAATTTCCTTCGAAATGAGATTTGGTTGGAATTTTTTGGATGAAGGATGAGAGAGTTATGACCAGTCAAAGTTCAGTTGACTTTTTAGGAGAAAACCCTAATTTTGAAACTTAGGGTTTTGCTGATTTTTGATCTTTCCTTGATGAATTATGATCAACCAATGATCAAATGATGAATCTTTTGACAAAATATGGATGTTGACAAAAAATTTCATTTTTGACTGTCTGTTGACTTTTCGGTCAAACTAGTCGTCTGTTGACTGTTTGAGCTGCTGACTGTGCGTCTGAGCGAATTGAAGTTTGAAAATTTGTATGGTGGTACTTTGATATATATGGAGGTTCATAAAATCCATTTGAAGTCTCAAAAACTTGTTCTCCTGGAAAAAAAACAAAAAACCCTAGTTAGGGACTGTTCGTGTAGGAGACAGTTGAGCGTACCTGGTTTTTGTGCAGTGCTGAGTTTCTGTTGATCATGTGATGTTCAGAAGACTTCTAGAACAAAAATCTTGGAACTTTGAAATGCAAAAAGATTGATTTGATTGATGGTATAAAACACGGAGAATTGCACTGTCAGCGGGTTTGACTGTCAACTGACTGTTCAGGTATTAATGTAGCAGTTAAAGTGAAAATTCAACAGTCAAAGTTAATTTTTTCTTTTTGTTGTTTTTGTTGTGTTAATGGTGAAAATTTATTTACATGAGTTGTTAGAAAAACACAGACATAATAAATAAATAAAATATACCGTACGCGAACAAAACTACCGATAATAACCCTGAAAAATATTTAATGTACAGAAAAATAAATATTTGACTGGCAGAAAACACACAAAATATTATCTGGATAATTAAACTACAGTACGACAAATAGTACGACATTTAATACTGACAGTACAAATATTACATAATATAATGAACAGTACGACGAGTAAACGGTACGTTATTTAAAAATAAAAGATACGACAAACTTTAAGAATGACGATTAATAACCCATGCTATAAATAATAACATATAGATGATTGGGAGTGCAAACAACCCAGGTCCGCATTTTTCAGGACTATGCAGACAGAAGAAGGACATGATTACCACCACGACAGTGATGACCATAAGAAAACACGTATCCATCTGCTTCGCCATTCTTGCCGGGGAAGAAGAGAGAATGAATATGAAGTAGAAATTTGAGAGATGAGTTGAAATTTGATGTGAGAATTTATGGAAAAAATGAGAGGTATTTATAGAGTGAAAAGAAGGATAGAGACGTTGGGGAATGAAGTGATTCCGTACAAAAAAGGAAAATTTGAGTGGTAGTAGGATTTGAAAGAAAGTGTGTGGTAGGGTTTGAAAAAGAGAGATGTGTAGAATAAAGTTAGGATTTGATTTTGAAAGAAAGAGATTTGAAAAGAAAGGAAAAGATTTTGAAAATAATAGAATATAGTACAAAAATAAGTGGGAAACAAAAAACTAATAATAATTTACTCGTTACCAGTACAGTCTGAATCCCCGAACTCTGCGCCTGCAAAAAATTTAATTCTGTACCAATTGCGTCAGTACTATTTATCTGCAAATAAATCTCAAATAAACAGCGTGTGTGAAGTGATAAACAGTAATTGGCGTTTGCGTAAGAATAAATTCAACAGCGAACCAAAATACCGTATAAGAAAAAATTCTAAAAATCGAGTATTCATGAAATCAGGATATTTGCGAAATAAAATCCAAGATTATATGAAACTCCCAATTTTTAGACAGAAGTCTGTTGCCTTCTTTCTGAAAAAGATGCGGGCAAATTTTGGGGTATAACAGTCATCCATTAAAATTTGAGTTAAATATACAAAACTCCTTGTAACATAGGCGAAATTTACTTTTCCCCTATCACTTTTTTTTCAAACACCCCCTCGAAATATAAATAGACTATGTCTTTTGCCCTTTTTTTTACACAAAAAGAAATTGCAACTTAAGCATAAACCAATTGGATTAAAGTTTAAATTGAACAAAATGGAGGTCAAACCAATTTAGTTAACGTCTATGTATTACTTTTAAGAGCAGACTCCACTACCTATAAAATTTACTCCATATCTTGACCGTTAATTCTTGTTAATTTAAACGGCAAAAAATAATAAGTAATTAAATGTGGAGAGAGAAAACTAATATTCATTAATTTTAACCATTAGACTGAAAATAATTAATGGTCAAGATGAGGAGTAAGTCTTGATAACTTACTCTTAGAGTAAGAAGATCCTTCCTCTTACGTACTAATTTAACTTAAACTTAATTAAAAGACTAATTTCATATCCCTAATTGTATGTTTGTTTTAGGAGAAGATGGGAAGAGAGAGGAAAGAGAGAAGTACAAGAGAAAGGATGAACTTCTTTTGTTTGGTGAGCAAAGAAATAGAGAAGAGAGACTTGAATAATATTAATCCAAAGGAGGGCCGTTCTGAAGTTTCTGTCAAAATGACGGAGAAAGAGAGGGTTCGTGGAAGAAACTAAGGGCTTGGTTTCTTGACTAGTGGGAAAAAAGGCGCCATCATCAGTGGTGTAAATCTCATAAGAGTTATCAGCGGGTAAAGGACCTAAAAAAGAAACAGGTTTACCTTCAAGACGGAAGGGAATCATTATCTGGGATTGCCATATCTTGGCCTTTTCATCTGCAAAAGGAGGCTCTGGAACGTAGGGTTTTCCGTTAACATGGAGGAGCTCATAAGTCGGAGCTGGAGAGGTTCTTACTTGGTTGTTTGCCATTGATAACACGAGAGAATAAACACGGGAAGAATAAGGCTTGAAAAGGTTTGAAGTTTTTTGAACTACGAGAAGAAGAGTTTGCAGAAAAACAGAAAGGAAAGGAAAGAAAAGAAAAGAAAAAGAAGGGAATGAAAAGGCTATTTATAGACAAGACGATTTGGAGAAGGAAGTGGAAAAGGTTTAATCATGGAAACGTTTAGGACACATGTGGCATAGTCAAGGAGTAGCGTGAATCGAGCCAGCCGTCAGAGAATACCATCATGACGCATTTAATGGACCCATGTCTCGAGGCAAAAAAGCGTGATACGAAGTCATGATTACTTGACGTCACGGAAAAGACGGAACAGTGATTCCACTTTATAGGTAGTGGAAACGATGAGGTCGAAGCCAGGGTCGTTGGATTCATAGATGCCATTATCTCATAGGTCGACGAGTACAAATGTCGAAAATGGCATCTTTGGGGGGCATTTTGTTACCTTAAGATTTTTACAACAGAAAAAAAAAGGATACCCAGCTGGTGACCTTAGAAGTTAAGGGAGGAGGCTTACGAAATAGAGGCATTTTCAAGAAATTTGGGCTCACATGGAAAATATGCGAAAGATATGTCGAAGACACCCGCAGGTCGAACCAACTGAAGTGGAGATTATATGAAATAGTCAAAAGTATATGAAATAGTCGACAGAGTTCTCGTCGGCCACAGAGTCTTCTATTTTACTTAGCATAAAATCTCTACATGTACGTTTTTTTAAAAGCGCCAGCGTCGGAACTAAGAGCGGTTGAACTTTGAAGGAGCAGTGGCGGAAGTTTCAAATTCAAAATCTAAGGGTAGTTATTCCAAGGAATCGTGCCTGGTAGGTGTCAAAGACATGGAAAAATCTCATGGAGCAGTTCCCACTTAGCTTTACTATCAACCGTAGATCAATTTAGGCAGTTATTTTATGTACTACTATAAATAAGTCATTTTTGTGTAAAATTAGGGGTGTTCGCTGGTATACTCAAATTACTCACTAATACTCTGCCCAATTTCCGACTGTAGGAAAGAAAGAGTTGTTGAGTGCTTGATGTACGTGAATCACCACCATTATTTCAATGCATAACTTTTATCTTTCAGTCATTTATCTTGACATTTTTACTTGTGCTTTATTTGTTGATCAACATTCGTTTTATACTTTCACGTTCATAAAAGAGTCATTTATACTTTATTTCGTCTAGAGAAAAGTCTAGATCCAACACTCTCTGTCGGTCACGAGTCACCACAGTATGTCAGGATCTTAACGTCTAGATTTGTCGGTATTAGTAGACATAGGTTTGTCACCGTCGGTCACAAGTCACCTGGAAGTCGAACCTAACATTGTGTGGAAAAACGTTGCACTGGACTCAGCCTTAGAAAACCGTTTCTTAAGCCATTTCCATCGACAGAGCTAGTGCAACCCCAAAAACCTTAGCACTTGCCCTAAGATCAACTGGTCGATCTTACAAGTAACCCTTAGATTTAGGACTTGAGGAGGACCAGCAGTTGTTTACCAATTTCCACAATAAACACAGATACGATTATATTAATCTATAAAAAAATAAAATGTTATACCTTCCAACTATTTTAGTATTAAAATTCTATACACACTTATATTTTATTAAAAATATTCAATTTTTAGAAAATAACTTATTATAACCTTTTTCCAAAATTTATTAATTAAAAAATAAATTTAGTATATGTGTATTTTTAAATATTAACTTTATGTTAATGAAATTTTGAACATTTTAAATATAAAGGCAGTTATAAAATGAAAAAAATAATTGTTTAAAAAAAAACCAGAAACTATGAAAGTTGTTATTAGGGTTCAACTTTCTATAGCTAGAACAATACTATAAGCAAATCCACGAGACCTGCAGTTTTGAAATCATTCAATTTTCCTGTGTCTGTTATTAGGGTTCGACTTTCTATGGTGTAACATGAATCTCCTTCCTCCCAACGTCTCACCGTCGCCGGTATTCCTGCCGGAAGAACTTGTCGCGGAAGTGCTTTCCTTTCTTCCGGTCAAAACACTCCTTCGACTGAGATGTGTCAGTAAGTTATGGAAGTCACTCATCTCTCATCCCACCTTTGTCAGACAACACCTTAATCGATCCGCCGGGAATGCGGACCTCACACTTGTATCTTCTTTTCTGGGTCTGATATATTTCAAAACTTTTCCTTTGTTGGATCCAATCACTATGACTCTTCCCAATGATCCTTACCATCAATTGAATGATATTGACGGCTTCAATATTGTTGGTTCCTGCAATGGTTTGCTCTGCTTGTTAGGTTTCTCTTACATTGGGCATAAAGATATGTATCTTCGTTTTTGGAATCCTGCCACGAGAATAATATCAGAAAAATTAGGGTATTTTAGTGATCATACGGACCCATACCATCCTCGTAATTTGACATTTGGTTATGATGATTCAACTGATACTTATAAGGTTGTCTGTTTCATTCCAAATACAAGAGAGGTTAGAGTTTTTAATCTTGGCCATAATGCTTGGAGAAATATTCAAAATTCTCCTCTGGATCATTATTATAAGATGAATGTTGTTAATTTGAATGGTAGAGTTATTTGGTTGGAAATTCATAATGACACTGGTTTAGGGCCAATTATATCACTAGATTTGAGCACAGAGACACATACTCGGTTTCTACCACCTCAGGGATTTGACGAAGGACTACTTATTGAATCAAAACTAAGTGTGTTAAATGATTGTCTTTGTTTTTCCCATGATCTCAAACTAACTGAGTTAGTTATATGGCAAATGAAAGAGTTTGGAGTTGAAGACTCTTGGACTCAAATCTTTAAAATTAGTTATGATATTTTAGATATAAATGAAATTTTTCTGTTGTTGCCCTTATGCCTTTTGGAGAAGAATGATACACTAATATTGACAGACAAATTTCTAAGTCAGTTTGTTCTCTATAATTGGAGAGATGATAGAGCAAAAAGCATCCATAAATCTTGGCCGTTGAATTCCAAGATTTATGTTGAAAGTTTGGTTTGGTATGGTTGAAAGTATGTTTTTCTAGAATGAATTAATTGTTTGAATTTTTGTTAATACATTTATGCTATTGCTATATAATATGTTGTGTGATCATTTTCTTATGATACTTTATTTGATTGTATTGTTGAAATATTATGATTCATTCGATGAACTTTGTTGCCATGGGCCTGCATTTGAACTAGTCAAATGCAGATGAAAAGAAGCTTCATACCTCTTCATTGCAGTCAATTGCCGACATCAGATGGACTATGGTGCAAAAAATGGTCCACCTTGAAAAAAAATTTCCATCGTCCATGTCTAGAAGTCTTCATCATGCCGTGAGTCTTATTCTTAAAATGTCATCAACTTATATTAACCTGTCAATACGAATTGTGAGACTTGGAAAATTTAATAATTTATTCTATATATGTGTTCGAATAGTTTGACTTTTTATATCTAAGAGATTTTTACAACTCTATAATTTTCTCAAATATATTTTTAGAATTTACAAATTTTAGAGACTTATTTTTGTCGTTATTCCTCTAAATGCAGAGAAATTTTTCGAATTCTTTCATTTTTTTTTCAAGTGTTTGGCTTCATGCAGGGCTGTCTTTGAGGGTTAGTAAGGCGGGCTATTGTATAGGGTCTCAAATTTTTTTTTTAGGATTAAACTATAGGTAAATAGTGCCCCATAAATTATTTGTCAAGTTAAATCGTGATTAAATTGAGCCTTTATTTATTTTTCCATAAGTAAACTATAGCTATACAAATGGTTGAAGGAGGGTGATTCGAATAGTGGTTTCTTTCATAAGGTGATCAAGGAAAGAAGGAGGATAAATCATATTGGCCCAATTCTTTCACCCGAATGAATGGTTAATTCGGTTGACGATGTCAAGGGGGAAGTGTTTAGGCACTTTAACGCAAAATTTAAAGAGGAAGAGGAGGTTAGACCAATTTTGGACAGAATTAATTTCAAAAAGGTGAGTGACTCCGACTTGGCGGTTCTTGAAAGTCTTTTTTTAGAAGAAGAGATAAAAGAAGCTTTAGGGAGTTGTGGTGGTTCGAAGAGCCCGGGGCCGGATGGATATTCTCTTTTTTTTTTTCAAAAAGTGTTGGTCTTTCCTTAAAGAGGATCTTGTGGGTTTTTTCAAAAGTTTCTTTGATGGTGGTTCTCTTTCTAAGGCGGTAACTTCCTCTTGTGGGAGCATGTACAAGGTGATGGCTAAGTTATTGGTGGGTAGAATTAAGAGGACCCTTGGGAAGATTATCTCTCCGTGTCAAAGTGGTTTTGTGTCGGGTCGCCGAATGTTGGTTGGTGTCGTTTTGGAAAATGAGGTGGTGGATTATGCAAGGAAAGAAGGTACGGATTGTTTGCTCTTTAAAGTAGATTTCGAAAAGGCCTACGACAAGGTAAATTGGAATTTTTTGAGGTATATGTTTAGAAGGATGGGTTTCGGTGATAAATGGAGAGGTTGGATGGAAAAGTTAGTGTTCAAAAGTCACATGTCGGTTCTTGTGAATGGTAGCCCGACAAAGGACTTTGAGGTTGGCAAGGGATTGAGGCAAGGAGATCCTTTGTCGCCTTTCCTCTTTGTGTTAGTGGCGGAAGGATTAACGGGGTTGATTAGGAAATCCATAGAAGTGGGTGAATTTGAAAGCTTTTCTATTCATAGGAAGTGTGAGGTGGATATCCTTCAATTCGCGCACGATACTCTTTTGGTGGGGAAAGGTTTTCTATTCATAGGAAGTGTGAGGTGGATATCCTTCAATTCGCGCACGATACTCTTAGAGTTTTGTTTGTCCCTAAACAAAATTACTTACCTCGATGAATACAACAAAACATACCAACAATCATGCAACAAGTTTTTCAAAAAGGTTTTTCAAGTGGTTCAATTCAGTGACCATCTCAGATAGTCTTCATCTCCCTGCAAACTCAGAACATACACATGAAACAGATTTTGAAAGAAAATTACCTCCAGAAGTTCAAAACACTAGACAACCGCAGTTGAATCAGCACTAATCACTCTCATTAAAAAAGTATGATCAATAAAAGAGGGGTTAAACACTCATCCAAACAATTAAATCAACAAGAATCCATATCATATGTTCACCATTTTGTTAGCATCAAGTACTGTGGAATTTGAGAATCAAAAGGTCTTTCCAGGGTTGTAATGTGGTTTAGATTCAAAGAAAAGAAGATAATCGAGGGTTGTTCCTATTCTAGGGAAGCATCCGAATCATAACTCTTTTCCTTTTTCTTTATACCTTAAACTTTCTCACCCATTCCTCTTTTTCACTCATAGCTCGATGTTTCTCTTCTTTTTTTTTTCAACAACTGTTTACTTTCAAACGTTGTTCTTCTTTTGTTTCTTCTATTTTTTTCTCTTTTTTTCTCAAGCTACGAATTTCTTTCGTTCTTTGCAAATCACCACCTATAAACTTACTCTTCTTTTGGTTATGACTCTCCCCAACTTGGAGATCAACCTGTATTTAGATTCTTTGCCTGCTCCCCTACTTTCTATGAAGGTCAAAGAGAAAACACATCACCAAAGTTTATGGTTGATGGTCCAAAACAAAACTTTTTATTGAGATCAAAACTCACCAGGTGTTTCCTTGGTGCATATGATGAAATTTATCTTGACCTCAGGCTCAAAGAATGGTTAGCAAAGGATCACACTCTCACAGAAAAGAATGAGTTTTACAATGGAATCGGCTCAAAGAAACTCTCAGATTCAAACAAATGCCTAAATCACTTCCACAGATTTCCACAAATGATGCGACAAACGGTTTAACATAATACAAACAAGTCAAAATAATCGGTGGTCCCCTGCATGTAGTAAACAATGGAAAGCTTTCCTCACAATGGTCCCCTAACAAAAATAATGTACCATAAAGAACTTCTGTCAGTATTTACTAACAACCTATGTTTCATGCACATATTTACTAAGAGTTTGAGTTCAAAAATTCATACCTGCCTTGTCACTTTTATTGAAAAAGAAAGTGAAAACTTACAAAAAATTTGAAATACTTTCACTCACTACCACTTTCATGCATGTTGCTCCATTGTTGGTACTTTGCTTGAGATTTTCATTTTTCTGTGGGATTACTCATTCTAAATTGGGGAAAAAAAATAAAAGTCAAATCATTCAAACAGAAATATTAAACTACTGAGTCATAGTGATATAAATACCACTTAAGATCCATAAACAAAAACAAATGATAAAAGACAAGAAATAAAATATCATCAGTTAACAAAGACAAAAGAGAAGAAATCCATAATATTCTCTCATTCCTCACGATCACCACATGTGATCCTCATCATCTGACAAGTTGTCCTCCTCCTGCACCTGCTCAGTCTGCCCTGGCTGCTCAGCTCCACTAGTGGCCCCACCCCCCACAGGATAAGGATCGGACTCCGGCCATCCACAGTAGGTGAAATAGCTCTCCCGAGTGGGAAAAGTACGCTCCTCATGGGTACAGATAGAGTTCTTGTACTGCTGTTGCATCACATCGTGTAGGAAAACCTGAGACCTCTGACTGGCCTCCCACATGGAGGCATAATAACGATGGGCTACCAGTGGATCAAAGTTGGGAGGAGGGCTTGCAGACGGTCCTGCCTGAGAGCATGTTACTGCAGCTTGCTGTTCCTTCTCAAATGGGGTCTTGCAAAACCTGTCAATATAAACATCATCAATGGTAGAGTGAATCCATAAGTGTCCCTTATTAGAACAATCCACTCCCTCAGCATGGCATAGCCCCATAATCAGACCAGGAAATGGTAATACACATTTGTCACTAATCCCGTGCTCAGTATCACTCAGAGCTGCTCTCCTCAGCTCTTTTGCCATAATGAAAGCTATATCCACTGAGTGTCGGGACATGAGGACTCTCATCATTAATGATGCATCCATAGGAATGGTGGTAACATGTGCCCGGGGTCGGATGTTGTAACTCATGATTGACAACACAGCTCGAGCATCGACGTTTAGATCTTTCCTGTGGTAGTGGATTGGGGCTCCATTCTTTCCCAGTACCGGTCCTTTTCCACTTGTACAGATCTTCCTCGTAACATCATCCAACCTGTATGATGTGTCCAATAGATGATGTCTGTAATAGCATTTTTCACCTTCAGGTAACTGCAGCGGATGACCCAAAAACTCGCTGATCGCTTGTTGGTCAAAACGGATGGTGTGACCCCTAACAAACGTCTCGTAATTGTAGGCGACAATTTCTGGAGTGAGTTTGATGGCATTTGCATAGAACTCCCTTACAATATCCATATTGATTTCTGTATATGGTTCAAACACACGGTCCCACTTCCGGTGTTCAAAGTAATTCCAAAGCGTGTTATACTCGCCATCGTCCTTCGGGATAATCAGATTCTCTGGGAGAATGGTGCGAGAGGTCAATTGAGTGAACCTCTCATTCTCTGCAGGTCCTAGGAGTCGTCTGGCGAGGGGTTCCAGAGGATGGGCACCACGAGGACCGGTACTTGTGGATTTTGTGCGACCGCTCTTGGCTGGTTGCATCTGCAAAAGAAAAATATAACAACACCCACACCACAGCATTATACAATGAGAGAAAAAAACTGCAGATATTGACACAGTCGCGGGTCCGTGGCGTGGTGAGACTGTGTGCGAAAAATTACAAGATGCATGGTTGTGCAGCGGTGCATCAACACATAACTCACTGGACAGTTTATTCCACAACCAGAGTACCTCAATTAGGCTTCTAACCTAGGGTTTTCCAGATTTGACCATTCAATTAACTTACATCTACGTACCCATTCTTAGGGTTTCAAAACCTCTTATTTTACGAAATTGAAAGGAAAGAGTAGTAGGGAACATACCTTGAGTGGTGATGGGAATGGGATGCAGATGATAGGAGTGAAGAAATTTCAAATTTCTTTCTTCGAGCCTCGCTGGTGGATGCGGATGCTCGGTGTGGGGCAAACAATTGAAGTGGGGCTTTTACTAAAACCCTATTTTTGTGTTTTTAAAAAAACTAAAAGTCGTACTGTCGCGCCTCGGTCCTTAGTGGCGAGGCACGCAGAACCTTCTATTTTAGGCTCGCGGCGTGCTATTTCACTGGCGAGGCACGCTGGTTTTCAAAAAGTAATTTTTTCTTTTGTTTGCCCCTCCCCTTTGCCATAGTGAACCGATGATAAAGAAAATAAAGATACCGACTAAAAATTAAAAATTCTTACCATGTTGGGTTGCCTCCCAACAAGCGCTTTGTTTAACGTCGTTCGAGCTCGACGATTCATGCTTTCAAGGTTTTAGGAATGGTGCACGTTGCTCCACTCCCCCGAAGTAATCTTTTAACCGCTTTCCATTAACGGTCCAGCTCTCCTTTGTATTGAGATTTTCCACCTTAATGGTTCCGTGATTGCATACCTCTTTTACTACCAATGGTCCCGACCATTTTGGTTTGGCTGTACCCGGCAATACTTTTAGTCTTGAGTTGCACAAGAGCACCTCTTGTCCAACTTGAAAGTAGCTCTGAGGTTGAGTTTTATCGTCCTTGGGTTCTTCCTTGGTTGCATCGATTTGAAAGATATCGATCTTGTTCTTAAGATGCTTCTTGGCTTTGAACAGATTAAACTTTACCTCTTCATCTTGCACCCTTATTTTCATGATCCCCGCATCCATATCAATCATCATTTGGGCGGTTTTCATGAATGGCCTTCCTAGAATTACTGGTACCTCATGATCTTCTTCCATGTCGACTACCACAAAGTCCACTGGGAAAAAGAATTTGTCTACTTTAACTAGAAGATCTTGAATCACTCCATAAGGTGAAGTGATAGACTTGTCGGCTAATTGTAGTGTCATACTAGTAGGCTTCATCATAATATTCCCTAGTTTCTTGACAATGGATAAAGGGATTAAGTTGATGCTAGACCCCAGATCGATTAACCCATCACCAGTGAAGTTACCTCCAATGTTTAATGGTAAGGTCACTTGTCCCGGACCGGATTCCTTTCTTGGAGTAGTTTTTTGGATTACAGCACTACATTGGGCATCAAGCACCACAGTTTCTTCATATGTGCATCTCTTTTTCTTTGTGAGCATGTTCTTCATGAATTTAGCATATTTGGGCATTTGCTCTAATGCTTCGGCGAATGGTATGTTTATGTGAAGTTGTTTGAAGATGCTCATAAACCTGGTATATTGCCTGGCATTGTCCTTTTTTGATGGAGCGTGGGGGTATGGTAGATGTTGACTTGGTATCACATGATCTGTCATCTTTTTCTTAGAAATTTTTCTTTTCTCTATCCTCCCTCTTTCGTTCTTGGTCTCATCTATTTCTCTTTCAGCATCTTTATTCATATCTGTCGCACGCTCGCGAAAAATGAACAGAGTCGCCACCAATATATTTATCCCATAAGGGAAAGGAATATCAGAAAACCTAACAAAGGAAGGAACAGGGTCTTGCGACCAGAGAATCAAGGTACGGGAGTCGGTTACGCAAGGGGAAGGTGCTAGCACCCCTCACGCCCATCGTACTCGATGGTATCCACCTATGTTTGTTTCTATCTAAAGGGTGTCTAACTATGTCTATGTCTAAATGCGAAATGAATGCAAAATGTAGGGAAAATAAAGAATTGTACTCGCACGGGCCCTACCCCGCTGCCTACGTATCCTTTTCAGGAATCAGAGTTACCGTAGCTCGGCTCAAGATTTTCCGTTTGTTTTTGTGTTTTTTAGTTGGGCGGAGTTAACGCTCGCGCTCTTGCATAAGGGGACAGCCTAGGATGCAATGGAGCGGAGATAACGGTGCCCTTAGGTGCCAAAGAGGCAACAGGAAAAGAGATTGGTTTGTATCTTTTAGGGTAGATGAGTGATGAACAGTTCCCAATACCGGGCCACTCACCACTTTCTCTACTTTGCTTTAGTCTGAACCATTGTTAGATGTTTTAAAGTGTTTTTGTTTGTGTATTTTTTAAGGGAATTTACTCTGCGATTCGAATCACATAAAATGTATAATGATCGAGAAGCAGATTAGGGAATGAATCCCACTCACTTCCATCCCATTATGTAATGTTTGAGAAACAGATTAGGGAATGGATTCCACTCATTTCTCTCCCATTAATTAATGTTTGAGAAACAGATTAGGGAATGAATCCCACTCATTTCTCTCCCATTAGGTAGTGACCGAGAAACAGATTAGGGAATAAATCCCACTCGTTTCTATGCCACTAAGTGATTGAGAAACAGATTAGGGAATGAATCCCACTCATTTCTCTATCACTTTCTTATTGTGATTCGCATCTTCCTTTTATTAATGTTTTAAAGAGTTGAAAAAGAAAAAGAATGCAAAAGGGAACTAGATCTAACATTCTAATCTATGTCATTCTAATCTACAAATGGCCCTAAGGTCGAGGATAACTATCCTATCTCAATTCCTCTTAACAAAGGAGGAAGAGTCTAAGGGAACATGGCAAGCAATAGTAAGGAATAAGCAACATCAAAGCAAGGAATGAGAGGCTAAGCATGGACACGAGAGAAAGAAGCCCCAAGTCAGTAGCAAAACAAGGGATTGAATGTCCCAAATCGAATACAAAAGCATCACGGTACCCTACAAAAACATCCACAAGAAGTCGTCAAAGCATCGCATGCATCGTTACTTACCGATTAGCGGGCAAACATCAATTAATCAAAACAAAAGCAAGTGAACACATGGTCTAAGCTTGAAGTCAGTAGCAAACTCATTCATTTAATTCCAATACCCTATGTTAATCTATATTAGTCAGTTAGCATGAAACAATACAAAACTCTAACCAAAACTAGACAACACTAGGTTAGTACTAGCTAAACGGTTTCAAATTGCGAATGAAGTTAGAAACATGCAATCAAGTGGTACAAGTCAGTAGCAAATAGCCTATACTAGATGTCTAAACAACCACAAAGTCATGCCAAGAAGTTCCACACAAAATTACGGGTCCTTTGTACAAGTTACGGTGCAATCGTCAACCAAAAACAAGTTATTTACATGTGCGAAAGAAAAATCGAGTAAAATAGGAAAACATGATTTAAAATTTTCAACTCCAGGTCTTAGGACCTCTAAACATCCCTACTTATATGTACAAAAAGGAACCGACATTATTGCATGAATGCATTTCAATTTGAGAGTACAAACGTCACAATTGTCTATTAGAAACGCATGTTAATCGAGTTAAACAAAGCTAACCAAATACCAATCAAAACAAAGAATTAGGAGCTCATTTTTTGTACACAACATCATGGATTAGTCTACAGTAACTATACAAAAATTGGCAATTAGATTCTGATCCTAAAGTATTAAACGAAATCACTTTGCGAAATCTATCAAAACCGAAAGAAACATGAACATACCAAAGTAAATGATTTATTGAAAATAACAAACTAACTTCTAAAAATCTACAAAAAATACCAAAAATATATACACACATATATCTATCTAAAACCTATTTTCATTTATTTTTTATTTAATCAAAAACTGAATTATGAGTCAAAAGTTAAAGAAGAAACAAATTCTAACATTTTATAAAATCTGTCAGCCAGGGGGTGAGAAAGTAACTATGGAGATGTACTGATTCATGTTACAAAGTGCATGGGCCTCAAGATGGGGGTGAGAACAGAAATTAGCGCAAGGCCCAGTGCTTTTTCTTTGATCCAGATTTTTGTCTCAATTAATTCTAATAACCTCAATTAATTACCAAATTGATTTCAATTAACCTAACTTAATCACACATTAATCAAAAAAGAAAATTGAAAAGGGATAGGGTTTTACGTGTGACCGTTGAGCTCTTCTCTTCTTCGCTTCTGAACGGCGCCGGCAACGGCACTTCCGGCGAAATCGACGAGCCTCGCCGTGATAATCACACCACTCCGCCTTCCTCTCGTTCCCGTTCTCACTCTCAATATGTTTCGACTACCTCTGCTCAAATTCACTTCTCATCTCGACCTCTCGTTCCTCAAGACACGACGGCGGCGCTCTTTCTTCATCAACGAAAGTACGGCGGCCAATACCTTCTCCGGCGACGTCTCAACGGCGCGCCACTATGAACCAAGAACAAGAAACCAAACTCTCTCTCATATATCCTCCCTCCGAATCAAACTCGCTCTCCTTAACCGTCCTCAATCCGTCCCTTTCTCGTGAGTTTTGTGATGGCCTCAATCGGTTTCGACGCAACTACCTGATTGACACTTCTCCAGGAACTCAGGTAAATCACACTCAGTCTTCTTCTTTTTCTCGATTTCTTTATGCGTTTGGCGATGATGCTGAAAATGTGTGAATGATACAGGTCGTGTTCTTGCGCGTTGACGTTACGGCGATGAAGGCGTGATATTGTTGAAAGTGATGGACACGATGGTGATGATTGATGATGATATTGAACGTTGTTGTTGATGGACAGATGCAGCGATGAAGATTATTGAGATATGGAATTGATGATGAACATCGAGAGAGTTCAAGTCAGTTACAGGTTTTTTGTGGTTCTTGGTGACGATTGAGTTAAAATGTGGAGATTGAAGGAAGTTGATGGTTGAATCTTCGATGGATGAAGGTTGAAAATTGAAGAAGGTGATGAAGGTGATGATTGAAGATGAAGGTGATGAAGAATGAATCGAGAGAGCTCTGAATCAGTGATGAAGCTCTGTTATACCGAGAGGGAGAATCTCATTTCTGAAGGTTAGTTCTTATCTCCGATTTTCTGCTTCTCATCCCCTGCTCTTTTCTGTTTTGATTCGGTTGCAATTTGGTTAGGCGGTTATGGTTTCGATTCTGTTTTTTCTGTTATGAGTAGAGGTTAGTTAGTTGTTAGGATAGGTGGTTATTGAATCTGTGAGCTATTTAGAAGTTAAATTCTGTTAGGGATTTATTTGTTGGTTGAAGTTTGTTATAAGGTTAGTTACGAATTCGGTTAGACAGTTAGGGGGTTAAAAGGTGTTTATGAAGTTAGTTGGGGGCTGTTTTGACAGTTGGTTTAGAAACTGAATGGTAATTGTTATTGCTGGCTGAATGTGTGTTTTGGTTTGATGGTTATTAGTAGTGCAGGGTGACTGGTTTTATTATTGAATTGATGCAAGGCTGTATGGTATGGTTTGCAAGTGATGCTGTTTGTGAATTGTAGTAGCTATCTTTTGAATGTTTTTCTGTAGAATATCATAAGCTGCTGTGGGCTAACTGTGCATGTTTCCTTATGGCTTGTTGTAGACTGGATGCGTAAACTGTGCAGTCGGACTTTGAAGCGAAGAGTTGCAAGGCGTGATCAAGGGAGGTCGATGTATGGCAAGGCTGGGAGCTGACGAGCAGCTGCTTCAAGGCTGACAGCATGGAGTTTTTTTTTATTATGATTGTAATTTGTAGTTGAATGCAATTCTGGCTGTGATGTGATATATATGTGAAACTAAATGTGCATTGTTCTCTTTGAAATGATCCACATAATAACTTGTAATTCAAGTGATGAAATGAACACTTTCTCTCCTTTTCTCTTTTTAATTTGAAAATCCAAGTATTCCCTTCAACCTTTGCAAATGTGAATGGATGACACAAGATAGCTCCAAAAGTGAAATCAAAACCCTTAATCTTATATTCTGAATTCAATAGGTAGTCCTTTGAACAACTTTGATGAAGAATGAAGTTTCAACATGAGATTGCACTATTTTGAACCAATGGGCCATGACCCTTTAGAATGAAGACAACTTTAGATGATCTTTGAATAATGCTCATGGATCTTAGCTTGAATTACATTCTTGATAAACCAAATGTCTGGGAAGGAATTCAAGTAGAATCAATCATATCATTAAATCAAATTCATCCTCAAATCATTGTGGATCTAATCCAATCTCAGTTCAACTTTCGATAGCCATTAGCATAAAACACCAAGCAAATGCCTCAACAACAATGAATTCACAACTCCGTATTGTGTACCACAACAAAATTCTTTCATCATTCGATGCCCTTCATATAACTATAATGCTTAGGAGCCTTTTTGACGAAGACGAGAATTGGAGCACAGAAGGACTCCCTAACATACGATCCAATTACCCTTTGTTAGTGAACCTTGTAACTTGATGAACAAGCACTTCATGAATCAAACCCTAATTTCTTGATCCCGTGCTCAAAGAACTACCAGGTGAATCGAGTTTATCTCAAGTAGGAGCCTCAAACCAATAGAACCCTAATCCACCAGAAGACCTCTGATCCCATGTCTCGAATTATTGGTTAATGGATGCATGGATTATGTTAGATGACCTAGTGGAAGGTATGCAAATGAAATGCAAAGCTAAAGCCAATTAGGAATTAAAGGGTAGGACAAATTTGGGGTATGACAGCTGCCCCTATTTAATCATCTTAAACCTGAAGGTGAGATTGGCGCTAGCCTTTCGAACATTCGAGGTAGAAGAAGATTAAATATCAAAGTACCAGAAATTTGTCCTAAAGAAAAGATGGTGTAAGTGTTATCTTTACTTTTTGTCTTGTTTTGATATCTGCTGGGGAAAGAGATTTTTTTTTTGTTTTGTTTTTTTTCTGGTGGAAGAGTTTATGGTGAATAATGGTTGAATGGAGATAGCTTGTAACGTAGCCAAAGTGCCAATACAAGGTTCTCGATGGAAATGATTGTTGTATGAAACTATGATTTGGAAATATGGGTCCGATGGAAAGATGGGATCTACTGACCCAAAAAGAAAACAAGGATAAATGACTAGAAACTAGGGTAAGATCAACGGACCTACGACCCACAAGAATTGAAAAAGATGAGGATAAGGTTGACAGACCTACGATCCACAAGGATTGAAAAAGATGAGGATAAGGTTGACAGACCTACGATCCACAAGAAATGAAAAAGACGAGGATAAGGTTGACAGACCTACGATCCACAAGAAATGAAAAAGACGAGGATAAGGTTGACAGACCTACGATCCACAAGGATTGAAAAAGACGAGGATAAGGTCAACGGACCTACGATCCACAAGAATTGAAAAAAGGATGAACATCAACGCTGAGGTTGGAGCGTATCAACACTGAGGTTGGGGCGTATCAACACTGAGGTTGGGGGACATCAACACTGAGGTTGTGAAAAGAAAGGCGTCGACACTGAGGTCGAGGACATCAACACTGAGGTTGGACAAGAAAAGGATAGACATCAACACTGGGGTTGGAAGAGAAAAGGATAGACATCAACACTGAGGTTGTGAAAGGAAAGGCGTCGACACTGAGGTCGAGGACATCAACACTGAGGTTGTGAAAGGAAAGATAAACATCAACACTGAGGTTGCGAATGACGATTGGCATCGACGCAGAGGTCGGAGAAGGAATGATAGGCATCAACACTGAGGTTGGACAAGAAAGGTATCGACACTGAGGTCAAGGAAGAAAGAATTAATATCAACACTGAGGTTGGAAATTAGTCTTGAAATGGTTTGCCAGGACGGAAGGCAAAGGATACACAACACGGGGGTTGGATCTAAAAGTTTTTCCGTACGAGGGAAGAGATCACGGAGACTAGTCACGACTAGACTCGATCAAAAGACATAATCACGGAGATGCTGATGCTTGCGAAGCATAAGAATTACATTAATCCCTCAGGCCAAAGGCGGGGTGTAACTCATCAAGAGTGGCAATCGTTCGAATTGCCACACACCAAGTATGGTTATTCAAACGGTTGAAAAATGAGGTGGGTTGAATACCCACCCTCACTCACACTCTAATCTTCACGCAGCACACGGGAAATAACCTCAGAGACAACGATTCTGACGAAGAAAGACAGGAGAGAGAGGATAAGATTTCTTTTGGGGATTGAGAATACCAGGTATTGGCACCATGGTTTGAGGAGATTTGTGATGCAGTAACAGATATCAATCGGAGTCTGTAAGGACAACCTTTTTTGTGGGGAATTATCGTCGTCTTGATTGAGTGTTGATTTGTATTATCTGGCTTATGCTTTGTATGCATGTTTGAATTTTCTATGGCGTAATGCTCCATTTTGATGGATATGCTACGCTTTTGAGGATGCAATGTCATATGCAATGGAAACTATATGTAGAGTGCCAAATAAAGGCATTAGAGTGATAGAGAAGCATGATTATTGGAGTCCCTTGCTTGTTGTCTTGAGCTACCAATATGAATCGGTATTGGAAACCCTACAGTACCAAAGATCTTTAGCAACCGCATTGAGGATTGGAATGTAGCTTTGTTGGGGAGGAAGTGATTTCATTTGACTTTCCCTACACCTTGAACTGCTTGGGGATGGTGAGTTTGAGGAGATTCCCTTGTTTCACCATGTTGAGGATGAGAAATTCAGATAAGGTGATCAGGTTGAGGCAGTGGAACAACTCCCATGAGAAATAAACTCATGTGCTTGGGGAGAGGCCAAAGTTCCAGGAGAAATAAACTCCTATAATCGGGGAGAAGGCAATAAAACTCAGAGGATTGTGCCCCAAGATTCGTGAACTATGAAGGAATTTGCCCCAAAGGATCCTTGGAGAGATTTGTCAAATCTTGACGTAACTGCCCCAGATTGGTTGAACCCAAGAGAGATTCCTCGACTTGATTGCCCCAGATATGCTGAATTTGAGAGGTCGAACCTCGATTCAATTGCCCCAGATTGACCAACAGTGAATGAATGCTTCAGTTGACAGAGTTTTCACACAACTTGCCCCTTGGAGTAATCAGTCTTTGAAGTGAATGGCTCATGGAATCGATCAACTTTTTCTGCAGTTGTTCATTGTTGGATCTTCCTTGATGTCAAGTGTCTATTCACAAGTAAAAGATATTTGTTTTGAAGATGCTAATATTAATGCAATGCTTATGCTAGCTTCGAAATCAAAGTTATTAAAACAAAGTTGTGACATTCAGTGTTTGAATTATTTGTCATATCGATATCACCATAAATGGTAAGCAAACATCTGGGAGTCAGTTTTACATAACTTGCTTTTGAAATAAACCCTGCTTCAATTAGGTCTTTTAAGGGTTGTAACGTGGCCTGGTTCACGGTTTTAAAGAGAAAGGATTTAAGGCTCAAAGTCTAACCTAACCCACCCATTCTTCGTGATGTTCTCCAGTTCCTAAATTCAACTTAACCCGATACGAGCGTTCATCCTTTAATAGGAGTTTGAGATGATTGAGGAACCAATGATGCCTTCTAGACATGGCGGTCACTTTACCTTTCGATTTTGGTGTCTAATCACACGACTTTGTTCTTTTGACGATGGTCTTTGTTTTGTAATCCTCGTTTTTCGCTTCTGCCTTCTTGTTTCCCTAACTTTTGCCTGGACAAATTCTTTTGAATTTTATTTTGGAGTCCAGCGGGATGCCCTAATTTTTGCCTAAGTCACTTGTTTTCAAGTTGGTGACTTAGCGGGCTCTCTTTCTTTTTATTCACTTCTTTTTTTTTTTTGAACAAGTCGTGTGATCCTGAATCTCTGATTTGTTGGAGGTAATTGTGACTGCCTCATTCTTTGATTGATGAGGGATAATCATTGTGGTATTTACTTTCCTCAACCTTTTTTAAGACAACCATTGTTGTGTCCTTGGATGCACACCCCTGATGAATTTTGATTGCTCGATCAGATTAATTGAACGCTACCCTGCCCCTGGGTTAAATGTGAGGTTTTTTTTTTTTATAAAAAGAAACTCCTACTTCATGGCTCAAAGGGGTTAACGAGGGTTGCACTCCCTTATATCTCCAGTGTTTGGGGATTTGAAACAATGCCTGTACATCCTCAGCAGGGTTTTATTCAAAAGCACATAATTAAATATTTTGCATTTGTATTATTTTTTCATCATTCTCCTTTTGATATTTTTTTTTTTGCTTAAACCAGAGTTTGATATCGATAGACATAAATATGTGAGTGAACACGAATGGATTGATTTGAAACTAGCATATGCAGTGCATTTTTATTTTTATTAAAAACAAACAAGTTTTACATGGAAGTAACTTTTAACAAAACAAGGAAAATTACAAATGAAGATGCAAAAATGAATTGATGATTGCCATAGTTGAGGAGGCTTGACTCCGTCTGGACTTGTTGATCTTGAGTACTTTTTGCAGCTCCTTACAAACACTTCAGATTACTTCAAAAGAAAACTCCGACGAAGTCACCCAAGAGTTGTAAACTTTTGCCTTACTTTAAGGATTCGAGCAATGCGAGTGACGCAATGCTCAAGATAAGAGTATGTCTTGCTTACCCCTCGTGCGGGAGCCCCAAGCATAGATGTCGGAGAAGTATTCACCATCAAACATGGAGGAACCTTGTATGGCCATCAAACTGAGGAAACTTATTCATGACGAAGAAGACCCAATACACGAATCTTAACCAACTGAAATTCCAACAAACAGGGAAGCAAATGGGCACAAGGCAATAGAATCACATCAATTTGTTTCTCATATTCTTTTTGTCTCTGTTAACAAGCGAAGGCCATTGAGAAGGAAATTCTGAGAAAATGTAACTGAGATATGAAGCAGAACTTTGAGAATGAGAAGCATTGTGTAGAACACTTTTGATTACCCTATGGAAAGAGATTCCGACGAAGTCATCCAGGAATTTGTAATGCTTTTAGGGATTCGAGCAGTGCGAATGATGCAATGCTCAAGATAAGAGTATGTCTTGCTTATCCCTCGATCGGGAGCCCCATGAACCCTTCAATTTATGTGAAGGCCATTTGGAGTGAATGATATTGCTTTGGAGTCAATGAGATCTTGGACTTTACGTTTCAAAATATTACAATCCTCAGTTGAATGTCCAGATGTCCCAGAATGGTACTCACACTTTGCATTTAAGTCATATCCTTGAGGAATCGGTGTTGGAGGGGGCTTAGCCTCCCTTAGTTCGACCAAAGATTCATTGAGTAAATGGGAGAGCAGTTGGCTGTAGGTCATAGGAATCGGGTCAATCTTTCTTGGTGGTCTTCTCGGCCTTCGTGGACCTTGTTGTTGGTAATTTTGGTGATAGTTAAGAACATGAACCTGAGGATAGGCAGGGAGTTCTTCTTCTCTATTCTCTGAAATTGCATTTGTTTCACTTTTCTCTTCTTCAGTGAATTCAGAAGCATTGGCCATATCTTGGATTTTACCCATCTTTAAAGCATTTTCAATTCGTTCTCCCACGACAACCAAACTTGAGAATTCGGAGGAAGCACACCCAATCATCATGTTCAGATAAGGATCTTTCAGGGTGTTCATGAACATGTCTACAAGCTCTCGTTCCAAAAGAGGAGGTTGAACTCTGGAAGCTAATTCTCTCCATCTTTGTGCATACTCTTTAAAAGACTCATCAACCTTCTGAGTTAAACTTTGGAGTTGTAGCCTAGTAGGAGCCATGTCACTGTTGTACTTGTAATGCTTGAGAAAAGCCTCTGCTAATTCATCCCATGTGCAGACATGAGTTCGTTCAAGTCGTGTATACCACTCAAGGGATGCCCCACTTAGGCTATCTTGGAAGAAGTGCATGAGAAGCTTATCATTCTCTGCATACGGAGCCATCTTATTGCAAAATGCCTTAATGTGACTCATCGGACAAGTGGTACCCTTGTATTTCTCAAAACTGGGAACTTTGAATTTAGCAGGAATTTTGATATCAGGAACTAGGCACAAATCAATAGCATTTAAACCGGAGGAGCTTCGACCTTCTAAAGCTTTCAATCTTTCTTCCAGGAGATGGAATTTTCTCTCATTTTCCTCGATTGGGAACTTGAAAGCTTCAAATTCAGAATCGTTCTCATGATGTGAATCCTCCTTATTAGGAATTTCCACGAGCACAGGTTTTGATCCTTCATTAGCAACAGTAGGCGGAGTACCATTGTTCAACTTAGCAACACTTTGTCTGAGCTCTTCTTGCCCTTGAATAACCACATGGAGAGTCTCCAAGAGTTGGGTCATCCTCTCCCCCATAGTATCCATGTCCTTACGAAGTTCAACCTGATTTTGTTCAAGACGGTCCATGATCCTCTTCTGATTAATCCTTGTATGATACAGATGTAGGGAAGTCAAATTTGTTGATGAACCAGAAATCTGGATTGAAAGAGGACCCCAATAAGCTTCTGATAGAACTATGAGATGCATGATAATATGAATGCAATGTTTCATTTATGAGAGATCCTAAAGTCTTTTCACAATCTTTCATTTTCTTTCTTTCCTTTTTTTTTTATCTCCTTTTTTTTGTATAGAATGTCTTTTCTTTTCTTTTTCGCTTTTCTATTTCCTTTTTCTTTTTCTCCCTTTTTTTTTGGAAATAGACTTTAGGATCTTTCATAAATGGAGTGGATACAACAATGATGTTATGCAATGCAAAGGCATGGGATCAAGGTCCATATAATCTTAGTAACCACCATACAAACTTCTGAATAACTGATACAGGTCAAATGTCACAGGATCAAAGGTCCGACGCCTTTTTGGATACCAGGAAAACCAATAGTCACCAACAGAACAGAATAGTCACCAACGGTACCTGTCATGTATATCCCACCCCACTCACAGGTGAATCTAGGTCAAGGTAGGTCAATGGCTTCCAGCGTTATCAGTTCTCCTGAAACACCATCATTGTCGCAAATACATGCCAACAATGGTATTTCATTTGAACCTCGACTGGTCGTGGGTCTCATGATCGCAATCAACAGAACCTGACATTCTGTTGGCGTCATGACTATCCACTCTATCCTAGGTATCCTATGTGTCACTCTGGCCTGGGTATTGGGCTTTTTACCTCATAGAACATCCCACCCAACCTGCAAAACAGAACCGAAGACCCCAAGGAACACAGAATATAATCCATATGCATGATGTGCAAACAGAAATAAACATGATATGCAAGCAGAAAAGTAAACATGCAAACATATATACAAGGTATAGACATAAAAACAAATAAACACCCAGTAAATAAACAAACAAACGCAGGCTAGGATCGACTCACTAAGGATGGACCAGCAACAGGTCTAGCAACATCCCCAGCAGAGTCGCCAGCTGTCGCACGCTCGCGAAAAATGAACAGAGTCGCCACCAATATATTTATCCCATAAGGGAAAGGAATATCAGAAAACCTAACAAAGGAAGGAACAGGGTCTTGCGACCAGAGAATCAAGGTACGGGAGTCGGTTACGCAAGGGGAAGGTGCTAGCACCCCTCACGCCCATCGTACTCGATGGTATCCACCTATGTTTGTTTCTATCTAAAGGGTGTCTAACTATGTCTATGTCTAAATGCGAAATGAATGCAAAATGTAGGGAAAATAAAGAATTGTACTCGCACGGGCCCTACCCCGCTGCCTACGTATCCTTTTCAGGAATCAGAGTTACCGTAGCTCGGCTCAAGATTTTCCGTTTGTTTTTGTGTTTTTTAGTTGGGCGGAGTTAACGCTCGCGCTCTTGCATAAGGGGACAGCCTAGGATGCAATGGAGCGGAGATAACGATGCCCTTAGGTGCCAAAGAGGCAACAGGAAAAGAGATTGGTTTGTATCTTTTAGGGTAGATGAGTGATGAACAGTTCCCAATACCGGGCCACTCACCACTTTCTCTACTTTGCTTTAGTCTGAACCATTGTTAGATGTTTTAAAGTGTTTTTGTTTGTGTATTTTTTAAGGGAATTTACTCTGCGATTCGAATCACATAAAATGTATAATGATCGAGAAGCAGATTAGGGAATGAATCCCACTCACTTCCATCCCATTATGTAATGTTTGAGAAACAGATTAGGGAATGGATTCCACTCATTTCTCTCCCATTAATTAATGTTTGAGAAACAGATTAGGGAATGAATCCCACTCATTTCTCTCCCATTAGGTAGTGACCGAGAAACAGATTAGGGAATAAATCCCACTCGTTTCTATGCCACTAAGTGATTGAGAAACAGATTAGGGAATGAATCCCACTCATTTCTCTATCACTTTCTTATTGTGATTCGCATCTTCCTTTTATTAATGTTTTAAAGAGTTGAAAAAGAAAAAGAATGCAAAAGGGAACTAGATCTAACATTCTAATCTATGTCATTCTAATCTACAAATGGCCCTAAGGTCGAGGATAACTATCCTATCTCAATTCCTCTTAACAAAGGAGGAAGAGTCTAAGGGAACATGGCAAGCAATAGTAAGGAATAAGCAACATCAAAGCAAGGAATGAGAGGCTAAGCATGGACACGAGAGAAAGAAGCCCCAAGTCAGTAGCAAAACAAGGGATTGAATGTCCCAAATCGAATACAAAAGCATCACGGTACCCTACAAAAACATCCACAAGAAGTCGTCAAAGCATCGCATGCATCGTTACTTACCGATTAGCGGGCAAACATCAATTAATCAAAACAAAAGCAAGTGAACACATGGTCTAAGCTTGAAGTCAGTAGCAAACTCATTCATTTAATTCCAATACCCTATGTTAATCTATATTAGTCAGTTAGCATGAAACAATACAAAACTCTAACCAAAACTAGACAACACTAGGTTAGTACTAGCTAAACGGTTTCAAATTGCGAATGAAGTTAGAAACATGCAATCAAGTGGTACAAGTCAGTAGCAAATAGCCTATACTAGATGTCTAAACAACCACAAAGTCATGCCAAGAAGTTCCACACAAAATTACGGGTCCTTTGTACAAGTTACGGTGCAATCGTCAACCAAAAACAAGTTATTTACATGTGCGAAAGAAAAATCGAGTAAAATAGGAAAACATGATTTAAAATTTTCAACTCCAGGTCTTAGGACCTCTAAACATCCCTACTTATATGTACAAAAAGGAACCGACATTATTGCATGAATGCATTTCAATTTGAGAGTACAAACGTCACAATTGTCTATTAGAAACGCATGTTAATCGAGTTAAACAAAGCTAACCAAATACCAATCAAAACAAAGAATTAGGAGCTCATTTTTTGTACACAACATCATGGATTAGTCTACAGTAACTATACAAAAATTGGCAATTAGATTCTGATCCTAAAGTATTAAACGAAATCACTTTGCGAAATCTATCAAAACCGAAAGAAACATGAACATACCAAAGTAAATGATTTATTGAAAATAACAAACTAACTTCTAAAAATCTACAAAAAATACCAAAAATATATACACACATATATCTATCTAAAACCTATTTTCATTTATTTTTTATTTAATCAAAAACTGAATTATGAGTCAAAAGTTAAAGAAGAAACAAATTCTAACATTTTATAAAATCTGTCAGCCAGGGGGTGAGAAAGTAACTATGGAGATGTACTGATTCATGTTACAAAGTGCATGGGCCTCAAGATGGGGGTGAGAACAGAAATTAGCGCAAGGCCCAGTGCTTTTTCTTTGATCCAGATTTTTGTCTCAATTAATTCTAATAACCTCAATTAATTACCAAATTGATTTCAATTAACCTAACTTAATCACACATTAATCAAAAAAGAAAATTGAAAAGGGATAGGGTTTTACGTGTGACCGTTGAGCTCTTCTCTTCTTCGCTTCTGAACGGCGCCGGCAACGGCACTTCCGGCGAAATCGACGAGCCTCGCCGTGATAATCACACCACTCCGCCTTCCTCTCGTTCCCGTTCTCACTCTCAATATGTTTCGACTACCTCTGCTCAAATTCACTTCTCATCTCGACCTCTCGTTCCTCAAGACACGACGGCGGCGCTCTTTCTTCATCAACGAAAGTACGGCGGCCAATACCTTCTCCGGCGACGTCTCAACGGCGCGCCACTATGAACCAAGAACAAGAAACCAAACTCTCTCTCATATATCCTCCCTCCGAATCAAACTCGCTCTCCTTAACCGTCCTCAATCCGTCCCTTTCTCGTGAGTTTTGTGATGGCCTCAATCGGTTTCGACGCAACTACCTGATTGACACTTCTCCAGGAACTCAGGTAAATCACACTCAGTCTTCTTCTTTTTCTCGATTTCTTTATGCGTTTGGCGATGATGCTGAAAATGTGTGAATGATACAGGTCGTGTTCTTGCGCGTTGACGTTACGGCGATGAAGGCGTGATATTGTTGAAAGTGATGGACACGATGGTGATGATTGATGATGATATTGAACGTTGTTGTTGATGGACAGATGCAGCGATGAAGATTATTGAGATATGGAATTGATGATGAACATCGAGAGAGTTCAAGTCAGTTACAGGTTTTTTGTGGTTCTTGGTGACGATTGAGTTAAAATGTGGAGATTGAAGGAAGTTGATGGTTGAATCTTCGATGGATGAAGGTTGAAAATTGAAGAAGGTGATGAAGGTGATGATTGAAGATGAAGGTGATGAAGAATGAATCGAGAGAGCTCTGAATCAGTGATGAAGCTCTGTTATACCGAGAGGGAGAATCTCATTTCTGAAGGTTAGTTCTTATCTCCGATTTTCTGCTTCTCATCCCCTGCTCTTTTCTGTTTTGATTCGGTTGCAATTTGGTTAGGCGGTTATGGTTTCGATTCTGTTTTTTCTGTTATGAGTAGAGGTTAGTTAGTTGTTAGGATAGGTGGTTATTGAATCTGTGAGCTATTTAGAAGTTAAATTCTGTTAGGGATTTATTTGTTGGTTGAAGTTTGTTATAAGGTTAGTTACGAATTCGGTTAGACAGTTAGGGGGTTAAAAGGTGTTTATGAAGTTAGTTGGGGGCTGTTTTGACAGTTGGTTTAGAAACTGAATGGTAATTGTTATTGCTGGCTGAATGTGTGTTTTGGTTTGATGGTTATTAGTAGTGCAGGGTGACTGGTTTTATTATTGAATTGATGCAAGGCTGTATGGTATGGTTTGCAAGTGATGCTGTTTGTGAATTGTAGTAGCTATCTTTTGAATGTTTTTCTGTAGAATATCATAAGCTGCTGTGGGCTAACTGTGCATGTTTCCTTATGGCTTGTTGTAGACTGGATGCGTAAACTGTGCAGTCGGACTTTGAAGCGAAGAGTTGCAAGGCGTGATCAAGGGAGGTCGATGTATGGCAAGGCTGGGAGCTGACGAGCAGCTGCTTCAAGGCTGACAGCATGGAGTTTTTTTTTATTATGATTGTAATTTGTAGTTGAATGCAATTCTGGCTGTGATGTGATATATATGTGAAACTAAATGTGCATTGTTCTCTTTGAAATGATCCACATAATAACTTGTAATTCAAGTGATGAAATGAACACTTTCTCTCCTTTTCTCTTTTTAATTTGAAAATCCAAGTATTCCCTTCAACCTTTGCAAATGTGAATGGATGACACAAGATAGCTCCAAAAGTGAAATCAAAACCCTTAATCTTATATTCTGAATTCAATAGGTAGTCCTTTGAACAACTTTGATGAAGAATGAAGTTTCAACATGAGATTGCACTATTTTGAACCAATGGGCCATGACCCTTTAGAATGAAGACAACTTTAGATGATCTTTGAATAATGCTCATGGATCTTAGCTTGAATTACATTCTTGATAAACCAAATGTCTGGGAAGGAATTCAAGTAGAATCAATCATATCATTAAATCAAATTCATCCTCAAATCATTGTGGATCTAATCCAATCTCAGTTCAACTTTCGATAGCCATTAGCATAAAACACCAAGCAAATGCCTCAACAACAATGAATTCACAACTCCGTATTGTGTACCACAACAAAATTCTTTCATCATTCGATGCCCTTCATATAACTATAATGCTTAGGAGCCTTTTTGACGAAGACGAGAATTGGAGCACAGAAGGACTCCCTAACATACGATCCAATTACCCTTTGTTAGTGAACCTTGTAACTTGATGAACAAGCACTTCATGAATCAAACCCTAATTTCTTGATCCCGTGCTCAAAGAACTACCAGGTGAATCGAGTTTATCTCAAGTAGGAGCCTCAAACCAATAGAACCCTAATCCACCAGAAGACCTCTGATCCCATGTCTCGAATTATTGGTTAATGGATGCATGGATTATGTTAGATGACCTAGTGGAAGGTATGCAAATGAAATGCAAAGCTAAAGCCAATTAGGAATTAAAGGGTAGGACAAATTTGGGGTATGACAGCTGCCCCTATTTAATCATCTTAAACCTGAAGGTGAGATTGGCGCTAGCCTTTCGAACATTCGAGGTAGAAGAAGATTAAATATCAAAGTACCAGAAATTTGTCCTAAAGAAAAGATGGTGTAAGTGTTATCTTTACTTTTTGTCTTGTTTTGATATCTGCTGGGGAAAGAGATTTTTTTTTTGTTTTGTTTTTTTTCTGGTGGAAGAGTTTATGGTGAATAATGGTTGAATGGAGATAGCTTGTAACGTAGCCAAAGTGCCAATACAAGGTTCTCGATGGAAATGATTGTTGTATGAAACTATGATTTGGAAATATGGGTCCGATGGAAAGATGGGATCTACTGACCCAAAAAGAAAACAAGGATAAATGACTAGAAACTAGGGTAAGATCAACGGACCTACGACCCACAAGAATTGAAAAAGATGAGGATAAGGTTGACAGACCTACGATCCACAAGGATTGAAAAAGATGAGGATAAGGTTGACAGACCTACGATCCACAAGAAATGAAAAAGACGAGGATAAGGTTGATAGACCTACGATCCACAAGAAATGAAAAAGACGAGGATAAGGTTGACAGACCTACGATCCACAAGGATTGAAAAAGACGAGGATAAGGTCAACGGACCTACGATCCACAAGAATTGAAAAAAGGATGAACATCAACGCTGAGGTTGGAGCGTATCAACACTGAGGTTGGGGCGTATCAACACTGAGGTTGGGGGACATCAACACTGAGGTTGTGAAAAGAAAGGCGTCGACACTGAGGTCGAGGACATCAACACTGAGGTTGGACAAGAAAAGGATAGACATCAACACTGGGGTTGGAAGAGAAAAGGATAGACATCAACACTGAGGTTGTGAAAGGAAAGGCGTCGACACTGAGGTCGAGGACATCAACACTGAGGTTGTGAAAGGAAAGATAAACATCAACACTGAGGTTGCGAATGACGATTGGCATCGACGCAGAGGTCGGAGAAGGAATGATAGGCATCAACACTGAGGTTGGACAAGAAAGGTATCGACACTGAGGTCAAGGAAGAAAGAATTAATATCAACACTGAGGTTGGAAATTAGTCTTGAAATGGTTTGCCAGGACGGAAGGCAAAGGATACACAACACGGGGGTTGGATCTAAAAGCTTTTCCGTACGAGGGAAGAGATCACGGAGACTAGTCACGACTAGACTCGATCAAAAGACATAATCACGGAGATGCTGATGCTTGCGAAGCATAAGAATTACATTAATCCCTCAGGCCAAAGGCGGGGTGTAACTCATCAAGAGTGGCAATCGTTCGAATTGCCACACACCAAGTATGGTTATTCAAACGGTTGAAAAATGAGGTGGGTTGAATACCCACCCTCACTCACACTCTAATCTTCACGCAGCACACGGGAAATAACCTCAGAGACAACGATTCTGACGAAGAAAGACAGGAGAGAGAGGATAAGATTTCTTTTGGGGATTGAGAATACCAGGTATTGGCACCATGGTTTGAGGAGATTTGTGATGCAGTAACAGATATCAATCGGAGTCTGTAAGGACAACCTTTTTTGTGGGGAATTATCGTCGTCTTGATTGAGTGTTGATTTGTATTATCTGGCTTATGCTTTGTATGCATGTTTGAATTTTCTATGGCGTAATGCTCCATTTTGATGGATATGCTACGCTTTTGAGGATGCAATGTCATATGCAATGGAAACTATATGTAGAGTGCCAAATAAAGGCATTAGAGTGATAGAGAAGCATGATTATTGGAGTCCCTTGCTTGTTGTCTTGAGCTACCAATATGAATCGGTATTGGAAACCCTACAGTACCAAAGATCTTTAGCAACCGCATTGAGGATTGGAATGTAGCTTTGTTGGGGAGGAAGTGATTTCATTTGACTTTCCCTACACCTTGAACTGCTTGGGGATGGTGAGTTTGAGGAGATTCCCTTGTTTCACCATGTTGAGGATGAGAAATTCAGATAAGGTGATCAGGTTGAGGCAGTGGAACAACTCCCATGAGAAATAAACTCATGTGCTTGGGGAGAGGCCAAAGTTCCAGGAGAAATAAACTCCTATAATCGGGGAGAAGGCAATAAAACTCAGAGGATTGTGCCCCAAGATTCGTGAACTATGAAGGAATTTGCCCCAAAGGATCCTTGGAGAGATTTGTCAAATCTTGACGTAACTGCCCCAGATTGGTTGAACCCAAGAGAGATTCCTCGACTTGATTGCCCCAGATATGCTGAATTTGAGAGGTCGAACCTCGATTCAATTGCCCCAGATTGACCAACAGTGAATGAATGCTTCAGTTGACAGAGTTTTCACACAACTTGCCCCTTGGAGTAATCAGTCTTTGAAGTGAATGGCTCATGGAATCGATCAACTTTTTCTGCAGTTGTTCATTGTTGGATCTTCCTTGATGTCAAGTGTCTATTCACAAGTAAAAGATATTTGTTTTGAAGATGCTAATATTAATGCAATGCTTATGCTAGCTTCGAAATCAAAGTTATTAAAACAAAGTTGTGACATTCAGTGTTTGAATTATTTGTCATATCGATATCACCATAAATGGTAAGCAAACATCTGGGAGTCAGTTTTACATAACTTGCTTTTGAAATAAACCCTGCTTCAATTAGGTCTTTTAAGGGTTGTAACGTGGCCTGGTTCACGGTTTTAAAGAGAAAGGATTTAAGGCTCAAAGTCTAACCTAACCCACCCATTCTTCGTGATGTTCTCCAGTTCCTAAATTCAACTTAACCCGATACGAGCGTTCATCCTTTAATAGGAGTTTGAGATGATTGAGGAACCAATGATGCCTTCTAGACATGGCGGTCACTTTACCTTTCGATTTTGGTGTCTAATCACACGACTTTGTTCTTTTGACGATGGTCTTTGTTTTGTAATCCTCGTTTTTCGCTTCTGCCTTCTTGTTTCCCTAACTTTTGCCTGGACAAATTCTTTTGAATTTTATTTTGGAGTCCAGCGGGATGCCCTAATTTTTGCCTAAGTCACTTGTTTTCAAGTTGGTGACTTAGCGGGCTCTCTTTTTTTTTATTCACTTCTTTTTTTTTTTTTTGAACAAGTCGTGTGATCCTGAATCTCTGATTTGTTGGAGGTAATTGTGACTGCCTCATTCTTTGATTGATGAGGGATAATCATTGTGGTATTTACTTTCCTCAACCTTTTTTAAGACAACCATTGTTGTGTCCTTGGATGCACACCCCTGATGAATTTTGATTGCTCGATCAGATTAATTGAACGCTACCCTGCCCCTGGGTTAAATGTGAGGTTTTTTTTTTTATAAAAAGAAACTCCTACTTCATGGCTCAAAGGGGTTAACGAGGGTTGCACTCCCTTATATCTCCAGTGTTTGGGGATTTGAAACAATGCCTGTACATCCTCAGCAGGGTTTTATTCAAAAGCACATAATTAAATATTTTGCATTTGTATTATTTTTTCATCATTCTCCTTTTGATATTTTTTTTTTTGCTTAAACCAGAGTTTGATATCGATAGACATAAATATGTGAGTGAACACGAATGGATTGATTTGAAACTAGCATATGCAGTGCATTTTTATTTTTATTAAAAACAAACAAGTTTTACATGGAAGTAACTTTTAACAAAACAAGGAAAATTACAAATGAAGATGCAAAAATGAATTGATGATTGCCATAGTTGAGGAGGCTTGACTCCGTCTGGACTTGTTGATCTTGAGTACTTTTTGCAGCTCCTTACAAACACTTCAGATTACTTCAAAAGAAAACTCCGACGAAGTCACCCAAGAGTTGTAAACTTTTGCCTTACTTTAAGGATTCGAGCAATGCGAGTGACGCAATGCTCAAGATAAGAGTATGTCTTGCTTACCCCTCGTGCGGGAGCCCCAAGCATAGATGTCGGAGAAGTATTCACCATCAAACATGGAGGAACCTTGTATGGCCATCAAACTGAGGAAACTTATTCATGACGAAGAAGACCCAATACACGAATCTTAACCAACTGAAATTCCAACAAACAGGGAAGCAAATGGGCACAAGGCAATAGAATCACATCAATTTGTTTCTCATATTCTTTTTGTCTCTGTTAACAAGCGAAGGCCATTGAGAAGGAAATTCTGAGAAAATGTAACTGAGATATGAAGCAGAACTTTGAGAATGAGAAGCATTGTGTAGAACACTTTTGATTACCCTATGGAAAGAGATTCCGACGAAGTCATCCAGGAATTTGTAATGCTTTTAGGGATTCGAGCAGTGCGAATGATGCAATGCTCAAGATAAGAGTATGTCTTGCTTATCCCTCGATCGGGAGCCCCATGAACCCTTCAATTTATGTGAAGGCCATTTGGAGTGAATGATATTGCTTTGGAGTCAATGAGATCTTGGACTTTACGTTTCAAAATATTACAATCCTCAGTTGAATGTCCAGATGTCCCAGAATGGTACTCACACTTTGCATTTAAGTCATATCCTTGAGGAATCGGTGTTGGAGGGGGCTTAGCCTCCCTTAGTTCGACCAAAGATTCATTGAGTAAATGGGAGAGCAGTTGGCTGTAGGTCATAGGAATCGGGTCAATCTTTCTTGGTGGTCTTCTCGGCCTTCGTGGACCTTGTTGTTGGTAATTTTGGTGATAGTTAAGAACATGAACCTGAGGATAGGCAGGGAGTTCTTCTTCTCTATTCTCTGAAATTGCATTTGTTTCACTTTTCTCTTCTTCAGTGAATTCAGAAGCATTGGCCATATCTTGGATTTTACCCATCTTTAAAGCATTTTCAATTCGTTCTCCCACGACAACCAAACTTGAGAATTCGGAGGAAGCACACCCAATCATCATGTTCAGATAAGGATCTTTCAGGGTGTTCATGAACATGTCTACAAGCTCTCGTTCCAAAAGAGGAGGTTGAACTCTGGAAGCTAATTCTCTCCATCTTTGTGCATACTCTTTAAAAGACTCATCAACCTTCTGAGTTAAACTTTGGAGTTGTAGCCTAGTAGGAGCCATGTCACTGTTGTACTTGTAATGCTTGAGAAAAGCCTCTGCTAATTCATCCCATGTGCAGACATGAGTTCGTTCAAGTCGTGTATACCACTCAAGGGATGCCCCACTTAGGCTATCTTGGAAGAAGTGCATGAGAAGCTTATCATTCTCTGCATACGGAGCCATCTTATTGCAAAATGCCTTAATGTGACTCATCGGACAAGTGGTACCCTTGTATTTCTCAAAACTGGGAACTTTGAATTTAGCAGGAATTTTGATATCAGGAACTAGGCACAAATCAATAGCATTTAAACCGGAGGAGCTTCGACCTTCTAAAGCTTTCAATCTTTCTTCCAGGAGATGGAATTTTCTCTCATTTTCCTCGATTGGGAACTTGAAAGCTTCAAATTCAGAATCGTTCTCATGATGTGAATCCTCCTTATTAGGAATTTCCACGAGCACAGGTTTTGATCCTTCATTAGCAACAGTAGGCGGAGTACCATTGTTCAACTTAGCAACACTTTGTCTGAGCTCTTCTTGCCCTTGAATAACCACATGGAGAGTCTCCAAGAGTTGGGTCATCCTCTCCCCCATAGTATCCATGTCCTTACGAAGTTCAACCTGATTTTGTTCAAGACGGTCCATGATCCTCTTCTGATTAATCCTTGTATGATACAGATGTAGGGAAGTCAAATTTGTTGATGAACCAGAAATCTGGATTGAAAGAGGACCCCAATAAGCTTCTGATAGAACTATGAGATGCATGATAATATGAATGCAATGTTTCATTTATGAGAGATCCTAAAGTCTTTTCACAATCTTTCATTTTCTTTCTTTCCTTTTTTTTTTATCTCCTTTTTTTTGTATAGAATGTCTTTTCTTTTCTTTTTCGCTTTTCTATTTCCTTTTTCTTTTTCTCCCTTTTTTTTTGGAAATAGACTTTAGGATCTTTCATAAATGGAGTGGATACAACAATGATGTTATGCAATGCAAAGGCATGGGATCAAGGTCCATATAATCTTAGTAACCACCATACAAACTTCTGAATAACTGATACAGGTCAAATGTCACAGGATCAAAGGTCCGACGCCTTTTTGGATACCAGGAAAACCAATAGTCACCAACAGAACAGAATAGTCACCAACGGTACCTGTCATGTATATCCCACCCCACTCACAGGTGAATCTAGGTCAAGGTAGGTCAATGGCTTCCAGCGTTATCAGTTCTCCTGAAACACCATCATTGTCGCAAATACATGCCAACAATGGTATTTCATTTGAACCTCGACTGGTCGTGGGTCTCATGATCGCAATCAACAGAACCTGACATTCTGTTGGCGTCATGACTATCCACTCTATCCTAGGTATCCTATGTGTCACTCTATCCTAGGTATCCTATGTGTCATTCGATGAACTTTGTTGCCATGGGCCTGCATTTGAACTAGTCAAATGCAGATGAAAAGAAGCTTCATACCTCTTCATTGCAGTCAATTGCCGACATCAGATGGACTATGGTGCAAAAAATGGTCCACCTTGAAAAAAAATTTCCATCGTCCATGTCTAGAAGTCTTCATCATGCCGTGAGTCTTATTCTTAAAATGTCATCAACTTATATTAACCTGTCAATACGAATTGTGAGACTTGGAAAATTTAATAATTTATTCTATATATGTGTTCGAATAGTTTGACTTTTTATATCTAAGAGACTTTTACAACTCTATAATTTTCTCAGATAGATTTTTAGAATTTACAAATTTTAGAGTTATTTTTAGTC
The DNA here is from genome assembly GCF_029867415.1 of Vicia villosa. Taxonomy (NCBI): domain Eukaryota; kingdom Viridiplantae; phylum Streptophyta; class Magnoliopsida; order Fabales; family Fabaceae; genus Vicia; species Vicia villosa. Next base: position 82,931 of record NW_026705294.1, on the reverse strand, counting down.
GTAACAGAGCAACTTTTGGAATTCTTTCATTTTTTTCCAAGTGTTTGGCTTCATGCAAGGCCGTCTTTGAAGGTGTGTAAGACGGTCTACCGCACAAAATCTCAAATTTTTCAAAGTTAAATTATAGGTAAATAGGATCCCATAAATTATTTGTGAGATTAAGTCGTGAATAAATTGAGCCTCTATTTATTTTCCCATAAAAAAATTATAGCTACACAGGGCCTCCAAAAACTCGAGACGGCCCTGATTTCATGTTTAACTCACAATAGTCTTCCCTATAGGCCTATAAAAGGAGCTATAACATGGATCAAACAACCAAACATTATCTACTTTACTTTTTTTCAAATTTCCTGTTTTCTGCATTTTACATTATGTCCACATTTCCTGTATTTTGTTGTGTTTTGTAAAAGTCTCTTTGAAGAATATGTAACAATGAGAAGTCATCGCAATACTTGTTTCAATTTCCTTATTTTATGGATTCTCTCAATTTGACTATGTTTGGGTAATTTCTTAAGGACTTAGGGTAATTCTTATGACAAACCTTGTGTAGTTTTTTAATTGATTTGTTACGAGAAGGTTTACGAAAGTTTATTCCAATATTCTTGATTTTTCTTCATAAATCTTTATAAAAGTAGAGGTAAAATAGATACCACTCACATGCTGAAAAGGCCTAACTTGATCTCCAAATTAGAAATACCAGACAACCAACTTGAAGCGACGAAAATGTCTCGAACACGGTTGAGAAAGTCTTAATTTCATAGTTGTATTTTAAAATTGATTCTAAACAAATATGCTACGTTATGACAAGATTTGGTTATGCACTTTATCTCTAAATTTTGATGATAACAACACATATATTTTATATGTAAACAATTTTATTTCTAATGTTCTTGGGTGTGAAGATCAAAAGCCCTTTGTGGTTCAAGACTGTTTTATAATGAATCATAAGATATGTTGGCACGTCAGAAAAATTATTCTCGTGTACTCCTGAAGAAACATCAGTAGTTCTAAAAGAATACTGAATTTTAATCAGAAAGAGGATCTCTTGTGTACTTCTCAATAAATTGCTACTTCAGTCAGATGTCTCAAGTATCTCAAGATCAGAAAACAAAGTCTACATCAGATTCAAGCAGTTTCTTCAAAGATCACATGTCAATATATGTTCGTCAGAAGAGTTGTTTCTTTCAACTCTGAAGACATAGTCAAGATCGGGTGATAATTATCAAGATTAGAAATACAGATTAGTTGCCAAAATTGGATACAAGTTTTATATCTCCAACTATATACAAGTTTCCAAAATTGGATGAAAAAATAATTTAGAAAATTTAGAATTTGGGTTCCAAGATTTTAGGAGATCTTTATGCACAACTGGTGCATCACTTAGCTTGTGGATTAAGAAATATCTGGAAGTAGATTTCTAAGCCCATGGATTGCAGAGGTGTATTTAAAGAGAAGGCCTAAACCTAATGTAATCATGTTTTTCTTTTCAATAATTTGTAAATTAGGGGAAGCTTAAGTCTTATGTTTCGAGAGTCTCTTGTCCAGTTTTTAAGTCACCCATGTATCTTTTGATACCATGTAGTAGACGGATTGTTACTTGACAGTTTGTCAAGTTATTGTTTTCACTCTTGAAGCTTTTAACCAAAAGAGTTTGAGTTTTGTATTTGAAGTGTAATCTTCTAAATCGAGTTGTTTTTTGATACAGTCATTGGGATTGGGATTGTTAGATATCACTTGGGTGATTTTGGAAGTGAGATGGTGATTTCTCATATCTAGATGTTGACTTCTAGGTAGAAGTTGCACGAGGTAGTGATTAGGAGAGAAGTTGTAAACTAGGATTGTTTAGGCTTTAAACTAATACTATTAATATGGATTTCCTTCATGGCTTGGTAGCCTTCAAAGTAGGTGATGTTGCACCGAGCTGGGTTAACAATTATCTGTGTTATTTATCAATTTGTAATTTTAATTTTGTATCATTTTCAGTCTGATATGTCTAATATGTTTTCGGATGTTGGAACATATGTCCTAAGAGTTGTTGAGACTGTTATGTTACCATGTGTTGTAAGTGCTAGAATTTCACATATAACTATATCCCTCGAGTTATTTTAATCATCGATGTGTTAAGTGGAAACTTTTCATGACACCCTTTGTTAGCTCGCTACTTTAGCCGAGGTAAATCGCATTTCGCGTTTGAGGTTAAAAGCTTTATTTGTTGTGATATATATATATATATATATATATATATATATATATATCCCTTATAATATAATATTAAGGCATTGATTACTATTTGTAATTTCCTAACTACTCTACTTTTAATTGTTAATTATTAAACAAAATAATTAACTTGACAACTCAATAGTCACATTATAGTCATATTGAGAAATGGAAAGCCACTTTACATTCTCTTGCCTCAATGCATTCAAAGGGAACTCAAGAGGCAAGCTCCACACTCCTTAAATTATTTTTCCACTACATTCCATGCATTCACCTTGGCATAAGAAGAAGGGAACTATAATACGGTGAACTGACTTTAAAGAAATGTTGCGGTAAGCAAGAGTCGCCACCGACTTTTATTTTATCCAAATTAACATAAAGGCTAAAAGAACAGAAAAAAAACCTTTAAAAGAAATTTTGAGTTCGGGGGATAATTTATACAAAGGAAAGGTGTAAAACACCCTTTGCATCCATGGTTTTCCATGGGCTCTTAATTGCTTTGCTCTTTAGTTTTGAAGCCAAAAGTTTAGAAATGTAGAAGAAGAGGAAACAAGGACTTTAGCTCGTAAATGAGCGTAGCCTTATTGAAGTTTTTAGAAGAAAAAGTGTAATAAAAAGATTTTTAAGCCAGAGCAAAGCAATTAGGGGCAAATTACCTGGTTAGATGAAAAATATTCTTTTTAGCCTTTCAGGACTACCCATACCATATGAGGGTAAGGAAGTCCTTTTATTTGGAGGTTGAAGGGTCGTCAAATTATCGTTCGCCATAAGACTGTCCCATGCCATAGAGGGGCAGGTAGTCTAAGGGAAGGATCAGAATAGCCTTTAGTTTAGAAAACCAGAGGATACCTCAGCACTTCGTAGGCAACTTTGAGGGACGAGATCATATTTGGCGAATCGAAGGCAGCATCATTAGGGACTTATGATCTTTGAATGAACTGAGGGCAACATTGCTGAGGTATCCTCGTATTCGAAGGACTTGATTCTTCTGCACTGAAAAATACACAAGGCAACAGGCAACAGGCAAGAGGCAACAAGAGAGGTACCATAAACGGTGTGTGGGTGCAACAATCACGTGATCAGATTCAATTATATTATCTTGTAATTAGGTGATTCTAATTCAGTTACGGGTTATCACTCCCTAAGTTACTAACCACGCAGTATTATAATGCAGTTTTTAAGTGCCTTCAAGGTGTTACCCTAGGATTTCGACTTGCTAAATAACGGTAAGTAACCTCTAAAACAGGTGAGATTATTAAAGAATCTAAGGCAAAAAGTTTGATTAAATAGTTTTGTTTAGTCAAGACTAACGTTCGACTACCAATAAACCATCATTGCCAAGGTTCGACTAAAATTAGTCAATATACCATACAGGTTCGACTAGAACAGACAGAAAAAACTTAGACGTTTTGTTTAAGTATAGCCATGAAGTCGGAGAGCATCAGAAGTCAAAGGAGGCAGTTTTAAGCAGTTTTCTGGCAGTTCTCACAGGAAACATGGAGGGCTCGTAGTTGAAGATATTGCATGTCGAAGACACGTGTTGGCTGATAATCAGTCGACCGTTAGTAGTAGTTATTTTATTTTTCCTATTTAAGCAAGTTCAATAGGAGCAGTTTAGGGTCCGCATTTTCTACAAAACACAAGTAAACTCAAATCTCTGTGCAAAATGAGTGACGAGTGCAACTTTGGAATGTACGTATGCGTAGCAGTCTAATTTATGCAATCATTTTATGTTATATTTCATTTTCAGTGCACATTTACTGCTTTCTATTGCTTTTAGTTATTTTAAAAGCCTTTAATTTCAGTATTTACTTTTACTTTAAAGTTATTGCTGCATTTAATACAGACTAGATACACGTAATAAACAAATTAAAGCAATTAGTCCTGGAATATTCTAGTTGATTCCGCAAAAGTAACCTTTAAAAAGGAAACTAGCGCTTGTTTACCATATTTCTGGGTAAACAAATTGGCACACCCGGTGGGACCCGTCAATTGTTGTTTGCTTTATATTTGTTAGTGCAATAGTTATGTATGATACTAAGAAGTGGTCGAAAATTAACTAACATGTCTGAAGTTAATACAAATGATTCTGACCTTTCTGGAAATCAAGGAGTTGTTCTAACCGGAACAACATCACAAAATGCCGCAAATTCATCCCCAGTTAGAACAACAAATATTGGTGGATCGACGGCAGCAACATTGGTATCATCACCAATGAATGTACAGTCACCGTTTAACCCATTACGACCACCGTTTCATGGAATGATACCTCCACCAGGTTTTAACCCTCAGTTTGGAATGCCTACGTCTATGATGCAAGGTTTACACACTAATTCTTCATTGTATTCCGACAGCATGATGGCAACAAGCACATCAAATCCAGGGGGTCGACCTATGGGCATAGGTTACAATAACCAGGTTTTGCCATCTTTAAGTACTACGTCAATGTTGTCAATTCGACAACAAATAGACGAAAGTAATCATGAAATGGTGAATGCCCTTACTCAACAAATGGGAACTGTTTTTACTCCCATGATAAACAATACGAACCAAAGTTATGAAATATTGGCTAGACAAATGGCCAGGATAGCAGATTTCTTTGGAGCGCCCCCACAACCAAACCTTTCGACTCCACAAGGGTCGAATGTTAGAGTAGTTGAAACTCCTAGAAATGGGGACCAAATTGAACAAGAAATCCCTAGAGTAGTACAAAGGCATCAAGATGCTGATCAGGTTCTTAGAAATATCCAGCAAGATGTCAATGTTGGACACAATAATATCTCGAATGTAGTCGAACAAATCTTAGTTCAGAATGGAATAAATGTAGGTTTGCATAGACCAAATTTTGTTTCCCCATTGTCAGAGTACGTAAGGCAGACAGAATTGCCTAGGGGTTGGAAAATTCCAAAATTTACCAAATTTGCTGGTGAGACTGGCGAATTGACAGTCGAACATATTGCTAGGTTCCAGACAGAGGCTGGAGAATTAGCAAACAATGAGAATTTAAAAGTGAAATATTTCCCAAGTTCTTTAACAAAAAATGCCTTTACTTGGTTCACGACCTTACCTCCACAATCCGTATTTTCATGGAGTCAGTTAGAACGATTGTTCCATGAACAGTTTTATATGGGACAGTCGAAGATTAGTTTGAAAGAATTAGCTGGAGTTAGGCGAAAGGGTACAGAAACGATCGATGACTACCTCAACCGTTTCAGGTTATTGAAAGCTAGATGTTTCACACAAATTCCTGAACATGAGTTAGTCGAAATGGCTGCAGGTGGGTTAGATTATTCTATAAGGAAGAAATTAGATACCCAACATTTAAGGGATATAGCACAATTGGCAGACAGATTACGCCAGGTCGAAAGGCTAAAAGCTGAAAAAGCTAGAGTTAGTAAATATCATAAGAAAGAAAAGATAGCTTATGTTACTACAAATGAGTTCGACTCTGATAGTGATAGTGAATACGAAGAGGGAGAGGTCAATGTGGCTGAATTGAAGCCGGGACCACCATATATTTGTAAATTACTCAAGCCCTCAAAAGATAAAAATCCGATCGAAAATAAAAATGATAAATTTTCTAGTAAAACGTATTCATTTGATATAACAAAATGTGACGAGATATTCGATTTGTTAGTAACTGATGGGCAAATCATAGTACCCCCAGGACTTAAGAATCCTCCTCTTGAACAAAAGAAAAAAAGAGGATTTTGTAAATTTCATAATTTCCTGGGTCATAAGACTTCTCAATGTGTTCTTTTCAGGGATTTGGTGCAGAAAGCTTTGAAAGAAGGAAGGTTACAGTTTGGAGAAAAGCCAAAGTCATCAATGCAAGTTGATACTGATCCCTTGCACGTCGAAGAGGCTCACTATACTGAGCTTGCTGATGTGATGATGGTCGAAACTACTGATGGTTTCGGCGGAAAGCAATATGGTGCTACTGATGGCAAAGTCTTGAACATGGTCTATCCTGAACCAAAAGAGAGCCTTTTGAAATTCCTTGAGAGGTGTCACAACAACAACTCTCAAGTTGGATTATGTCCAAGGTGTGATGCTGTTTTTAATGTTGATGCTGCAAACAAAGTGAGGTTCGACCCTCGTCGAGTGTTGAAAGTATTTTTGGGTAAATATTTTCGGTATATATCGTATCCATAGAGATTGGTTTAATATTACTGCCGTTATATAGTTGTTTATTTTGAGTTAGAAAAATAGTTGGGTTTGTTTGTTTGTTCTTAAATTGCATTTAACAGAATAGTAATTAAATGATAAAAAGCTTAAAGACGATTAACAATGGCGAATGAATATGTTGAGTTCTAGGGTTCATCAACCTATTCCTATACAACTTATTAATTAATCCTTATTCGAACAATCATTTGAACCATTATCTTCACTTATCCTCAAATATGATTCCATGTCTGCAAATCAAATTAGATAACTTTTACCGGTATGAGATTCGATCTCTCCAAATATCAATATCGATAATAGTAATTAAGAACGATAATTATGAAAACCCAATCACAATTCCATCTCTGCAAATTGGGATTGAATTAATATAGTAACCTAGGGCAAAAGTTAAAATCCTTTCTTTCGATCAAAGATTCAACAATGGTGTAAAGTAAAAACAAGGTTTCTTATTGATAATAAATTCAAACAATTGTTCATAGGAAATAATTAATGGCATTGTATATTCATAGGTTAACTACTACCTTAAACTAAACAAGAGGAATTTAGCTCTCCATAGACATGAAAAACACACAAGGATTAATAGAGGGATTCATCTTCATCAACGGAATGTCTTCGATTGGTAAAGATTTGGCCTTCGATTGTTGTTCTTGGCTGCAAACTCAGAATGCTCTCCTAATTTCTCTCACAAAAGATCTCCTTTACTTGGAAGCTAGGGCTTCTATTTATAAGTTTTGGGCCTTGTAACGCAGCCACCGCGCCTCGGCACGCAATGGCGCGGCGCGAACCCAAACAGAGAGTTTGGCGCGTCTCGCCCCTTTATTGGCGCGGCTCGCCCTTTAATTCTTCTTCCTTCTTTGTGATTCTTCCTCTCTAGAGCTTTACGCCAGCGTGTTTCCTAGTCTTTGCCTCTTAGCTTCAATATCTGCACAATTAACACCCAAAGTGATGCAATTTGTTCTAAGATTAGCTTCGAACCTTGAAAGTTCAATTCTAACTATAAAATCCGTAAAATGCACAAGATCTATTCACTTTTAGCTCAAAAGGTAGTTAATCTAACACATTAAATTACCATTAATTCACTCCTAACAAACTCTCCCCAACTTAGAGTTTTGTTTGTCCCTAAACAAAATTACTTACCTCAACACAACATACCAACAATCATGCACAAGTTTTTCAAAAAGTTTTTTTTTTCAAGTGGTTCAATTCAGCAACCAAATCGGCTACTCCTCGTCTCCCTGCAAACTTATAACATATACATGAAATGAATTTTGAAAGGAAATTACCTCCAGAAGTTCAAAACACTACACAATTGCAATTGAATCAGCACTAATCACTCGCATCAAAAAGTATGATAAATAATAGAGGGGCTAAACACTCATCCACACAATTAACTCAACAAAAATTCATATCATACGTTCACCATGTTGTTTGCATCAAGTCCTTTGGAATCTGAGAATCAGAAGGTCTTTCCAGGGTTGTAATGTGGCTTGAGATTCAAAGAAAAAAAGACAAACGAGGGTTGTTCCTATTTTAGGGAAGCATCCGAATCATAACTCTTTTCCCTTTTCCTTCATACCTTCAACTTTTTCACCCCTTCTTCTTTTTCATTCATAGCTCGATGTTTCTCTCTTTTTTTTTCAACAATAGTTTTCTTTCAAACATTGTTTTTCTTTTGTTTTCTCTTCTTTTTTTTTTTTTTCAAGCTATGAATTTCTTTCGTTCTTTGCAAATTACCACCTACAACTTACTCTTCTTTTGATTATGACTCTCCCCAACTTGGAGATCAACCTGTATTTAGATTATATGAATGCTCCTCTACTTCTATGAAGGTCAAAGAGAAAACACATCACCAAATTTTATGGTTGATGGTCCAAAACAAAACTTTTTATTGAGATCAAAACTCACCAGGTTTTTCCTTGGTGCATATGATGAACTTTACCTTGATCTCAGGCTCAAAGAATGGTTAGCAAGGGATCACACTCTCACAGAAAAAAAACTCTCAGATTCAAACAATTGCCTAAATCACTTTCACAGATTTCCACACGCGATGCGACAACCGGTTTAGCATGATACAAACAAGTCAAAATAATTGATGGTCTCCTGCATATAGTAAACAATGGAAAGCTTTCCTCACAATGGTTAAGGCTAAGCCGATCCAACAGAACAGTGTACCATAAAGAACTTATGCAAAGTATTTACTAACAACTTACGTTTCATACACACAGTAGAAGTTTGAGTTTGAAAATTCATACCTGACTTGTTACTTATTGAAAAAGAAAGTGAAAACTGAAATTTTTGAACATCCACTCACTACCACTTTCACACATGTTGCTCCATTGTTGGTATTTTGCTTGAGATTTTCTTTGCGTTTTCAGGAATACTCACTCTAAATTGGGGGCAACATAAATGAAATAAAACATTCAAACATAAAGCAAGGTCAACAATATCATCATATCCATTAGCAAACATAGGATCAGTGTCATCCGCTTTCTCTTGTGGTGGGTTATTGGTTTCAACACCTGTCCCCCCCCTTTCTGGACAAGGGTTGGGTTCCAGCCAACCATAATCTGCGGATTCTCTAACGACCGCGCCTCACCGAGTTACACCCGAGGCGCGCCAAACTCTCTGTTTGACTTTGCGGCGCGCTTTCTTGCTCCCGCGGCGCGCCAAACTGTTTGTTTGGCTTCGCGACGCGCTTTCTTGCTCCCGCGGCGCGCCAAACTGTCTGTTTGGCCTCGCAGCGCAGTGATTGCACTCACCTAGCGGGTTTGCGAAGATAAGATGATGCAGAAAAATAATAGATGAAAAACAAAAGAACTTACTCCGTTGGGTTGCCTCCCAACAAGCGCTTCGATTAACGTCGCATGGCTCGACGGTTGATATCTTTCTCTTATGTGCTCAAAAGTGAGATTGTGCACACTTCTCTATCAAATTCTCCCCCAAGGTAGTTCTTTAACCGTTCTCCATTAACGGTCCAGCTTTCTTTAGTCTTACTATCCTCAATAGTAATAGCACCATATGATTTAACTTCCTTGATTAAGAATGGTCCTGACCATTTAGACTTTAGTTTCCCTGGGAAAAGCTTAAGTCTAGAGTTGAATAGTAGAACAAGGTCTCCCACTTTGAACTCTTTCTTCTTAATTCTCTTGTCGTGATACCGCTTCATATTTTCCTTGTACATCTTATTGGATTCATATGCTAAGTACCTGAATTCTTCAAGCTCATGGATTTGATTCTTCCTTTTCTTATAAGCCAAGCTATCATCTCTATTGAAGAATCGTAAAGCCCATAACGCCTTGTGTTCCACCTCAACCGGGAGGTGGCATGCTTTACCATAAACCATTTGAAACGGAGATGCACCAGTTGGTGCTTTGTACGCTGTCCTATAGGCCCACAAGGCATCATCAATTCTTGCCGACCAGTCTTTTCGGGATTCTGATACAGTTTTCTCCAAAATATTCTTGATTGCTCTGTTTGAGATTTCTGCTTGCCCGTTGGTTTGGGGGTGGTATGGTGATGCTATCTTATGGTTGATATGATACTTATCCAGCACCTTAGCTACCTGCTCATTAACAAAGTGAGACCCACCATCGCTTATAATCACTCGAGGCATCCCAAAGCGTGTGAATATGTTTCGATTTAGAAATTTTAGCACCATTTTGGCATCCGCTTTTGGTGTAGCGATGGCTTCTACCCACTTGGAGACATAATCCACTGCAACTAGAATATATTCATTAGCAAAAGATGGAAGAAAAGGCCCCATGAAATCTATGCCCCAACAATAAAAAACTTCTACTTCAATAATGGTTTGAAGCGGCATCTCATCACGTTTACTTATCCTTCCAACTCTTTGACATTTGTCACAATTCTTTGCATGATGGTGAGCGTCTTTGAAAATAGTAGGCCAGAAAAATCCGGATTGGAGAACTTTTGTTGCCGTCCTCCATCCGTTGAAATGCCCACCTCTAGGTGCATTATGACAGTGCCACAAAATTTGTTGTGCTTCTTCTTCAGTTACACACCTTCTTAAAATGCCATCCTTACCTATCTTAAACAAATATGGGTCATCCCATACATAATATTTTGCATCAGCTACCAACATTTTCTTCTTATTCCAATCAAAGTTTTCTGGTATGATACCTGTTGCTTTATAATTAGCAAGATCGGCGAGCCAAGGTCTTATTTGGAGTTGAAAAAGTTGCTCATCCGGGAATTCATCATTTATTTCAGCTTCTTGGTTAGTGACGTTTACATTGACCAAACGGGATAAATGATCTGCTACCACATTTTCTGTACCTTTTTTATCTCGGATTTCTATGTCAAATTCTTGCAAAAGGAGAACCCAACGAATGAGCCTTTGCTTCGAATCCGGTTTAGTAAGTAGTTATTTAATGGCCGCATGGTCTGTGTGGATTACCACTTTTGACCCAATGAGATAGGATCTAAACTTTTCAAGGGCATACACTATGGCTAGCAATTCTTTTTCTGTGGTGGCGTAGTTGACTTGAGCATCATTTAATACCTTACTTGCATAGTGTATGACATGAAATACCTTTCCTTTTCGTTGGCCTAATACTGCACCAATGCCATAATCGCTAGCATCACACATTAGTTCAAAAGGGTTTGTCCAATCGGGTGCTACGATCACAGGTGCGGTGGGCAGCCGGTCTTTTAGGTCATTGAAAGCTTGAACACAAGATTCATCAAAATTAAAACATGTACCTTGGTTGAGTAAATTACTCAATGGCTTGGCAATCTTTGAAAAATCTTTTACAAATCTTCTATAGAATCCCGCGTGACCTAAAAAACTTCTTACTCCTTTGACGTTTATTGGAGGTGGAAGTTTTGAGATTACCTCCACCTTGGCTGGGTCCACTTCAAGTCCTCTGGAAGATGCTTTGTGTCCGAGTACAATTCCTTCAGTCACCATGAAATGGCATTTCTCCCAATTTAATATCAAATTGGTTTCAATACATCTTCCAAGTGCCACATCCAAATTATTCAAACACATCTCAAAAGTTTTTCCAAATACGGAGAAGTCATCCATGAATACTTCAATACTTTTTTCAATGAGGTCGGAGAATATGGCTTGCATACACCGTTGGAAAGTAGCTGGAGCATTACATAATCCAAATGGCATCCGTCGATACGCGAAAATTCCAAATGGACATGTAAAAGCTGTCTTCTCATGATCTTCTGGGTTCACCACGATCTGATTATACCCGGAATACCCATCTAAAAAGCAATAGTAATTCTGCCCCGATAACCTCTCAAGCATTTGATCCATGAATGGTAGGGGAAAATGATCTTTCCTCGTAGCTTTGTTGAGTCTACGATAATCGATGCACATTCTCCACTCGGTTACTGTTCTTGTTGGTATGAGTTCATTCTTGTCATTACGGATCACCGTCATGCCTCCCTTCTTTGGTACAACATGTACCGGACTCACCCATGCACTATCAGAAATTGGGTAAATCATACCTGCTTCTAGAAGTTTGATCACCTCTTTCCTAACTACCTCTTTCATTGTTGGATTTAGTCTTCTTTGCGGTTGGGCTACCGGTTTGAATTCTTCTTCTAACATAATCTTGTGCATGCAATAGGCAGGACTTATTCCTTTCAGATCCGCCAATACCCATCCAATTGCCGCTTTGTTCTTTTGGAGAATTTGAATGAGTCGTGCCTCTTCGTCTGGAGTCAACTTAGAACTGATAACGACAGGTTTATCTCCTTCTTTATCTAGAAAGACGTACTTCAAATGAGATAGGAGTAGCTTTAATTCTATCTTTGACTCTTTAGCTCCTTTTTTTAACTCTAAATCCTCTATCTTTTCCGCCTTTGTGACTGTGTTGCCACCTTTTTCTAATTCCTTTAAAAACAACTCAATCTCTTTTTCTTCTTCTTGAGTAAGTACATTGAAAGATTCAACAAGAGATCTCTCTAAAGGGCTAGATAGATGAATTTGGTTCGCCACTTCCTTTACACTCTCTTCAGTAACATCCATGCGAAAGCAGTCATTCTTATCTTTTGGTTGCTTCATGGCATCGAAGAGATTAAAGCATACCTCTTCATCTTGAACTCTTAACTTCATTATACCATCATCAATGTCGATCATCATTCGGGCTGTTTTTATGAATGGTCTCCCCAGAATGATAGGTGACTCCTTGTCCTCTTCCATGTCAATCACAATGAAGTCTACCAGAAACAAGAATTTGTCAACTTTCACTAACATGTCTTGTGCAACACCGTAAGGTAGAGTGGTTGATTTATCTGCTAACTGTAAAGTCATTCTTGTTGACTTCATCTCAATATTTCCCAACCGCTCTACTATTGATAGAGGAATTAGATTGATACTTGATCCTAAATCAATCACTCCATTCCCGATATTTTGATTTCCAATTGTAACCGGCAATGTGACTCTTCCGGGGTCTCTTTCCTTTTGAGGAAGGCGTGATATTATGGCACTACATTGTGCATCAAGTAGAACAACTTCTTCTTCTTCCGGTCTTTTCTTCTTTGTTAAGATATCTTTCATGAATTTGGCATACTTTGGCATTTGAGCAATTGCTTCGGAGAATGGAATATTAATTTGTAATTGTTTAAAAATTTCCATAAACCTTGCATATTGCTTGGCGTGGTCCTTCTTTGATGGCGCATGAGGGTATGGTAAATGTTGACTGGGTATCACGTTGCTTGCCAACTTTTCTCTACTGCTTCTTCTTTTCAGCTTTTCTTTCTTTTTGACTTCTTTATTCACATTCTCTTCTTCAGCATTAGTATTGATAATTTCATATTCTTCATCTTCTCCGTCATGTTTTTCAGCTTCCTCTTCCGTATTATCTTCAACCATGTTCCTTTCAGTTTCATTATTACTTCCTTTTTGCCCAGTCTTTGTCACTACCGCTTTGCAGTGCTCTTTTGGATTCTCTTGAGTGTTGGCTGAGAATGTTGCATTTGACTGATTAGCTGCAAGTTGTTTAGCCAGTTGACCCACTTGAGTTTCCAAACTTTTTATTGCTGCCTCTTGATTCTTGTTATTCGTCATTGACATTTGTATGAACTGATTCATGGTCTCTTCCAACTTAGATTGTCCTCCTTGTTATTGTGGCGACGGTTGAGTGTAAGGTTGAAAGGCTTGTTGTTGATATCCTTGATTCTGTGGCCTTTGTTGATAACCTTGATTGTTATTCCTTGGTGGATACCCTTGTTGATATGGAGGATTCTGACATTGATTCTGCCTTTGTCCTTGGTTATTGTTCATGTAATTCACTTCCTCTTCCAGAACTGGTGGACAGAATCCTGTTTGATGATCTCCCTTGCATAACTCGCACTTAGCAACTTGATAAGAGTTAGATACCCCATTCAGCTCCTTGATTTGTTGTGGTAATTTAGACATTTGTTGTGCCAAAAGTTCCACTTGGGACGTTAGTAGCTTATTCTGGGCCAGCAGAGCATCACTGTTATTCAACTCCAATACTCCCGGTTTCCTATCTCTGACCGTTCGATCATGGTTGCCCTGACGATCATTTAGAGCCATTCGCTCTATTATCTGAGTAGCTTCAGCAGGTGTCTTGGACATAAGTGAACCACCAGTTGTGGCATCCAAGAGAATCTTGTTTGTAGCTGTGAGACCGTTACGGAACATGTGGATTTGGTCAACTTCCGCAAAACTGTGTCCTTTGCACTTTCTCAACATAGCTTTATACCTTTCCCATGCTTCATTCAATGATTCATTACTGCCTTGAGAGAATACTGCTATTGCTGTCTTTGCTTCAAAGAATCGGTTTTGAGAGTAAAACCTTTCCAGAAATTTTTCTTCTAAGGTATTCCAATCAGTCATCACTGTATCGGGTTGATCCAGATACCAATCTTTTGCCTTAGATAACAAAGAGTGTGGGAACAGCCTCTTGAACAGTGCTTCTTCATCAGCTTGAGCTACACCAGTTGTACCTGCTAACTCATAGAATCTAGTGAGATGTGTATATGGATCTTCGTGATCCAATCCGGCGAAAGGGCTTGCACAAACCAACTGTATGATACCGGTCTTCAATTCTGAAATCCGCCCGTTGGCGGCACTTCTAGCGAACTGTGGGTTGAGCCTTGGGCTATTAGCACATGGACCAGTAGCAGCCATGTTGACAACAGTAGGTTGTATAATAACTTCCGGTTCTTCTTCCGTGAATAGTTCGTGAAAGAAGAGTCCTTCTTGCGACTCGTCAATAGCTTCAAGTTGTTGTGACGATGTCGCGGTTGCGTTGTCTCTTGTTCTTGCTATGTTCGCTCTTCTTCGTGCTTTGTTGTTTAATCTCCTAGCGGTCCTTTCGATCTCGGGATCAAAAATAAGTTGATCACTGGTGACTTTACTGCGCATACACGAATTTCTGCACAAACTTACAAACGAGTGAAACAACCAAATCAATGAAATAGTAACAAAAACTCAAAATAAAAACTATTGCAATGCGTGCAATATTGACATCAATCCCCGGCAGCGGCGCCAATTTGTTGAAAGTATTTTTGGGTAAATATTTTCGGTATATATTGTATCCACAGAGATTGGTTTAATATTACTGCCGCTCTATAGTTGTTTATTTTGAGTTACAAAAATAGTTGGGTTTGTTTGTTTGTTCTCAAATTGCATTTAACAGAATAGTAATTAAATGATAAAAAGCTTAAAGACGATTAACAATGGCGAATGAATATGTTGAGTTCTAGGGTTCATCAACCTATTCCTATACAACTTATTAATTAATCCTTATTCGAACAATCATTTGAACCATTATCTTCACTTATCCTCAAATATGATTCCATGTCTGCAAATCAAATTAGATAACTTTTACCGGTATGAGATTCGATCTCTCCAAATATCAATATCGATAATAGTAATTAAGAACGATAATTATGAAAACCCAATCACAATTCCATCTCTGCAAATTGGGATTGAATCAATATAGTAACCTAGGGCAAAAGTTAAAATCCTTTCTTTCGATCAAAGATTCAACAATGGTGTAAAGTAAAAACAAGGTTTCTTATTGATAATAAATTCAAACAATTGTTCATAGGAGATAATTAATGGCATTGTATATTCATAGGTTAACTACTACCTTAAACTCAACAAGAGGAATTTACCTCTCCATAGACATGAAGAACGCACAAGGATTAATAGAGGGATTCATCTTCATCAACGGAATATCTTCGATTGGTAAAGATTTGGCCTTCGATTGTTGTTCTTGGCTGCAAACTCAGAATGCTCTCCTAATTTCGCTTACAAAAGATCTCCTTTACTTGGAAGCTAGGGCTTCTATTTATAAGTTTTGGGCCTTGTAACGCAGCCACCGCGCCTCGGCACACAATGGCGCGGCGCGAACCCAAACAGAGAGTTTGGCGCGTCTCGCCCCTTTATTGGCGCGGCTCACCCTTTAATTCTTCTTCCTTCTTTGTGATTCTTCCTCTCTAGAGCTTTACGCCAACGTGTTTCCTAGTCTTTGCCTCTTAGCTTCAATATCTGCACAATTAACACCCAAAGTGATGCAATTTGTTCTAAGATTAGCTTCGAACCTTGAAAGTTCAATTCTAACTATAAAATCCGTAAAATGCACAAGATCTATTCACTTTTAGCTCAAAAGGTAGTTAATCTAACACATTAAATTACCATTAATTCACTCCTAACATCGAGGCAAGAATCATCAGTTCATGTATACAGGAGACAACAGTGGTCGAAGGGCTGGAGAGTATAGGAAGAGGTTTGAAAAGCCAAAGACTTTTCGACCCAAGACGGATGTCCCTGAGGACAAGTGGGTGAAACCCATTAACTTCAGAGGTAAACATCCAGAATGGCAGATCCAAGGTGCTGGAGCAAATGCTGAAGGCTCTTGGACTGATAGTGGATCTAAGAGGAAAGACTATATATCTCCAAACTACAAAGGAAAGAATCCTATGACTCGAACGTAGTGGAGGCGTTACCAAAGAAACCATAAGAATGGCCAGGAAAACTCAAAGATGATGCAGGCAGGTTTTTCTCACTACCAGCCGAAACCTGTTCAGAGGAGATTGACTGAAGAGCAGGCCAAAGTGGCAAATGAGAGGTTGGCTGCAGGAATGATCCTGGGAAGGAAACTCATCAAAGAATTAGTTGATGATGATGCTCCGATTCTCAATACCGAAAAAGAGCCAGAGTATTCTCCACTGTCGGATGAAGAGGTCGACGGCAACTTTGACATAGAGTCAGATGAATTGTTAGTTGACTGTGGAATTGTATCTGTACTTCCAGCAGAGTTCGACAGAGTATCTGAGGTGTCTGAGAATGAAGATGATTTTCTCCCTGACGAGAATGTAGAAGAGACGCCTGTTTGTTATTATGTAATGGGAAAAGGAGTAGTGGAAGAGCAAAAGGCTGTGTTTGAGAAGCCAGATCGAGGAATGATGTATCATTTGAAGCCTTTATTCATAAGGGAAAAAGTGGATGGGGTTCCAATAAACAAAGTGTTCGTCGATGGTGGGGCTGCTGTGAACTTAATGACCTATTCCTCACTTCAGAAAGTGGGAAAATCTGAAAAAGATTTAAGACCCCACAATATGGTGCTGTCTAATTATGAGGGTAAGACAAGTGGAATACTTGGAGTAATTCAGGTGAAATTAGTTGTTGGTTCGACTGTCAGGTCAACCATCTTTATGGTGATTGCATCTCAAGCCAATTTCAAGTTACTTCTAGGTCGAGAATGGATCCATGGTATAGGGGCAGTTCCCTCTACTTTGCATCAGCGTGTGGCCATTTGGAGGCCAGATGGTATAGTGGAAAATGTTGAAGCTGACCAAAGCTATTACAAAGCAGAAGAGGTGTATTCTTCTGATGAAAGTGTGTCTAAGTATCTGAAATTGGACCCAAATTATGGTTTCATTTGGAATAAAGAAGATCCTAATGAACCATTGAATCATGAAAGTCCTCTAGAGGAGAGGACAACAGTCAAAGATGATGACCACTAAGTCAGAATACCTGGCTCGAATAACGGCTTATTTGGCCGAGAACAAGTAAAAAACGGCTTTAGAAGCCGAACTAGAGAAAAATATGGCCATTGAGGCCATGATGGTAAAAAATGCAAACAATCAGGAAATCGATCACCAGGTCGAAAGGTTTGATGGGATATACGATGACGAACCTTTAGGCTTCGAAATGGATCCATTAGGATCGGTAAAAAGAATGCAAGCGCAAGATCCTCTTGAGGAAGTTGACTTAGGTGACGGAGTCACTAGAAGACCTACTTATGTAAGTACAAAACTTACAAGTGACCTAAAGACCAAGTTGGTTCGACTGTTGAAAGAATATATGGATTGTTTTGCATGGGATTATAATGAAATGCCTGGTTTAAGTCGAAGTGTGGTTGAACATCAATTACCTTTAAACCCAGGAAAGAAACCTATCAAGCAACTTCCTAGAAGATTTGCGCCAGAGGTTTTGGAAAAAATCAAAGTAGAAATTGAAAGATTGCTGAAAAGCAAGTTTATTCGAACTGCGAGGTATGTCGAATGGTTAGCTAATATAGTGCCTGTAATAAAGAAAAATGGTAGCCTTCGTATATGCATAGATTTCAGAGATTTAAATAAGGCTACCCCTAAAGATGAATATCCCATGCCCGTTGCTGAAATGTTAGTCGATTCCGCAGCCGGATTTGAATATCTCAGTTTATTAGATGGATATTCAGGTTATAACCAAATTTTTATAGCTGACAAAGATGTACCTAAGACGGCGTTTCGATGCCCAGGTGCTTTAGGAACTTATGAATGGGTAGTAATGCTCTTTGGTTTAAAAAATGCTGGAGCTACATACCAACGAGCTATGAATTCCATGTTTCATGATTTTATTGACAAGTTTATGCAGGTTTATATCGATGATATTGTAATAAAATCTAACTCTGAAAATGGTCACTTAGACCATCTTCGACAGTCTTTTGAACGAATGAGAAAATATGGACTCAAAATGAATCCTTTAAAATGTGCTTTTGGTGTCCATGCAGGGGATTTCTTGGGGTTCGTGGTTCACAAGAAAGGTATTGAGATAAACCAGAACAAGACGAAAGCAATCTTGGAGCTAAAGGCGCCAGAAACAAAGAAACAACTCCAGTCATTGTTGGGGAAAATTAATTTCTTGAGGAGATTTATTTCAAATCTAAGTGGCAAAACGAAGATTTTTTCACCACTTGTGAAGCTCAAGAATCAAGATCAATTCAAATGGGAGCAAGAACATCAACAGGCGTTCGACCAAATAAAAGCTTATTTAACTAAGCCTCCTATTTTGTTACCCCCCAATAGGACAAAAAGTATGAAATTGTACATAGCTGCATCAGGTTCGACAATTGGGAGCATGTTAGCCCAAGAAGATGATAATGGCGTCGAAAGAGCTATATATTATCTAAGTCGAACCTTAGTGGATGCTGAAACTAGGTATAATGACATTGAAAAATTATGTCTATGCTTGTATTTCTCATGTAATAAACTTAAGCAATATATAAAGCCTGTTGATGTGTATGTGTCCTCTCATTTTGATGTTATTAAACATATGTTGTCTAAACCAATTTTGCATAGTCGAATTGGTAAATGGGCTTTGGCGTTAACTGAGTTCTCTTAAACATATGTTCCTTTAAAAGCTATGAAAGGACAAGTTGTGGCTGATTTTATAGTCGAACATGGGCTAGTTGAGCTATCTGCAAATTTAGTCGATCAAAATAACTGGAAGTTGTTTTTTGATGGTTCTAGTCACAAAAGTGGATCAGGAATTGGAGTCTTAATCGTTTCTCCTCAAAGACTTCCAACCAAGTTCCACTATAGAATGAAAGATGTATGTTCTAATAACGAAGTCGAATACGAGGCCTTAATAACAGGTTTAAGAGCCCTAATAGATTTGGGGGAAAAGCGAGTTGAAATTCGAGGTGATTCTGAGCTGGTAATTCGACAAATCAAGAAAGAGTATAAATGCATCAAAGAAAATCTATTAGTGTACTATGCAATAGTGGTACGCTTGTTAGAGAAATTTGAACATGTCGAGATCTTGCATGTACCAAGATCTGAGAATTACATTGCCAATGAATTGGCACAGATTGCTTCTGGCTATAGAGTTTCTAAAAATAAGTTAGAAGATATGGTCGATATCAAAGAGAAAGAAACTCATGAAGTGTTAGACAGATTGGGTCAATTGTCGACGTCAAAACTTGGGGGGCTAGGAGACGAAGTTGAAAGTGAAAATTGGCATGCCTTGGAAATTTTTGCCATCGATAATATGACAAGTTCTGATTGGAGAAACCCATTGGTTCAATACCTAAGTAATCTAGTCGGAGGAACTGATCGAAAGATTAGGTACAGAGCTCTAAACTATGTGATATTGGGAAATGATTTATACAAGAAAACAACTGAAGGTGTATTGTTGAAATGCTTAAGTGAAGCTGAAGCATATTTGGCTGTGTCAGAGGTTCATAGTGGTGTTTGTGGAGTTCATCATTCAGGCTATAAGATGAAGTGGTTGTTGTTTAGACAAGGTTTATATTGGCCAACAATGTTAAAAGATTGTATTGAATATGCAAGAGGGTGCCAAGAGTGCCAGAAATTTTCAGGTATTCAACATGTTCCAGCCAGTGAATTGCATGCTATTGTCAAACCTTGGCCTTTTAGAGGATGGGCTTTGGATTTAATAGGAGAAATCAAACCTGCATCTTCTAAACAACAAAGATTCATTTTAGTAGGAATAGATTATTTTACTAAATGGATAGAAGCAATTCCCCTGGTTAATGCTGATCAAGAAGCAGTGATTAGTTTTATACAAAAACACATTATTTACAGATATGGAATTCCAGAAACTATCACTACTGATCAGGGATCATTCTTTATTAGTCGAAAGATGCAAGCTTTTGCAGCAGAAACAGGATTTAAATTGCTAACATCCACTCCGTATTATGCTCAGGCTAATGGTCAAGTCGAAGCTGCTAATAAAATTATTATAAATTTGATAAAAAAAGCATGTGGGGAGAAAGCCAAGAAATTGGCATCAAACGCTCGACCAAATCCTGTGGGCTTGTCGGACGTCACCAAAGGAAGCAATAAATACTACCCCATTTCGTTTGACTTTTGGGCATGATGTTGTGTTGCCTGCAGAAATTCATCTACAGTCGGCTAGAATTCAACGACAAAACAATCTTTCGTCAGATGAATACTGGGGTATGATGTTAGACGAATTAGTAGAGTTAGACGAAGAACGACTAATAGCGTTGGATAGGTTAATAAGACAAAAGAAAAAAGTAGCGAAAGCTTACAACAAGAAAGTAAAAGAGAAAACATTCATGGTAGGTGATTATGTGTGGAAAGTTATTTTACCCATGGATCAAAGGAATAAGTTATTGGGTAAATGGTCCCCAAGTTGGGAAGGACCGTTTAAAATTTTGCAAGTGTTTTCAAATAACGCATTTGAAATTGAAGAACTGAATTCAGATGGTCGAATCTTGAGGATAAATGGTAAATATTTGAAAAAATATAAACCTATACTTCAAGAAATTCGCATAATAGAATAAAAAACTAAGAGATTACATTAAAATGGCCAAGACTTGGCCAATCATTACAAAAAGTTCCTTATAAAGTACGTTGGCAGTCATTACAAAATATAGCCAGTTAGTCGAAAATAAATTACAAAGTTGGAAAGTTGTTCCTAAAATAGGCTAGCTTGGCTGACTCAAAGTCAATTTTCGAGTCAAGTCGAGACAAATTTTGTCTAAGTTGTCGAATGTTGCTTTCCAATTTGAGGGCATTCTCACCATGACCAAGTCCTTTCAAGACTTCTTGATCAATAGTTTCAGGCGAAGGGATTTCCTCAGTTTGAGCCAAAGTGATTTTCTCTTGTTCAAGATCTTGAATCTTCTTGTTAAGAGCATCGATTTGGTTTAGGAGCAGGGACTTCGACTTGAGCAGTAGGATCAGGTCCTGAAAGGTCTAAAATTGAGATTAGAACACTGCCATTGGTAATAAAGAAAACGAAAGTAGACATAAAATACTTACTTATGGTAAGTTGATCCTCCAATTTGTCGAACGCAGTATTCAGTTTCTTAATGAAAGAATCTCCATCAAACAGCTGGTAATATTCAGACCACCACTCGCTGAATTCTTTAGTTGTGAAGTAAGAGTTTTGAAAAGTAAAAGTTGGATGTTCCAAAGATTGTTTGTTATGAAACTGTAAGCAGTCGAGATGTTGACGAGCTGTGAACGGTCGACCGGAGTAACAAATGTCACCATCATGGGAATACAAGCTTTTGGGCAGCATTTGACTCAAACCAAATTGTCGAGAGACCAAATTTGGTTGATAACTTACAAACCCATAACACTTACCGGTCGACTCAATGCGATGAGAGAGAAGCGTTGGGGTCAGAAAAGCAGCCCAAATAGCATTCAATTGAGCTCGAAGGGTTGGAGTGTTCCCAAGGAAAACAGCTTTAAACCAAGTAGGCCCAAAGCATCGATTGGAGAAAGGGGCCATGGAAGCATTGAATGTTTTACACTCAGAAAACAACCTCACATATTTGAGGAGGTTGGGCCTGTTAGACTCATCTTGAGGAGTTTGAAAGGCAAGTTTGATGCCTTCGATCCTCCGGTCATACATGACCTCTAGAATGGACCTAGAAACAGTATAACCAATATGTGACTCAAAGGTCGCATTCAACCAGTGTTGCAAGAGCCAATAAGGTCCCGACAGAGAGAGTTGTTTTGGAGTTTCATGCAGGCGTTTGATCCTTAAAGACGCTATACCTAAGGTATGGTAAAGATAAGCAAGGAGAAGCTTACCTAAAGTGACATTTCGACCTTCATGAATTTGGATGGCCAAGGGTATGTAATCCTTAGCAATCTGAACTGATCCTGGACAAAACAGATAGTATGAAAGCCAATAGGTGAGGAAGGCAACATGCTCTTCGTCAGAGACTTCTTCTGTCGACTTGTCATAATGATCTTGCATATATTTGGTAATGGTAGCGTTGGTGAAGTTGAAATTCATTTCTGTTGGAAGAGTTGGGTCGAAGAGCTCACCCAAAGGTGAAAGCCCTGTGATAGCAGCCACGTCGAAGAGAGTGGGAGTCATCATCCCACAAGGAAGGTGAAAGGTGTTGGTCGAACCTTCCCAAAAAAATATCGAAGCAAGCAGCATAGGAGGACAAACCCTATGACCAGTTCTGGATAATTGTATGGCGTCGAAGATGCCCAATTCTTCCCATCTTTGTTGCTTCTTCGCCTGGACTTTGTTAAGCCAAGCTAAGTACTCTTTGTTGCCAAGAGCTGGGGTCGAACGAAACATCCTAAGTGTAGGGTCCATAAACTTCAAGTCGAGAGGACGCGGTTTGTCAAAAGCTACAGGCATGGTGGTTTGAAAACAAGGAAAGAAACCAGCGGTTTGTTCTGGATGGAGAATGATGATCTGGTAATGGCCCTGAGAAAGCCATTAGTTTATCAGTAATTTGGAAAGGGATTAACATCTGGTTTTGCCAAATAATGGCTTTGGCTTCTGTGAGGTTGGGTTGAGGAACAAAATCCAACCCTTGTTCTTCCTCTTCACGAGACATAATAAACCCTAAAGGGTTAGAACCTGTAGCATAAACGGTAGTGTTGGTGTTGGCAGAAGCCATTGTTGTTGTGTTTGGAAGAGGAGAAGAAAACAGTTTGAAGGTTAGAGAAGAAGAGTGTTTTTCTGAAACGTTTGAGAAGAAAAGAAAAAGAGAAGAAACTTGCACATACATATATGGCTGTAGTGACGTCAGCAAAATCGTGCAAAAAGAAGTTGTTGAAATCAAAGGTCATGTCAAAGAAACGCCTTGGAAACTGGTTTTTAGAAAGTGGGGAGCAGTTATAGCCCACTACCTAAGATTTAGGTAATAATTAGTGCCTAGGGATGTGCAAAGTAATCATGGCGTCAAAAGAGAACAAAAGTCGAAATCTAAAAAAGAAATGAAACGCCATTTTTCTCTTTCCTGAAGTCAGTCGAAAGAAGTCGCTTGGGGGCAATTTGTTACCCTAGGATTTCGACTTGCTAAATAATGGTAAGTAACCTCTAAAACAGGTGAGATTATTAAAGAATTTAAGGCAAAAAGTTTGATTAAATAGTTTTGTTTAGTCAAGACTAACGTTCGACTACCAATAAACCGTCATTGCCAAGGTTCGACTAAAATTAGTCAATATACCATACAGGTTCGACTAGAACAGACAGAAAAAACTTAGACGTTTTGTTTAAGTATAGCCATGAAGTCGGAGAGCATCAGAAGTCAAAGGAGGCAGTTTTAAGCAGTTTTCTGGCAGTTCTCACAGGAAACGTGGAGGGCTCGTAGTTGAAGATATTGCATGTCGAAGACACGTGTTGGCTGATAATCAGTCGACCGTTAGTAGTAGTTATTTTATTTTTCCTATTTAAGCAAGTTCAATAGGAGCAGTTTATGGTCCGCATTTTCTACAAAACACAAGTAAACTCAAATCTCTGTGCAAAATGAGTGACGAGTGCAACTTTGGAATGTACGTATGCGTAGCAGTCTAATTTATGCAATCATTTTATGTTATATTTCATTTTCAGTGCACATTTACTGCTTTCTATTGCTTTTAGTTATTTTAAAAGCCTTTAATTTCAGTATTTACTTTTACTTTAAAGTTATTGCTGCATTTAATACAGACTAGATACACGTAATAAACAAATTAAAGCAATTAGTCCTGGAATATTCTAGTTGATTCCGCAAAAAGGAAACTAGCGCTTGTTTACCATATTTCTGGGTAAACACAAGGCCAAACAATACAACCTCGAAGTAGATACATAATACCATGGGGAAGGGGAAAAGAGGAATAATAGAACCAACAGTGCAATAGGTCTGACACGAGTAATAATTTAAAAGAAAAATAAATTAGGTTAGGTTTTAGGGTTACCGACTGGTCGAGCTTTGACGGTTGGCTAACCCTGAAAATTGGAAAAGGAAAAAACAAACACAAAGGGGGTGTGTGTATGGCAAGTTCATTGATATTGAATATAAAACCATAATTTTTAAATCAGCAAGGCAAAAATAACTAATTAAATTAAAAGGCAAAAACAAATATTTAAATTAAAAGGCAAAAATAAATATTTAAATTAGAAGAATAGAATCAGGGACTTAGCTTTGATCTGATATGGTGTGTGGTCGAAGGATCTTGATTAATCCTGAGTCAATGTGGTGGAGGTCTAGCAAGATCCAATGGAGGAGATTGAGGATGAGTTCGCAAATATCCACGAGAAAGAGGAACAGCTCGAATGTACCTCGCAATAAAAGATAAGAAAAATATTAGTAAGAGATATATAATAATGATGCATGAACAAAATAAAAAAACACTAACAATTTTAATCAGAATACGTCTAAAAACAACAAATTCTAAAGAGAATATTAACAATTAACTAAGATATGTTTTGGTATTTTTAATGTGAAAAATAAAATATAAATTAAAAAACATATTTTATGTATTTTTGAATATAAGGAAATAAAACAATTGCTAAAACAAAATTAAAATAGAAACAAGTAAAAACAAAATAGAATAGAATGAGTTCCATTCAACAAGGAAAAGGGAGGTGTGTGCAGCATGTAGTTTTGCAAATAGGAACTGAATTAGATTAGGCTCAAAGACTAAAGCCCAAATAAAATAAGTTGTCCAAGGTGGATGCTAGACTGGAAAATGGTGTTTGAAGAGAAAAAATAAAAAAAGTTGGGCCAAGACATGTAGCCCACTCGGATCAAGCTAATCCCCAAGAAACCTTAGACAAACATGTGAGTCCACCTCCTATCTTCTTCCTCGTTTCTCACGCCCCTGTATCTTCTTCTTCTCACGCTCATACTTCTCTGCTTCAGTTGACAACCACAAGAACACATCTCCTCTCTCATTCAAATTCAGCAAAAACCGGCCCTCTCATATTTATCTCTACTTGTCGTTCCAAATCGAATTTAATGAATAACACACACAAGCTTCCTTGTTCAATTACAATCGTCGCATTTAACAATCCTACACAATAGTTAGTTAAAGATCATAAGAGAGTTACCGGATCGTGATTTCACAGAGGAGGAGCGGCGGACTCGATGGCGGCGCGGTTGCCGTGAACGGAGCTTCCGATTCGGCTTCTTCTCTCTTCGATTTTGTTTTCGATCTCCGCAGTTTGTTATTGTTGCGATTGAGTGATGTGCTGCGAATCCGGATGCCGTAGTTTGGATGGCAACTGATGTTCAGTTGTGCGAAGAGGATCTGAGTCGGCTGGGTCTCGTCGAACACGGGGGTGTTGATGCCGAATCGAGGCGACGATGGAAGTGGTTGGTCGGAAGCTGAACGGTGTTGTTGATGTCGCGCGAACGTCTTATGAAGGTGTTGCGTCTGATGCTGGAACGGTGATGATGATGTTGATCGCCATGGTTGGTGAATCGGATGCTGAACGATTTGGTGTTGTGCAGGCATGAGGTTGCTCCGATGGTGTTGAACGTTGCAGGTTAATGTGTGGCGCTGGCATCGGATATCCTCCTTCTTCTTTCACCATCTGCAGATTTGTCCTTTCATGTTCTTCGATTCACAAAGAAAACACACACAAAATCCACATAACAATTTAAGTCAATACAAAACTTGAACATAGTTTGTTAGAATGAATTGGATTTGAGTTTTGCTGTAAGAATATAGTGTAGTTGTATGTTTTGCAAAAAGATTGATCTTTGTGTAGTCTTGGCTTATTCAAGGATCGCTTGAGACTAATGAAGGATTTGTTATTGTAACTTCTTAAAGGTGAATTGGTTTTGGAGTTAATGTGTGGAGGTTAGTAGTATATGGTTACGGAGTTTGATGGAAAGCTGATGTGGTATATACAGTGAATAGAAAATCGGCCAGAATTATGTACAAAGGATGGCTTTTATATGTTAGAAAATAAGGGTTTGTGGAATGTATGTACGTGAAAGTGATAGAGAAAAAAGGGTTTGTGTCTAAGGATTGGTAACGTGAGTCCCCCCCGTTAGGTTAGGATTTTGTACCTATATATAACATAAAATTAGGTTAGAATAAAGCCCCTAATTAACAAAAATGATAAAAAGCCCAAAAATTAAATATTTTTTGATTGGGAATTATAATTATTTTAATTAATCGTGGTCTTCTTCTAAAATGTGACAAAGATCTATTTTCGAATATTTTATGAATTTATGATAAAAATGCAAAAAGTGGAAAAAAGTAATATGCATGAAAATATTAATTAATTACATGGAAAAAACTATTTTTGTTATTTTTGAATGTTTTATGGATTTTATTGATTTTTTGATAAAAATGAAGTTAGAATAAAATAAAAAAATATAAACTGATAAAAGGGGAAAAGTGTTAGAAGTGGGATTCGACCCCGGGACATCTCAGTCGTGCGTCTTTTGTCCTCAAATTCTTACCAATTGCGCTATGTCAATTATTCGAAATGAAATGACATTCACAATTATAAGAGGGCAAATTTTGGGGTATGACAGCTGCCCCTGTTCAATCTTCTTACACTTGAGGATGTAGATCGGCTTGGGTGCCTGTCGGAATCCGAAAGTGGAAGAGGATTGAACACTAGAATACCAAGATATTTGCCCTTGATGATGCAGGGACTTTTTCGGAGATGGGCTTAGAGATGCCATCCAGGCAGAGTGTTGTCAGAGATGGGCTTAAAGATGTCATCGTATGTTAGACCGTATCTGAAGGATATACTTAGGATGAGTTGTACGTTAGACTAGAGGATGGGTCGTGCGTTAGACCGGATCCAATTTGCATCGGTAGATGTCTGGAAAGCCGTGCGTTAGGCTGAAGGATGAGTCGTACGTTAGACTGAATCCAATTTGCATCAGTAGATGTCTGGAAGGTCGTGCGTTAGGGTGAAGGATGAGTCGTGCATT
This sequence comes from Vicia villosa, assembly GCF_029867415.1. Lineage (NCBI taxonomy): Eukaryota > Viridiplantae > Streptophyta > Magnoliopsida > Fabales > Fabaceae > Vicia > Vicia villosa. The sequence goes on along the minus strand of NW_026705294.1, from coordinate 55,623 downwards.
AGACTGAATCTAATTCGCATTCGTAGATGTCTAGAAGGCCGTGCGTTAGGCTGAAGGATGAGTCGTGCGTTATACTGAATCCAATTTACATCCGTAGATGTCTGGAAAGCCGTGCGTTAGGCTGAAGGATGGGTCGTGCGTTAGACCGGATCCAATTTGTTGTCAGAAAGAGCCGTGCGTTAGGCTGTTCCTTTTGAATGGATTTAAGATTTGAATTATTGCGTTGATCATCTTTGTAATGTACCTGTAAGATAATATTCACTTGGTAACAATGTCAGTTTTATGCAATGTTTATGATGCATGTAATGAATGAGATGGAATTCTCAAAATAAATGGGGAACTTTGAATGTTATGTATGAATTATAACTGTATGCAATGTATGAATATGTATGTGATGTATATGATGTATGACTGATGCTGTTTGGAGTGTTCGGAGAAAATAAATCTCTGTATTGTTGTGATTTTGATGTTTGATCTTGTCTTGAAGATGCTCAGCTGGGGATTTATGATTTCTGCTTGGGGATGAGAGCCATTTGAATGTGATCTTGATGTACCCTGACTGGGGATAAGAGAGATGAATGACCTTGTTTGGAAAACAGAGGGGTGTCGGAGAACCGGCAGTGTTGAAGACGTGAATTCCGTTGAGGAACTAAGTCTTTTGTTGAGAGTATTTGAAGATATCTTCTTAATGATTACTCTGTGGGGATATGATCTTGTGGAACCGGTTTTGTAGGAACCATGGATGCCTTGAATATTGCCCTCAGTGATTTATAGCTATTGTCATTCCTGGACTTATATTGATTAGGACACGCCACTGAGTATTGATCGAGATGTCAAACTGGACTTTGCATAGATTTGCCCCTGCTAGTATGGACTTTGGAAAGATTCGCCTCGCGAAGACCTTATGAGATGTGTACTACGGGGGACATGCCCCTAGTACTTAGTATGATGCCTCTGACTGGTCGGGAAGTAGCTTCAGACCCACTTGGGTGCATGCCCCTGATTGTTTTGGCATCCTTGAGAGATTCTCGGAATCTTAACTTGATTGCCCCAGATTGATCGAGAAATAGTTTGAAACCCACTTGGGATGCATGCCTTTGACTGTTTGGCATTTGAGAGATTCTTGGAATCTTGACTTGATTGCCCCAGATTGCTTGGACAAAGCATGTCATGGCCCTTGTATTCGTTACTTCTAATCAACCAAGTCAGTTATAAGAGGTGTTGCTGCTGAAATAGTTTCGTCTGTTGAGATGACTTTTAATCATTAGTCGTACCCTGTGCAAATTCTTTTTGATACTAACATTTGAAATTATGTAGCAAAATATATTTAATAATGAATTCATGAGATGCAATGCATACGTCTGTCTTGAGTTTTTTGAAAAACATTAAAACAAGGGATGTAAAAGCGTGATATTCGTAAAAAGGTGATGTTTGTAAAAAATGAAATATCAACTCAGCATTTGTGGTAAACCTTAAGGAGTCGGGATACCTTTGTTGTGACAGTATGCTTTCGAACTAACCATGCTTCAGTTAGGACTTTTAAGGGTTGTAGCGTGGCTTGGTTCACGGTTTAAGAAACAAAGGATAACGGCTCAAAATTTATTTGTACCCATCCCAATCTTCGTGATGTTCTTCGATCCTATGCTCAGTTAACTTTGCGTTTAAGTCTTAGCGTAGCTTGAAGTCGTAACATTTACTTTTGTTGATGGTTGAAGCACCAGAAGTTGATTCGGACAAGCAGTCGTCCTTCACTTTGTAATTCTTTTTTCTTTTATCGAGGATTTGTAATGACCTCTTTTTTGTCGAGGATTTATAGTGACCTCTTTTTTACTTTGTTATCCCTAACTTTTGCCTGAACAGTTTATTTTGAGATTACAGTCAGCGGGATGTTTCAATTTTGATAAGTCTCCTTCATAGGTTTTGACTTAACATTTTTCTCTTTTTCTTCCTTTTTTATGGATATTGACTGCCTGACTTGAGAATTAAGGGAATCCATCATCACTTGTGTAAACGACAGCTAGTATAATTGAGTTAACTGAGTAATTACCCTGCCCCAGGTTATGATTAAAGGGTTTCAATTTGCACGTGAAATAAAACTCCTACTCCTTAGGCTCAAAGGGGTTAACGAGGGATTAACATCCTTATATCTCCATTGTTTAAGAATTGAAACAATGTCTGTACATCGTCAGCATAGTCCGCTCAAAAGCATACTGTATGAGGTTGCGATATCATTTTCGTCATCCTCCCTTTAAAGGCTTACAGCTTAGCAGGAGTTGAATATCATAAAACATATGCAAGGTAAAGACATAATTTAAAATGAGCGGTAGCGAAATGATTTATTCAAGACAAACATATGCAATGCACTGATGATGATTATTAAAACAGATAATGTCTATCATAAGTCGAATATTTAAACAAACAGAAAAGAAATTGCAAATGGAAGTAGAACTAATGATCCAAAAGTGCATCCTTCTAGACGTTAATCAGTCTTGTCATGACTAGGTATATGAGCGGTGATCATCGCGGGAGTTTTCAGGAGGGTTGAATTTGATTTCCCCATCATCGATCAGATCTTGAATCTTATTCTTCAATGTCTAGCAATTGTTTGTGTAATGTCCAGGACTGTTGGAATGGTAAGCGCACCTCGCATTGAGTTTATAGCCAGGTGTGGAGGTGTTAGCATTTTTAGGAGGGTCCCTCAGAGTAATCAATTCGATCTTCAACAGATGTTGTAATGCTTGAGCCAATGACATATTAATCTTGGTGAATTGACGCTTTGGTACGCTTGGCTTTCGTCGTTATCGTAGAACTGGTGTAGAGATCAGAATTGTCCCCATGGATTGGTTACGTTCATTACGACTCTTCTGATTGTGCACAACATCAGTTATATGAGGTTCCTCAGGTGAATTGAAATCAGTGATCTTGTCATCGATCAAATCTTGAATCCTATGCTTCAATGGTCCACAATCTTCGGTATCATGACCCAGACTATTCGAATGATAAGCACATCTTATATTGTACTTGTACCCTGGAGCCGGATTGGCAGGACTTGAATATGGAGGCAAAAGGGTTATCAAGTTCTGATTGAGCAGTTATTGCAGCATTTGAGACAATGGCATGTGCAATGGAGTAAACTTTTCCGCATATACTGATCCTTTTTCTTCTGGGTTAACAAGGTTATTCAACTCGTCTTGCCCCTTGACCAAGTTCAGAATCAAAACTTGGAACCGGATATTCTGAGCCTGAAGATTTTTGACTGATTGCTCGAAATCCATTTGTGCTGAAATAAACAACGAAAAAGAATGGGAAACCTATTGCGGAAACCTCTTATGCAATGTTTATGAATGTAGATGCAATGTTTTCAAAGATCTTTAGGAAATTTAGTTTGCGACATTAGGAAATGATTGGTCACCGCTTCGTCTGAAGAATCTTGGCTTTTGTCCTTGAATGTCCTTCTTTGAGTATCAAGCTCACCATATCGAGTGGGTCCTCGCCTTTGGTTCGGGATACCTCTGAATTTGAAAGTATATGGCTAGAGGAAAATAAATCCTCTTGCCCCTTGATAGGTGTGATGTCTCTGAATTGGAAGACATATGGCCAGAGGTGACATGCCCCTTGATGAGAATTTAGTCCTTGATAAGGGCACCTGAAATTGTGCGCCCTAAATTCCTAAGATCCTTGAAAAGGTTAGTCAATCTTGTTATGCTTATGATGTCATGATGTCATGATGATATACGAATGCAGTTCATTAGGCACAGTGTGAGATAGTAAGGACAAACAAGTCCTTTTAACAAAACCTGCAAGGAAATGAAGGTTAGTAGCAAACACAAACAAGTCACACAAGTCACATAATTTCCTTAGGCTTGTCTTGCATGGAGTTTAGATCATGTGAGATATCCTTACCCAAAGGTATTTATAAGGATAAGGATGATATCAACAACGGGTTCTACGAGTTATTCAGAATTGTCAGCCCTTCTAAAGCACCATTGGACATGATACATTCGCATCATGCAATGATACATTGAGAAAGGACCTATCTGAATTGTAGTATCGGGTAGCGACTAGGTTCTCAACATTTGTCAAGATTATTCCCCCCCACTACGTTCCTAAAGGCCAAGATGGGTTAAAGGTAACTAAAGGTCCTTGAGCTCCGGCACACCCACAGGCACATACATAGACCTCCCTCATTTGAGAAAGGTGTGCATATGGCTATGAAGTCCTAACTCAAGCGTGAACTTCATATTGACTCATCTCCCACATATGTGAAAGAGGTCGCCATGACTATGTCACTCCTATCCTAAGTGTACTTGAATCCGGGTATAGGATTCGTCCTTCATTTATTTCCCGAAACAGCCCTGAAAAATAAAACAAACAAAGCAAACAATAGAAAACATTTAAGTGAATCCTAAGCTTTTAAGGTAACCCCTCTTTTATAAGAAAATTATCCCCAGCAGAGTCGCCACTTCTGTAATACGGTGAACTGACTTTAAAGAAATGTTGCGGTAAGCAAGAGTCGTCACCGACTTTTATTTTATCCAAATTAACAGAAAGGCTAAAAGAACAGAAAAAAAAACCTTTAAAAGAAATTTTGAGTTCGGGGGGTAATTTATACAAAGGGAAGGTGTAAAGCACCCTTTGCATCCATGGTTTTTCATGAGCTCTTAATTGCTTTGCTCTTTAGTTTTGAAGCCAAAAGTTTAGAAATGTAGAAGAAGAGGAATAAAAAGATTTTTAAGCCAGAGCAAAGCAATTAGGGGAAAATTACCTGGTTAGATGAAAAATGTTCTTTTTAACTTTTCAGGGCTATCCATACCATAGGAGGGTAAGGAAGTCCTTTTATTTGGAGGTTGAAGGGTCATCGAATTATCGTTTGCCATAAGACTGTCTCATGCCATAGAGGGGCAGGTAGTCTAAGGGAGGGATCAGAATAGCCTTTCGTTTAGGGAACCAGAGGATACCTCAGCACTTCGTAGGCAACTTCGAGGGACGAGATCATATTTGGCGAATCGAAGGCAGCATCATTAGGGACTTATGATCTTTTAATGAACTGAGGGCAACATTGCTGAGGTATCCTCGTATTCGAGGGACTTGATTATTCTGCACTGAAAAATACACAAGGCAACGGGCAACAGGCAACACGCAACAAGAGAGGTACCATAAAAGGTGTGTGGGTGCAACAATCACGTGATCGGATTCAATTATATTATCTTGTAATTAGGTGATTCTAATTCAGTTCAAGGTTATCACTCCCTAAGTTACTAACCACACAGTATTATAGTGCAGTTTTTAAGTGCCTTCAAGGCCAAACAATACAACCTCGAAGCAGATACATAATACCATGGGGAAGGGGAAAAGAGGAATAATATAACCAACAATGCAATAGGTCTGACACAAGTAATAATTTAAAAGAAAAATAAATTAGGTTAGGTTTTAGGGTTACCGACTGGTCGAGCTTTGACGGTTGGCTAACCCTGAAAATTGGAAAAGGAAAAAACAAACACAGAGGGGATGAGTGTATGGCCAGTTCCTTGATATTGAATATAAAACCATAATTTTTAAATCAGCAAGGCAAAAATAACTAATTAAATTAAAAGGCAAAAACAAATATTTAAATTAAAAGGCAAAAATAAATATTTAAATTAGAAGAATAGAATCAGGGACTTAGCTTTGATCTGATATGGTGCGTGGTCGGAGGATCTTGATTAATCCTGAGTCAATGTGGTGGAGGTCTAGCAAGATCCAATGGAGGAGATTGAGGATGAGTTCGCAAATATCCACGAGAATAGAGGAACAGCTCGAATGTACCTCGCAATAAAAGATAAAAAAAATATTAGTAACAGATATATAATAATGATGCATGAACAAGATAAAAAAACACTAACAATTTTAATCAGAATACGTCTAAACACAACAAATTCTAAAGAGAATATTTACAATTAACTAAGATATGTTTTGGTATTTTTAATGTGAAAAATAAAATAAAAACATATTTTTTGTATTTTTGAATATAAGGAAATAAAACAATTGCTAAAACAAAATTAAAATAGAAACAAGTAAAAACAAAATAGAATAGAATGAGTTCCAATCAACAAGGAAAAGGGAGGTGTGTGCAGCATGTAGTTGTGCAAATAGGAACTGAATCAGATTGGGCTCAAAGACTAAAGCCCAAATAAAATAAGCTGTCCAAGGTGGATGCTAGACTGGAAAATGGTATTTGAAGAGCAAAAATAAAAAAAGTTGGGCCAAGACATGTAGCCCACTCGGATCAAGCTAATCCCCAAGAAACCTTAGACAAACATGTGAGTCCACCTCCTATCTTCTTCCTCATTTCTCACGCCCCTGTATCTTCTTCTTCTCACGCTCATACTTCTCTGCTTCAGTTAACAACCACAAGAACACATCTCCTCTCTCATTCAGATTCAGCAAAAACCGGCCCTCTCATATTTATCTCTACTTGTCGTTCCAAATCGAATTTAATGAATAACACACACAAGCTTCCTTGTTCAATTACAATCACCGCATTTAACAATCCTACACAATAGTTAGTTAAATATCATAAGAGGGTTATCGGATCGTGATTTCACAGAGGAGGAGCGGCGGACTCGATGGCGGCGCGGTTGCCGTGAACGGAGATTCCGATTCGGCTTCTTCTCTCTTCGATATTGTTTTTCGATCTCCGCAGGTTGTTATTGTTGCGATTGAGTGATGTGCTGCGAATCCGGATGCCGTAGTTTGGATGGCTACTGAGGTTCAGTTGTACGAAGAGGATCTAAGTCGGCCGGGTCTCGTCGAACACGGGGGTGTTGATGCCGAATCGAGGCGACGATGGAAGCGCTTGGTCGGAAGCTGAACGGTGTTGTTGATGTCGCGCGAACGTCTGATGAAGGTGTTGCGTCTGATGCTGGAACGGTGATGATGATGTTGATCGCCGTGGTAGGTGAATCGGATGTTGAACGATTTGGTGTTGTGCAGGCGTGAGGTTGCTCCGATGGTGTTGAACGTTGCAGGTTAATGTGTGGCACTTGCATCGGATATCCTCCTTCTTCTTTCACCATCTGCAGATTTGTCCTTTCATGTTCTTCGATTCACAAAGAAAACACACACAAAATCCACATAACAATTTAAGTCAATACAAAACTTGAACATAGTTTGTTAGAATGAATTGGATTTGAGTTTTGCTGTAAGAATATAATGTAGTTGCATGTTTTGCAAAAAGATTGATCTTTGTGTAATCTTGGCTTATTCAAGGATCGCTTGAGATTAATGAAGGATTTGTTATTGTAACTTCTTGAAGGTGAATTGGTTTTGGAGTTAATGTGTGGAGGTTAGTAGTATATGGTTACGGAGTTTGATGGAAAGCTGATGTGGTATATACAGTGAATAGAAAATCGGCCAGAATTATGTACAAAGGATGGCTTTTATATGTTAGAAAATAAGGGTTTGTGGAATGTATGTACGTGAAAGTGATAGAGAAAATAGGGTTTGTGTCTAAGGATTGGTAACGTGAGTCCCCCCCCCCCCCCCCGTTAAGTTAGGATTTTGTACCTATATATAACATAAAATTAGGTTAGAATAAAGCCCATAATTAACAAAAATAATAAAAAGCCCAAAAATCAAATATTTTTTGATTGGGAATTATAATTATTTTAATTAATCGTGGTCCTCTTCTAAAATGTGACAAAGATCTATTTTTGAATATTTTATGAATTTATGATAAAAATGCAAAAAATGGAAAAAAGTAATATGCATGAAAATATTAATTAATTACATGGAAAAAACTATTTTTGTTATTTTTGAATGTTTTATGGATTTTATTGATTTTTTGATAAAAATGAAGTTAGAATAAAATAAAAAAAATAGAAATTGATAAAAGGGGAAAAGTGTTAGAAGTAGGATTCGACCCCGGGACATCTCAGTCGTGCGTCTTTTGCCCTCAAATTCTTACCAACTGCGCTATGTCAATTATTCGAAATGAAATGACATTCGCAATTATAAGAGGGCAAATTTTGGGGTATGACAGGAACAAATCTCACGAACGCACCACAACAAATTCCTTTTTCGACAATCTCACGGTGAAACACATTACTTTTGGAGAACTCACGCAACCGGAAAAGTGATCCGCATCCCCACTCAATTACACTTCCCTTGCAACCATACGACGTCCAACATCATGTTGAACAACACCGCCTCCACAGATTCATCGAGATATCGCTTTTGCGTTTAGATATTAATTTGATTTATTATGATTGTGGTGTTTTTAATTAAAGTAAATGGAGAGGGAGTGAATCAAGAGAAGAGATATATTATTTTGAACTTTGAAGAACTACCCGACTCTCGATAATTATTTTTAAAATTTGGGAAGGCCTTTGTTGTGTATGTATGATTAACATGCAAGGTTTTCCATCTCTTTGTTCAGCTAATAAGCATCAAATCTTTGGCAATGCCATTTATTTCTATTCCAGTGGTTTTCTTTGTTTTTGCATTTTGGGATTAACAAATGTAAATTTAAGGTGATCTCTTCATGTTGGTGTTTTTTCGTTGTTGATAAAACTTCTTTAGAAACTCAGTTTGGTGATCATCAAGAAGCAATTAAGTTTATTTTCTAGGATTTTTGGTTTGAGGTATTTAATAAGCATATTGACAACTTGAAAACTAACCATAGGGTGAGTTGAAAGATGAATACATAGCTTTTTGAATTTATATATGTTGATATTTAGTTTTTTAATTAGATTTTGATGGTTGTGTGTTGTGTGCGGTAAAGCGGCAAGCAACAAAAGTTTTAGAAATATTTATCCGGGAATTTATCGTGTTCATAGAGATTAGTGATATTGAACTACCGTTCGACAGATTCTTAGTTCTTGAGTTTGGGTTAAATGGGTTTTGAGTAAACAAGGAAAATATAACATATGAACATAAAAAGAATTCATTCTTGATAGAGAATAACTTATCTGGTTTGAATCTAAACTACTCCTCACAAAATTAGATTTATCACTCCACCGTACTTAATTTACAATACTCGTCAGAATCACCACATATCTCTCACATCAATGTCCATTTCTGCAACACCGTCGAGATTTCAACTATATTTCTCTTTCAACGATGTCTCAACCGATCTAACAACACATAGGCATTAAAATTAGATATTATGTGGATGTTAACCCCACCCCTATCTCTAGAATCTAAGGCTAACAGATATTCTCCTAATCAAGATTTATGATGTATATTTCTACAACAACAAAAATCCAAAACATTTAAGCAAAAAGATCAAGGAAACACCAATTAAGATTCGTAAAGTAAATTTTATACAACTAGTAGAAAGAGTAACAAACATCCATGGATTTAGAGTAATTTACATACAAACTCAACAAAAGAGAAATACAAAGAGAAGAGAAGAAGATAAACCAAACATCTCACGGGTTGTCAGATCCGATTGATGAGCAATCCACCTCCAATCATCCAAATGCATGCTCTAATGATGTTTTATAAGCTATCTCGACCAAAAAATGAAGGTTGATGGAGTTGGGAAGAAATACCCCAAAACCATAACCTAAAAATTGTGTTTCTTCCCCCTATTTAACGATTCTGAAAATCACATTGTTCGCGCCACGTCCTATTTTCGCGCCGCGTGCTGAATGCTATATTGAAAAAACCAGCTTTAGTAAAAATGTCATAACTTGATAACCGTAACTCCGATTTGCGCCTGGTTTAAAGTGTTGGAAAGCTTTATCAATTTCCTATCTAAAAATGACAAAATATGAACCAAATTAATGATTTATTATTTTTTTATTTTTGAGCTTTATTCGTTGACGAGTTGGTTCCGTTGCTCAAAATCGCACGTTTGAAGCCGTGTCTTTGACACTTTATTGCTCATGCTTCAAATACACAAGAATACCTACAAAAAGACACAAAAACTATCAAAAGGTATAAAAGTATATGAAAATACAACTATTCACAAAGTATATGTATTTATACACAAAACGGGGTTAGAAGAACTTGCTTTGATGTCTAAAGATCATAATATTTCTACTTTACACCAATTAGGAGGAGTAGGCCTACAACATACTCTTTTGTTGCTCACAGAGATGTTGCAATAAAGGAATTAATTGAGCTGATGATGATCTATTAAAAAGGAAAAATGCATTTGGAACTAATACATATCATCGGAAAAAAAGGGAAGTTTTTTTGGGTATGTTCTTGATCTTTATATCATTATATTTTTGTTCCAAATGAATTCATTAGGAATGTTGGTATTAATTCTCAGTGATTTTTTGCATAGATTTTTATGGGAGTCTTGGCAAGATATGAATTTCAAAATTATAGAATATAACAAAATTGGTTTTTAAGGGTTCGATTTTGATTTACTAGCTGATCAAATTGATGGAAAATTGGTTTTTAAGCCTTTTTTATTTTGAATTATGTGCTGAAAATTGATTATGAGGTGATGTCATAGATACTTGCAACTGCTTGGTTGGATTGAACATGTTATTGGAAGTAGCTTCATTGAAGCTCAATAGAAGTATCAAAATGTAGTTGAGTGTGTCATGAAAATGGTTAAATGGGAAAGCATTTTTATGGAAGAGCAAGCTCTAGGAGTGTGCTTTCCACCCATAATCACCTTGAACTGAATTTTTTATCACTATATGATGTATTGTTATGTAATAAGTTGAATAATGTAGCCTTTAGGTTTATAGCATTTGGTAATTTATAGAAGTTAAGGTAATAAATCTCACACCTTTTTTATCTATGAGGTGATCATTGTCATGGTGATTTCCTATGGTAAAAGAATGTATAATCTTCACCACCAGTTTTCCTATTTATTCTAATGGGATGAATACTTTAAAATTTTGAACTTACTTTGTGGTTTTTTATTGGGTTGGTCCATTAGTTTGAATAAAAGTTCATCGAAGAATCTAGAAACCCTACAATTGAATCTAACACCCTTAGATAATCAACAATTTGATCATAATATCCGTAGTGAGGAGAAAAGGAAGAAATGGAAAATTATACCTAGATTGAACGAGAGACATATTGCTCGAAAATTTATAAACATATGGACAGTAGCAAAATTTTGGATCATCCTAACGATGAATGATTCTTTAGGTTCGTATATCTTTTCACATCGTGTTTTTAATCATGTATTCATATTTTTTAAGTTAAGTTTTATTTCAAAGTTTGAATAGTATGATTCAATTTTTTTCTCATTTTATCTATAATTTATATCTCAGGTCCAATGTGATATACTCCATCTGTTTAGTAGACTAGTTGGTTGGTTTATAGTAGAAACACTGGTATTGGTGGTTCTGGCGGATACACCTTCTACAAGTACAGAATCCAGGTATCATTCTTTCTCACTTTAATCGTACGCATTATACGGTCATTCTACCAAAACATTGTAGAAATTGAAAAGAAAATGATGGTTTTGTACAGAGATATATGGATTATGAGATAAGAGCAATTATCTCGTAGTACATGTCGTTGGATAATCAATCGGAGAACTTAAATAAAGTTCAGCATGTTGTGTAGAAGTAGAAGATGATGAACAAAAGATTATTATAGTAAAGACATATTTATATGCAAAGATCAAAAGAAATTTGTGTCATTTTCAGCACTACAATCTATATCTAGATGTTTAGTTATTTTTATTATATCGTTTAATGCAAAAAAAATCTTTAATTTTAGTTGTATAATTTCTCACAAAACCTTATCTATATAACATGTCAATTTTCGCATTAGCTATGTAAGTTTATTCAGACGTGATGTTTTGAATTAAAATAGATAACAATATCTTTGAAAGATAGTTTAAGGTGCTTATAATCTCAAACTAAATATTCTAAATTTTGGAGAGAATGGACAGTAGCAAACATATGATATCATTATTTTGATTATCTTTATACAAGTATGTTTTCTTATTGAAAAACAAATTATTTTTTTAACATAAGAAATTGTATCCCGTACCACGCACGGGTATACACACTAGTATAGAATATGATTCAATGGCCTAAGTCCTTCATGGGATCACTTCCTTCGCTTCTAGTTTATTTTGATTAGCATCAACTTATTGGCTAATTCTGCCTCATCATCGTTACTATCATGATGATTGTGATGATGACTTATCATCATATCAATCATAATGGTAAGTGACGAGGATGAGGTAGACTTAGCCAATAAAGTGATATTATTCAAAGTAAACTATAAGATAAGGAAGCAATGTCATGAAGGACTTAGATCATTGAACCACATTTTATATGTTAAAGAACGTAAGATGCATTATAAGACAGATTCAATTTAAGAAACATTGATTGATCAAAGTTAGTTTTCTAATACAACTTAATTTTCATATTATAAGTTTTTGAATGAATTTAAGTGAATGCATTTTCAGTGAAGGGTTAGTGAAAAAAACAATCTACATACAATATAATAAACTCAACTTGATCTTCTGTCAATCTGCATAATAAATTAAAGAACAAAACATTTCTAAGTCACAAGAAAAACGCTTCTTATGACTTAGCAATGTTTTGTTCTAGGTCTGAGAACATTAACCAATAACAACATACAACAACATTTATCAACAACACAACAAAAACATACAACAACATTTATCAACAACACAACAACAACATACAACAACATACCTTTTATCCACAAAACACTGACAACATATAACAACACAATACACATAATAAAATAGTTCACGAACATACCTTTTATTGAAAAGAATCGTGGAATTAATGATGAAGTTCATCTACTTTATGTTGTTATGGAAAAATTACAAGGAAGATGACGTTGACACAATAGTTCCGTACTTCTTGTATTATTTTTCTATAGCAACACAAACCATATGTAAACGATAGCCAAAGTATACTCTTTGTTAAGGTGGTTTTCTTCATTCATTTTCCCTATAAGTCAGAAAACATAAACATCATGACAGTAGTAGCATACATGAAAATTTAACAAATGAAAAAACGAGAATATCATACCAAATGAAAAAAAAACCCTTTTTAACAAGAACTATGGGAAATGGGAGAAATTGCTTACCTATAAGTTTTAAGAAGCTTATGAGACGAGTTTGTGGTGTGGAAGAGACAGATGTTAGGGTTTTGTTTTGAGAAAAATGAAAGAAAGCTTATGAAGAAGAAGAATAAAGATAAAGCTTTGTGTTCTCTAATTTTGAACTTGATTACCTTAACTTTGAAGAAACATGTGAGGACGAGTTCATTACTTATGGAAGGAGACAGAGAGAGATGTTAGAGTTTTATTTTGAGAGTGACGACTATTATGTGTTGAAGCTTAATAATTTTGCATATATATACATATATATATATATATATATATATATATATATATATATATATATATATATATATATATATATATATATATATATCACCACGGCCGTTAACAAAAACCGTGATAATAAGTTTTACATATTTACAACGGTTTCAATAATGAACCGTGGTGATAAATAATTTTATTTAATTAATATATTTATAAGATTAAACTGAAAACACCTTTTTGTAATGAAAGAAGAAAAAATATTGGTGCTTAGAATTGAAGTATGTAAACTTCAATATACCACAACAGTTGGGTTATAGGACCGTAATTAAATGTATTTTAATAAATAATTTATAAATACAGACGCGCGTAAATGAGATATTACCATGATTAACATGAAGGCCGTTGTAATAACGTGTTACAAAAGGTCTTTTTGTAGTAGTGTTTTTTAAAATTTTCAACTGGTCGGTTTTTTCTTGAAAACATATCGTGATACCTTGAATGTGAAAAATTAAATCAGAGCGAGATAGTTTAGAAAGTACCTTTATTTCCTCTTCAAAGTCTGAGCTAGAATCTAGGTCAAATTATGTATTTGAAGATGGTCAAGCCATCAGAACCAGATTGGCTTCTTCCTCAACTTTGTTAGATTCTTCTTCTATATCAAGTTCATCCCATGTTGCCATGAGACTTTTCCAAACCTTGTCTGCAGCTCTGGATATTCAACTAGACATGGCAATAAAACCCAGACCCACGGGTACCCACCCGAACCCGCCCCGAAGTTGACGGGGAAAACCCGCTTTGACTGGGTTTGGGTTCGGGTTTGGGTTTTCCCCGATTAGAAAACATGGGGATGGGTCGGGCAATGGGGACACTAGTACCCACCCCGAACCCGTCCCCGAACCCGCCCCGTTTATTTCAATATGTACATTATTATTATTTATATTTCATAATTCATATTATTAAATATGTGGCTAATGTTTTAATAATTTGATTTGTATTTATTATTTTAAATATTTGAAATATATGTGTGAAATTTTTTGAGATTGTTTTATTTTGTTATTTATAATTTAATTTGATTTTTGAAAAAGTAAATATCTTTATTAAAAAATTGATTTTACGAAATACATCGCGGCGGGGCGGGGATACCCGAACCCAATCCGAACCCGTTAAGGACGGGTTTGGGTTTTAATTCCCCATCCCCGTTTGGGTTTGGGGCGGGTAACGGGGATGGCTTGGGGATTCGGGTTTGGGTTTGGGGGAGGTAAAAACTGTCCCCGACCCGCCCCGTTGCCATGCCTATATTCAACAATTAAGTAACTGGGCTTATAGTAGTTGAAGTATCCTTTTCGATCATCTTTGTTGATTATGGAGCTCGTTTCTCTAGAGCCACTTCCTATGCTTGAGAACCTTATGCTTTTCTTGTTGGCCAGATACTGAAATCTCTTGATAAGAAATGTCATTTCTTCATCTTCTGATTCTTCTTCTGAACCTTCTTCATGTTTGATCAACAATACTTTTAATGTTTTTAAATGAGTGATTTTAACTGTTTTCTAAAACATTTCTTCATGTTTTATGCAATTTGTTATTGAATTTCTCCATTTTGTCCATGTTTTAGACAACTTAGACATATGAAACTATACTTTTATATTCTGTGTTAATTTCCTACATTTTGATGTGTTGTAAAAGTCTCTTTTAAGCATATGTTACATTGAGAACTTAATGTAATACATGTTTCAGTTTTCTTCTTTTATCTCATTATGTCTATGCTTTCAATTGTTATGTGTTCTTTCAATTTAACCATGTTTGGGTAACTTTTTTAAATACTTAGGGTAATAAGGACTTTCAATTGATTCGTTACGAGAAGGTTTACAAAAGTTTGATCTAGTATTCATAAGTTTTCTCCATAAGTATTTATAAAAGTATATGCAAATTAAAATAGATATTCATATACTGAAAGGGTCTGACTTGCTATCCAAATGAAAAATATCAGACAACTAAGTTGAGGCGACGAAAGTCTCTCGAACTCGGTTGAGAAAGTCTTATTTTCATACCTGTATTTTAAAATTGATTCTAAACAAAGTTGGTACGCCAACGAAAGTGGGTGTTGTGTACTATTTTATATGTTTCTAAAACTTGAGTTTATTTTCTCGTTATGACTTGGAATCTATATGAGTATGTTAGAGCCATGACTAATTGACTTTAAGCTCTGCTTTTACTATTTCTATTTTAATAACAAAAGCAACATTTTAAAACCAAATTGTCATCATCTAAACCAAACAAAGAATTAACATAACTAAATACTTAAAACTAGTTTTGTCATGGCGGGAAAATTTAGACTAAGCTATTGGTTAACTTAACTCGAAAAAAAACAAGAGTCGACACCGATCTTTATGGTTTCCAAAGAAATGAAAAGAGCGAATAAAACATACAGAAGTTTTAAAACAAAACTAATAAAACAAAGAGAAAAGGATACGAGGGTTGGTTATGCAAGGGGAATACATTAGCATCCCTCTCATTTGTTATACTCCATATGAACCTTTTTGGTAATTTGTGATATGAATAAAAAGAGTTGTGTGCAAAAGATTGATGGGATTATAAAAGAACATTTTTTATGGTTTTTATTTATGCTCGGAAAGACGTTGCATCTTGTGCCTACATACGTCTTGAGCGAAATAGGGAAGTCAGAGCCTTTGTAGTTCTGCTCATAAAGAAAACACAATGGTTTTCTTTGATTGATTTTAGATTAAGAGACACTTTGTCATCTTAAAGGAGAAAAGTCAACTGATCAACCATCAGCATGAAAACAAATGGATCTTTGCATCACAATGAAAGAAGGGTTCCAACTTGCATAGAGATCAACCAGTTTGTCACTAGCTCTTTCAAGTGGAAAAGAATCAATACCATATCAATCAATATCATGGAGATAAGAGAAATACATTTCAATATGATGATTACTTAAATTTCTTAGCATTTATTCAAGAAAAGATTTTATCGATCACTTGACAAAGTCAAGATTTATTGTGAAAAAGTTTAAGTTTGCAAACAAGGTTGATGGCAATGCACAAGGTGATAGACTTACAAAACATGACATGAGATATGACTTGGTATATGGACAAAGAATGTAGGGGTTCAAAATTTATTCATGCAAACAAGCAAGCAAGCAAGCAAACAAAGCTAAATGAAATAAAGAAAGCAGTAAAGTTATTTACAAGGCTTCGGGGATGGGGGAAATAACTTGCCATATAGGACATAACTGAATATAAGTCCATACAAACAAGCATAAAAAAAGATTAAACATGAAAATGATCAAATTAAAGTGCAGGTGTACTAGCAAAGTTGACTAGTCTTCTAAACGACTAATTGAAACAATTAATCGAATAGGTCTTACTGTAAAAAAAAATCCATAATCAATATGTGTGTGCAAGTGTGGTTGTTTGCGATGCTTAAAAGCAATAGACTTATGATAGAAAATGGATCACAATCGAGTATTAGTTCTTTGAAAAGTTTAATGCATGAAATTGCTTAACAATAAAACAAAGGAGAAATAACAAAAAAAAAACTTTAAAATATTATTACATCACAATGAAGAGTGAAATACACTTTAATTGAATAAAGATGAAACACTTACTACAATATTACAAAACCAATTCTCATCGACAGTAAGTCTTTCCCACTATGCAAATATAAGAAAATCAAAGCTCTCGTTTTTTTTTAATTATATGTGGTATCCAACCAGTTAGATCGATTAATCCACATAAAGGACTTTCACCCTGCGTAGCCCTTGAAAGTTTGAGATTTTTTTGTCTCGGGCACCATCGAACTCGAGACCCCAAATCAAAGTTCTCGTAAGGCTACCATATGAATAATTATATATCGTTTTTGTTTTGTCCACCTTTATAATGACTTATGAGATGCTCATAACAACCGATTCATAAAAAAACAAGACAAGCCCTTTCTTGTCAAATACAAAAAAGTCCACCACAACAATCAATCTCAAATCAAAATATCACGTTTGGCTCTCTCTCTAAGATACTGACATAATCCCTGCCCATTGGCATCTATTTGCATCCACAATATTCTATGGAATAAAAACCACTTACATATTCTTTTATTATGGCAAGTCAATCCAAAATATCGAGTAGTTTCTACACATACCTGCATACAAATAAGATTCCAAGTTAGTAATTCCACCAAGAATTAATATGTCCTTCATTCATTGGTCATGTATCATTTAAAAATCTTATAGCAAACAACATCACTTTCATGTAATATTCCGAGTAATGTTGCAAGGCAGAGAATCATCATAATTGTTGATATATCTTATCCTATGACATACTTTTTCATTTGATTTAGTTTTGTACAAAATGGTTTTCAATTCTTAAATTTTGAAAATATTAGAATTGATTTGGTAACTTAGTTTTACAATTTGTTTTTTGAAAAGCATATTCTATTTATGAGTTTTCAAAATAAAGAAAAGTGGTACCTTTTCTATTAATGACAAATTTATAATATTTTAAATTTTATTTTTTTATATGAAGAATCATATTGTTGTATGAAAATATGTGTTAAAATTGCAAATAAATTGATAAATAATATTTCTAATTTTTTATATTTTATTATTTTTATTAATCTTTATAAAAAATATATATTTTATATTTTATTTTTATTAATTTGATATATTTTTTGTGTTATTCAACTTGAAAATTTTTTATAAAAAAAAAATGTTTACAGTTTCAAACCAAAAACAATAAGAGCAATGCTATTTAAATTAAAAAATAATAATACAAATTCACCACCGTAGAAAATATACAAAAAAAATTCATTTACTACCTAATGAAATTGAAATACAAATTAAAAAATTTGACATATTTGTATCTGTTGAATATTTTTTAAATATTGAACTATTATTCATATTTATTAAATGAACGATGACATTAAACTCATATTTATTTGATATTTATAAATTTAGTAATATATATAAGAAATTAAGACTTGTAAATAAAAGCAAAGAATTACTATACAGATCAACACAGATTTTTCTTCCTTTCTCCCTATCTAAAAACCTTAATTTCTAGTTCTTTTTTCTTATCAAATCTTTATGTAGCAGAATCATCTTGCAACTAAGGTGTGGATGATTCAAGCGAATGAAGAGTGAAGAACAAAAAGAGTGATCAATCAGAAAGATTGATTCTTGTTCATCAAGATTGATTTGGATTATCTCCAAGATTGAGGTTAATTCCAATATCTTGTATCTAGAGCATTGATTGCAATTTTCGAGAAGCAAACACAATGAATCATTCGAACGACTATTTTCCAACAAATCTTCCAATCCTGAAAGATAAGAACTATGAGAATTGGTGTAAGCAGATGCAGGTTGTCTTCTGCTATCAAGATCTTTGGGATATTTTGAAGAATGGAGTAACACCAATTGGTAAAAATTCAACGGATGATTCATCAATGCATTCATCCAGAAAACTTTGAGAAAGTTAGTGATGTAGACTGCATGGGACATCGTGAAGAGATTGTTTAGAGGTGCAGAGAAGGTGAAAGAGACGAGGTTATAAGCTCACAAAAGAACGTATGAATTTCTTCAGATGGAAGAAATTGAAAGCGTAACTGGTTTCTTCACTAGGTTACGAAAACAAGTGAATAAAATCAAGATTTGTGGATAAGTGTTGACATCAAGATCAGCTGTTGCAAAGATCTTGTGGTTATTGGCTCCAAAACTAGATCATGTGGTAGTAGCCATAGAAGAATCGAAAGATTTTTCAAGTGTGACAAAGGAAGAGCTTCAATGGACGTTTGAATCTCATGAACAAAGAATGACTTAAGGATCTACAAACAAGGCAAAAAGTGATATAGCTCTGTAGGCGTAATCAGGAAAAGAAAACAAAGTTAAATGAGGATGGATTGGAAACAAAGGGAGAAAAAGTTACAACAATTCTAATTGTAGAGGTAACCAAACAAGAAAGAAACCGATCTAACCAAAGAAAACCCTCAAACCAGAGCAACTAGAGAGGTGCGGTTGTAGGTAGAGGAAGATGTGGTAGAAGAAAACCTGATAAGAGTTACACTCAATGTTACAATTATCAAAATTATGGTCACTATTCTAGTGATTGTCTTGAACACAAAAGAAATCATGAAATTAATGCAAGGCTTGCAAAATACGAAGAAGATGAAATGTTGTTGATGGTCACAATGAGAGGATAAGAAATATTTAAGGACTAGTGGTACTTGGACTCAGGATGCTCGTTAGACCTGAATAGAAGGAAAGATCAGTAATTTCCAATGTATTGGACATACCAGGTATGAAAAGTTATTTGCTTAGCATAAGGAAATTAATCGAGAAAAATTATAAATTATTAATCGAAGATAAGATTATGAGAGTTCTCAAATCAAGTGGTAGATTAGCTTGAAGGCACCTATGTCTCAGAACATAAGTTTCAAGATTGAACTTAATGTGATGGAGCACAAGTGTCTCGAAACTGCAGCTAGCATTGATGGATGGATATAGCTCTATAGACTTGACCATCTCAACTTCAAATACATCAGAGATCTAAAAAGAAGGCACATGGTTTCAAGTTTAGTAGAAATTGACATTACAAATAAAGTGTGTGAAGAATGTGTTCAGGAAAATCATCACAAGAATAACTTCAATAATGATGCAGGAAGCAAGTCAAAGGCAATCCCTAAAGTGATATATACATTGATGTGTGTGGTCTTATCCAGGTAGATTCGATTTGAGGTAACAAATACTTTGTCATATCCATAGATAATTTTAGTAAAAAAATTATGGATATACTTGATCCAGAAGAAAAGTGATGTGCTTAAGGTGTTCATAGAGTTTATTATTATTATTATTATTATTATTATTATTATTATTATTATTATTATTATTATTATTATTATTATTATTATTATTATTATATGTAACTATATATATTAAAATATCTATTTTTTTCTTTAAAATAATATTTGAGGTGAAGATTCAAATCAATCCCAATACAACGGGTCATATATTTAGTGCTTTTCTAAATATGCCATGTGCATTAGTCAAAAACGAGAATATTGAATGTTCAAAACAAGAAAAAAATAAATTTTATATATATATATATATATATATATATATATATATATATATATATATAATGCACATATATTCTCTTTTTTATTTTAACAAAATTTATTCATTCCTACAAATGAGTTTAAGCAAGTTTAAAAATTTGATCTCAGTTTTCAACTTCATTATATTGTTACTATGTTGTTCTTCATTACATTTAGTTCTTGTTGTTGCAACAAGCAACACCATATCATCATCATCATCATCATCATCATCACAACAACTCATGAAAGACAATGAAACTCTAAGCTCAAATAATGGAAATTTCACCTTAGGATTCTTCACCCCTCAAAACTCCACAAATCGCTATCTAGGAATTTGGTGCAAAACTCAAGACTTTGTTGTATGGGTTGCTAACAGAAACCAACCATTGGTCAATGATTCTTCTGGAGTTCTTACAATATCAAATGATGATGGCAATCTTGTTGTATTGAATGGACAAAAACATGCTATTTGGTCATCAAGTTTGACCAATGTTACATCAAAAACCAATTCTAGTTTCACACTTTCAGATTATGGAAGCCTTGTTTTGTCTGAAACAACAACAGGAGTTAAATTATGGGAGAGTTTTCAACAGCCTTCAAATGCATTATTACAAACTATGAAGTTTACAAGTAACATGACACTCACATCATGGAAAACCCTTTCTGATCCATCAAACGGAAGCTTCTCCATCGGTATCAAACTGTTGAATATTCCAGAAGTTTTCATTTGGAACGGAACTAGGCCGTACTGGCGAAGCGGTCCATGGAATAATCAAATCTTTATAGGGATACAAGACATGGCAACTCTTTTTATTTTTAACGGTTTTAAGTTTGAGAAAGACAGTAGTAAGAGTGGAACCGTTGTTTTGTCTTTCGAAGCAGAAGACTACGGACTCTTGATCTATGCCTTGAATCCGCAAGGTGAACTGCATGAAAACTCATGGAGTGATGAGGAAGAGAAATGGAACGATACATGGACTACTCATAGATCAGATTGTGATGTTTATGGTTTCTGCGGTCCATTTGGAATTTGTAATTCAGAAGGATCGCCAATTTGTAGCTGTTTGGAAGGGTTTGAAGCAAGAAACCTTCAAGAGTGGAATCAAAAAAATTGGACTAATGGATGTGTTAGGAAGAAACTTTTACAGTGTGAAGAAGCCAAAAATCAAAGCAGCAGTAGTTCACGTGGTAATGAAACCGATAGTTTTTTGCATTTGAGGACGGTAAAAGTACCCGATTTTGCAGAATTGTCATCTAATGAACAAGATGAATGCAAAAACCAGTGTTTGATGAATTGCTCTTGTACTGCATATACGTACGTGGCTAGTATTGGTTGTATGTCTTGGAATGGAAATCTAATTGATATACAACAATTTCAATCCGGAGGAACTGATCTATACATTCGCGTACCCTATGTCGAACTTCAAGTATCAGGTAATATTAGTTGTTATGTTACTTAGTATATTCTCCTTTATCAGACCTTATTGTTTTAACTTTTTTATCGATCCCTTATTACAGATAAAGGGCATAAACGAACAATCATCATTGCAGTTTCAGTTTCGATAGGAGTTATCATCATTGTTGCGTATTTCATTTGGATAAAGGCTTTGAAACCAGGTAAGTATCATTGTTGTGGAATATGGAATAACACATGTTTGATTTTTGCCACTCCTGCTAAACTGTGATACTTGAATGATTCAGAGAGAAAAAAGAAGCATCATAGGATTTTTCATTTCCACAAAATCGAAAAACCAGAGGAACACTCAAGTGAAAATGTAATTGGTGAATTGTCACAAGCTAAGTTACAAGAGCTATTGCTGTTTAATTTTGAAAAGCTTGCAACTGCTACGAACAACTTTCATTCATCGAATAAACTTGGACAAGGAGGTTTTGGACCTGTATACAAGGTATGTAAAATCGAGAGAAGTTCATGTTGTTTGAAGTCATTAGTTGCTTAAAAGTTTTTATGTATTCTACTATAGGGAATACTGCAAGATGATGGTAAAGAAATAGCGGTTAAGAGACTTTCAAGATCATCCGGACAAGGGTTAGAAGAATTCATGAATGAAGTAGTAGTGATTTCTAAGCTTCAACATCGCAATCTTGTAAGACTTTTAGGCTGTTGTATCGAAAGAAATGAAAAGATGTTGATGTATGAGTTCATGACAAATGGAAGTTTGGATGCATATGTTTTCGGTTAGTTCTTTTGAAACATTTCGTAATTTACTTTATTAATCGTGAATAATTTTATTTTACAAACGAATTCACAATATTTTCACCTCTGGTGAGTTTTCTTGAAAGTTTTTAACATAAGTTTTTAACAAGCCAGAAGACTTTGATGCATCTTCAGATAATTTCTAAGTAGTTTGTTGTTATGGTTTTAATTTGTATAGATCCTTCAAGAAATAAACTCTTGGATTGGGAGAAACGATTCAGCATAATTGAAGGAATAGCTCGTGGACTACTCTACCTACATAGAGATTCCAGGCTAAAAATCATACATAGAGATTTGAAGGCGAGTAATATCTTACTAGACGAGGAAATGAATCCAAAAATATCGGACTTTGGCATGGCCAGAATCTTTGGAGTGAGTGAAGATCATGCCAACACACAAAGGATTGTCGGAACATAGTAAGTTCACCTTCTTGTTTATCTGTCATTATACATCAACTGTTAGAATAATGATCCCACTTTAAGAGAATAATGATTAGATAAACACAAACAATGAGTACACAATGTTTGATAACGAAGTTTAACCAATTGTTTCTGTGTCTCCGACTGAAGACCGCTTCCAGTCCATTTATATTATTTCGAGCTTAGTGTTTACATTGTACAACCAACTCGCATTTAAATTACTATGGTTAGTATTACAACATTAACCCTGAGTCAATTTGTATATTTCAATGCAGCGGCTATATGGCTCCAGAATATGCAATGCAAGGAGTATTTTCGGATAAGTCAGACGTGTTCAGCTTTGGAGTTTTACTGATAGAGATTGTTTGTGGAAGACGAAACTCAAGCTTTTACGAACATGAAAATTCTCTGACTCTATTAGGATTTGTAAGTATCTACTTATAGGTATACATAATAATATTGAAATCATATTAAAACTAACTTCAATTTGACATTTGCTTTTAATTTTAGGCATGGACTCAATGGAGGGAAGGCAATATTATATGTTTAATAGAACCAGAAATGTATGATGATAATCATCATAAGGATATTTTGAGGTGCATACATATAGGACTTTTATGTGTACAAGAATCCGCTGTAGACAGGCCTACCATGGGGACAGTGATTTATATGCTTAACAGTGAAATTATGGAACTTCCTCCTGCAAGACAACCTGCATTCCTACTGATGCAGAATATGATGAATACAGTGTGTTCTGAGGAAAGAAATGAAGTGTACTCAAATAATGATGTGACTATTACAGATCTTCATGGAAGATAGAACATTGAATCTTTGTGTAAAAGACTCATTACCAACTATGAAGCCCGGACTTAGATACGGACACGGACATGAAGATACGGCTAATATAAAAAATATATGACACGTGGTAATAGAATATTTGTCAATACATATATTTTGTTAGAGACTACTATTATATTATTATATATAGTATGAAATACAATAGAGAAAGACATCCAGCCAATTTTACTGAATTGGATTCATAAGGGTTCCATCAAACCTGTAAATTCTTGTTATTTTGGCTGAACAACGACACTCCACTGGGTCGTCGCTCTCGAAATAGTGTTTCTCGTTCTTATTTGTCTCGAAATCCTTTCTTCATCAATTGAAAGCCTTTGTTTGATGTCTCTGTGATTTCTTCATTGTTGCTGCTTAGGGATCTTGAATCCATGGTGATTTGCGATTCTGTTTCGGCATTCTCGTCAATTGCAGATTGTGCTCTTAAAATTCTGTTTCAGTTTTTCGGGGGATTGTATTCTGTGATCGTTGTTCTCCGAGATTTTATTAGTTGTTGGACCAATCAGGGTTATTCGCGGTTTTATTGTTCGGGGTTTTGGCGTGCTCTTGACTGGTTTTTTTTTAGGTTTTTTTACTATTTATTTAATAGTTAAAAAAAGTTTAAATTATTCCAAGGTCCTTTAAGTTATTTAATTGTAACAGTTTCGTCCTTCATGTTTTTTTTATAATAATTTGGTCCTTTTGGATGATAACTACCTCATTTTTCTCTCATTTTAATCATTTAGAAATGTTGGTTGTTGTGTTTTTGGAAGCACTTCATCATTTTTACATCCCTCAAAATAATTGCATCCATAATTATCACATTTTCTCGGTTAAAAAAGATAATGGTGCACACATTTGATAACATAAAGTACCTAGTTGTAGCAAAAATAACATGAGGGACCAAATTGTTATAATTAAATAACTTAAAGAACCGCGTAATTTAACCTAAAATAAAGAAAGAAAGAGAGTATTCACTACACGTGTGTTATTATATCAAGCTGCACGTGAGGGTTTTAAATCCATTTTAAGTAACTTAAAAACCCCAAAGTGAATCTAAATCTTTCTCTAAGGTTATGTTTGCGAGTTAGGAGAGGAAGAGAAAGGAAGGCTTCTGAAAACGAAATTTTAAAAAAAATACAAAAAAAAATATTTGATATTTTTTGAAAAAATGATTTTGTTTAGAATGATAAAGTAGCCATCATCATTACAAAATTTTTAATTTTCAAAATAGTATAACAACCTAAAAGATATTTAGAAAATTTATGTAAGTCCTCCAAAACGCTCCTTCAATATAATTTTTGAGTTCCCCCATTTTATGGGATTTTTAATGTTATGAATAAAACAAAACTCTCCTATCCAAAATCTGTTTATTCTTTTCACCTAATTCTTCCTATTTTCCAAAGTCATCCCCTCCCTTCCCCTCCAAATTCACAAACAAAACCTAATAGAGTTAGGACCAGATTTGGGCATGTGCATTCTGACCTACTGCAAAAGGCCTCAAAATATCCAGGGCCTCAAATTTTTATTGGAATTTTCTTTATTGGCCTCCCTACTTTCTTGGTCACCCTCGCTGAAATTCCCTAAATGCCCCTTTACTTCGGAAATGCATCTCCAAAATTAAAAAAAAAAATATGTGATTTCGGAGATTCATTTCCGAAATCACCTTTTTTTAAGTAAAAAAAAATTACTTTGGAAATACATTTCCGAAAACTACATTTTGGAAATGCATTTCCGAAATAATGCGCGTTTTGATGTTTAAACAAAACAGCCTCCCCCCATTTTCATTTACCCTAAATCTTTCAAACACCCTAAATTTCTTCTCAAGCATTTGCATAAACACCAAAGGCAACTTCAAAGACCATCAAAGGTTACTCCAAAGGCTCATAGAACACCTCCAACAACACCTCAAATATGTAAGTTTTTCAAACTTTCAATTTAGGATTGAAATTGATATTAGGGGTGTTATAAATTAGTATAATGTAGTACATTTAAGTTATTATATGTCACTGGATGTATTTAGATAGGAAGAATGGAATTTTTAAGCACTTAGGGCAAGGTTTTGAAGTTCCGTAAAAATGGTGTTGCAGGGGGGTTTCAGAAGTGCATTTCCGAAAACACCTCCCTCACAGTTTCGGAAATGTACTTCCGAAATATACCCAAAAATGTTTTTTTTATGTTCTTGTTTTTTTTTTTGCATTCTTATGGAATTCAATTTTTTCAGGAAAATGGCAGGCAACCCCGCACGACTCAGACAGGGCAAAGACATCTAGACAGCGTCGGCTAGACGCGAGCGGGCGTCCTAGTTGGCAGCGACACAGGGACGGGGTAGAGTACGATACCCGTCCAGATGGATGAGACTGGTTCCTCATCTGGATCGAGGAGTCGGCTTGCTCAGATGTCTTCTTTCCGGGAGGAGGAGGAGGAGGTGAGATACCAGGATGATCAGGAGATACCTGATGCTAACTCTCCGAACGGGGAGGAGGAGGATGGCTTCCTAGGGGTCCTAGGGACACTTCGGTGCTGATTTTCTACCACTAGCACGTCGCTCGACGTGTCTGGGAGGGAGAGGTATTTTTTTTTAATTTAACCAACTTTATTATTTCTCCATTTTTTATTTAGATTTTTATTTCACATTTTCTTTACTGTCTAATTAACAATCTTTTTGTTTTTGTTTTTGTTTTTGTTGTAACAGGAAAGCGCAGGGCTAAAAATGGTGAACCACGCACGGAAGATTTTTGATCTGTTTAAATCAGACGCGCAGTGGTTTAATGATGTGGTGACTGCTTCCGGACTCGGTCGGTTGTGCATGATCGGGTATACCACTATCAGCCACGACATGCAGGGGGCTTTCGTGGAGTGGTGGCATAGGGAGACGTCTTCTTTCCACTTACCGGTTCGGGAGTTGACGATCACCTTGCACGATGTTCACTATCTGCTCCACCTGTCGATCAGAGGGAGACAGCTGCACCATTCCCGGATACAGAGGGTTGAGGCGATCGAGTGGATGGTCGACTATCTAGGTATGGACCCACACATGCCTGATTTTGAGTGTCGGACGACGACTGAGGCCCATATCCGATTCTTCATCTTGAGAGAGCTGTATGAGAATCACTTGGTGGCGGCGGTCGAGTCCGAGCATGAGGGGGACGAGCTTTTTACAGAGTGTCACCATGCCTGCGCTCTTCGTTGCTGGTTCATGTTTTTGGTAGGCACTGCATGCTTTGTGGACAAGAATGCAACCTACATGGACGTGACTTATCTCCGCTACTTCATGGACCTGACTACCATTCACCAGTGGAACTAAGGTCAGCTGTTCTGGTATACATATAGCAGAAGCTGAAAGAAGCCTCTAACTAGAGGACCAGGCAGTTGATTGAATCTACCACACTCTTGATGGTACGTTTCTTTTTAATTATTTCGCATTTATTTATGGTTCGTATTTATTTTTAACATGTTATCGTATTTGTGTTTCAGGGCTGGATCATCTCCTACTTCCCCCGCATCCAAGGCTTTGCCATTGATGCTGCATACGATGACACTTTGTCCAGGGCTGCCGGATATATTCTCCAAAGAGGGAACAACGCAGTGTGACCATATCGCGGGTACCTCGACCACACAACTCACAATGACATTCGTTGGACGCCATTTGGTGACTACACTGTTGTTGACCCATTTGACCGCTTCGCGTTATACTTTGGCTGGTTGGCATGCGGGGCCAACACCATGGTGAGGTATCTGTCGGAGCGGTGCATGCAACAGTTTGGATGTGTGCAGATGATACCGAGGTCACCGAATAGAGCTCACTGCCATATTTGAGGACTGAGCGCATCATTTGGTCCTGGAGGAGTATCGGCATATGCAGGCCACCCAGGAGTGACATTGTGTAGAGAGGCACGTGACATAGTTCTATCGGGTGTCACATCCTCTGATGATACCCGGAGCTCCTAGGCCAGCATATGAGGAGATCTTGGAGAACCAACAGGCCGAGGATAACCATGCTACTAATCTCCTGCCGATATGCCAGTGGATAGAGATGCTTGGGCGGGACGCATTGGACCGAGGTATCATTGCGTACGGCGGTCTAGAGGCGGTTGCAGTCGTGGAGAGGATGGTCAGTGACGCAGGCGGCGACGACATATACTAGGCAGAGGAGGTCCCAAGCCGTTAGGGTTAGCCATACTCAGTAGGGGGTTCCAGTTTATTTTTCTTTGACTTTATTGTATTCGGCTTGTATTTATTGACATTTACGTACAATTTCGTACACTATTAGTTGTATATATAATATTAGTATTTTATGCTAATATGTCGCTTATTTTCTTCGGGTTATATTTTATTTATATCAAACACTATTTACTGCAAGCGTTGTCATTTAATTAAAAATACGGGACTAAACGTTGTTTAGAAAAGAAAAAAAAAACAGTTTCTGCATATTTCGGAGATGTATCTTCGAAATCACCCAAAAATGTCAAAAAGGTTATTTCGGAAATGCTTCTCTGAAAACACCCCCATTTGATGTTTTCAGAAATGTATTTCTGAATTCTGAAAAAATTTGAAGAAAAAAATTACTTCGAAAATGCATTTTCGAAGTAGGGGTATTTTTGAGTTTTCGCTGGAGGTTCTCCTCATAAGGGGGTCTACAAAAAAAATCTCTTTTTATTTTATGCTAAGTGAGTAGATCCAGCCCAATCAATTAATAACTTTAAAAAGAGAAGTCAAGTCCAATACGTAAAACACACTGCAAGCATTCATTATTTATATATATATATATATATATATATATATATATATATATATATATATATATATAACACATTGTTAGGTTATGCGTAGGGGCGGAGCCAAGGCCCCGTTAGTTCGGACAGGCGTCCGGGCTCAACATCTATTTTCTTTATACTCCCCTTAATTTAATAGTCAATTTTTAGACAAAATCAGGGGCAAAATTAGTAAAAATAGAGTGTGAAAATTAAAAAAGATGAATAATCAATTGTGTAAAATTATTGTCCAGGCTGTAACACCCCAATCTACCCGATAAATTATACGGAAAATTAGAGTATAAATTCCAAACAAATTCATTTGAGGTATCACATATTCGTCATTCAAAAACAATTACGGCTTATTTACCTTCGTATAGATACATAGCACAGGAATTTAAAACGATAATTTAATTAATCTTCGAAATCATTTTATCAAAATAAACATTTTTAACTCGCAGCGGAATTCACAAAACTTCTCTATTTTCAGTTTAATCATCATAGCATCTTCGCAAATAACTTTGAGTCACAACAAAAGTAAAACATCACTAAAATTCAGCAAACATAACAAACAATAAAGCAATTGTTTATCCCCCCCCCCCGAGTGCTACGTATCAGAGCGACCACCGACTCAACTCACAGTGTCTAAATCTTCATCAAAGCTATCACCTGCACGTTACCAGTATAAAGGTAACGGCGAAACAAAAGAAAGGGGTGAGATATCAAACCATATAAATAGGGTGATGATAAACAATATATTTAGGTTCAAGTTATAATAATCATCACTTTGCAGTATAATCATCACCGTCTAATTTACTTCACCGTTTTAAATTAAAAAAACACACGTCACAATATCTCACATATCTCATATTCATAATACACAACGATTCACATCAGTTCACACATCACAACGCATAAACTCATAATCACACAAATGAAATGCGACTCTAACAAATCCACATGCATGTGGTACCCAGGGCTTCAGCCCCCATCGCCAATTGCCAGATAATAGAGGCATCAAAACAGGCATAAGCCTTCGTCACTGTTTGCCAATCCAGGCCGTCGCTAAAATATGCAAATCACGAGACACTAATGAAATGCAATAAATCACAAACACGTCGCCAAACATCGTCACATAGGCATTTGCCTACATCGCCAAAATATATCAATAATTATTGATAAACAATTGTCACCTTAAATCCTGCACTTCGCAATAATTCGCAAAAACTCATCGCAACAATGCAATATATTACACGACAACTCAACAATAATAATTCATCATAGAAAATTCACGCAAACATCGCCGTACTTCACAAAACTCACAAAAATACGTCACGTCGCAACATCACCAAAAACACTGCAAGCACAACGGTTATTAGATTATTCCCAAACACTTCTAATATTATTAACTTGTAAAAAAAATTATAACCATATATAGTTATAACTAGACAGGGTTTCCAAGGAACTCTAAACAACTCTACAATAATCCCTACAACTCTAAAGTGCCCAAAAATCCTCTACTGATAACTCTTACATATAAGAGTAACTGTTATAAACCTAATGGTCTGACTCAAGTAATAATAGAGCAACTCTAAAGAGTCAAATACCTTCAATTTTAATCTATAGTTTCTCGGATTTTACTCTAAACAACTAAAAAATAACTCTGACAACCATATAACTCTAACATAATTAAAAATCACTTAAATTGGCCAAATAATTCAAATATTATCTCTTACTCAAAATTCCTAAAATATTATATCAATAATATTAAACCATTATTATTATTATTGTTGTTCTTATTATTATTATTATTATTATTATTATTATTATTATTATTATTATTATTATTATTATTAAATATCTTAGTAACTTGAAATTGATTTCTCAATTTAAGGTTACAGTGCCGCCGCTACACTATAGTATGTACCAAATTATTATGTTTATCAAATCTACAGTACCTATTTAGTATTCTGAATCTGTATAGTGTCGCTAGAGTCCGGTGGCATTACAATACTCTCTTGCAAGTGTTTCAAGCATACTGGATATTTATGTGCAAATTACCGCACCATATATACATATGTATATATATATATAAATAAAGTGAGATACAGTAACGATAAATAAAAGTAACTATATATTTATACCTTATTAAAATTGTCACAGGCAACAATACGATCATCGGTACCAAACTATATGTATCAAATCAGATAAAATTAACACCAATTAAATCATCAACACATCAATTTTTACGGAAACAACAAATTTACGCAGAATCAAACACACGATAATTTCATACAATTTTTAGAAATCAATCGAACACAAAGAGATAATAAAATTTTCTAAACCCCGTATACGGTGCATCATATCCCCGTTTATAGAGCAAGAACCCCACCCTTACCTTGTATTCGGAGTCCGCTCTATAATTCCGTTCGAATCCAAATTTTCCGGCTTCGCGTAATTCTTCCATTTTTCTCTTCACGGCATATTTCTCGTATCTCTTTTCTTTTCCTCTTCTCTGCACAAACACTTCCACGTTCTCTTCTTTTCTCTACAAACCCTTATTTTGTTTTACTGATGCCAAAACCTAATATTTTCCTTTTACTTCACCATATTATTATTATTCTCACAAACTCCTTAATGGGCCTATATTCACACCTCTAAACTACTAATGTCACCAACCAAGTTAATTAAACAAATACTCCAATAAATTAATAATATCCCTGATATTATTTCTCCGATTAACCGACGAATTTAATCCGACTTTCCATTCAACCGCTCGAACGATATAATAATTCACTTACATTCCTTAGATTAATTCCGGTAAATTCCCAACTTCGACAATTTCAATTAATTAAATCCTTAATTAATTTAATTAACCAATTAATTAAATTCGGGGCATTACAACTCTCCCCCACTTAGAATATTTTCGTCCTCAAAAATTTATGCAACACAACCGCTCTCAACGTCACATCCCGCTTCAGCTGCGCCACTCTGATCACCCATCTTAATTCACCGTCCTTATCAAAGTTCCTATCAACTTATACGGTTTGCAACCTTCAACCAAGTTTCAGACTTTCTTTAGCATCCATCACTTTGAACATCATTAGGTTAGCAAGATACGTACATAACATCCAATTAAAATTCCTTTATGCTTTCATTAGCGCTTCTTATCCTTGAAATCCTATTCTTTGCATTCTCAACAACTTCAACAACTCTTATAATTACTTACTAATAATCCAAAACAAGATCTATAACAATTTGTCACTTACTCAGTGTTCCTTCGTCAACAGCTTACACAATAGCTACTCAAATAACAACTTCTTAGTCAATTAACAACACTGAATGTAATAGCTTCCTAAACTCCCTCTTATAACAATTATCCTTTTTCCAAGACACTCCAACTTGTTCGACAACCAAAATATTAAATCCATGATACCTTCGAATTCAGGAAACAACAAAGCTTCAACATCACTTGCACTGTCACCAACTGCCGCACACCAACATCTTACAACTGAATATATCCGAGAAGCTCTGCTTCTCCCCCACTTAACTTCAAACCCGCACCTGCAACAAACAACTAGAAAGCAACAAGTACCGACAGTGTTTCACACACTTGTCGCGCACAGAGGAATAAACAACATTAGACAACACTGGCCGGACAGACCGACCTGCTCTGATACCACTAATGTAACACCCCAATCTACCCGATAAATTATACGGAAAATTAGAGTATAAATTCCAAACAAATTCATTTCTGGTATCACATATTCGTCATTAAAAAACAATTACGGCTTATTTACCTTCGTATAGATACATAGCACAGGAATTTAAAACGATAATTTAATTAATCTTCGAAATCATTTTATCAAAATAAACATTTTTAACTCGCAGCGGAATTCACAAAACTTCTCTATTTTCAGTTTAATCATCATAGCATCTTCGCAAATAACTTTGAGTCACAACAAAAGTAAAACATCACTAAAATTAAGCAAACATAACAAACAATAAAGCAATCGTTTATCCCCCCGAGTGCTATGTATCAGAGCGACCACCGACTCGACTCATAGTGTCTAAATCTTCATCAAAGCTATATCAAAGCCTTAAATCACTGCGCCGTACAAGGGCTACGACATTGCTTATTTTAGTCTTTTAGAGCGCTTAAAAGCGCTGCCATTGCCAGCGCTGCTGTAGGTAAAGACATCGTTTTTTGGAAAGCCAAAAGCGCTCTCGTAGCATAGTCTTTAGCAGTGTTTTTTTTCAGAAAAGCGCTCTGGTAGCATCCCCTATAGCAGCGTTTTTTCCAGAAAAGCGCTCTCGTAGCCTCCCCTATAGCAGCGCTTTTTTCATAAAGCGCCTTCGTAGCTTGGGCTTTTTTTATCTTTTATGCTCAAATTCTCACTAATAGTTTGAGAAATACATTTATTATATTAAACAAATAAAAATTAAAAAAATACATTTAATATGAAATATTTTATAAATTGAATCTATAAGTATTGCATATATTTATTATCAAAATACAAATAAAACATCACTAATTTTATAAGTGCTCTAGAAACTAAGTTTACAATCAAATTCTCAAAACACAAAATACAATATATATATATATATATATATATATATATATATATATATATATATATATATATATATATATATATACTGATTTGCTCCCTAAGAAAACTAGTTCTCTCCAGCCGAACGTGACTCCTCGATGGCCATAATTGACTTTCCAACAATGCACAAATCAACTTCTAATGAACCTAACTCAAATGAACCTAACTCAAAACACTTAAAAACGCATCAAGACCCAACAACTCTACCTTGTCTTGAGAATTCAAATCACTTATCAAAATTGCATCCCTGGCATTGAAGACCAAGAAAGACCCTTTCCCATCAAAATTTGGATTAGCCATAGAACTACTTGAACTCGAGGTACCAATCGAACCAATCCCACTCGTCACTCCATTGCTTTTTCTACTACCGTTTCCACCAACAAAACTAAGCGCACGACTTCCATTACTACCTGCTCATCAATCAAAGCAACAATGTCCTCATATTATTAATAAAATGTTCATTGACTCCATAATTACTAATCAGAAACAATTGAAGTATATAAAAAACAAAAAACAAAAAAACAAACCCTAGAAATGAATCAAAAGAATGAAGAAATAGAATTGAACAAAACCTATACTAAACCTTAAAACAGAATATACTCAATCCAAATTATTTTGAGTAACTATTCAATCCAAATTATTTTGAAACCCTGGAATTATTTTGGGAACTTAACATTATCCTGAATCTGTTTACATTGCACCAAGTTCCAAGTTGCCCACTACGACCATTCTTGAAAATACAAATTGAAACCAACATGATTCTCAACATGCAAATGTTTTATCAACAAATTTTATCAACATAGTGTTGTCCATTTAGTTGTAACTCATTTATGCAAAATTCATAAACTATCCAAAAACATAAATACTAACCACAAGATTATTTCAAACCAAGAGACACAAACAATATCGTCGTAACCAACCGTTCACAGAAAACAGAGACAATTCAACAAACAGTGTAAAGATCACGTCATTAGTCTAACAGAAACATCAAAATCCTAAACACTTACTTATCCAAATTGGACGATCCATCATTGTCGTCAACTGCAGCCTCCAAATTAATCCAAGCCTCCTCAAGTTTCTCGATAATCTCAGACTCAGTATAACCCTGATCAATCAGCTTGTCTTCAAGAATAACAAGCTTGAGCTGAATCTGCCGCCTGCGGTCATTACAATCAACACATACACGATTATCCTTCTAAATCAATAAATCTTTCAATCTTCTTCTACATGTAAAAGGCCTGCCAATCATTCAACTACTCAAGAAAGTAGATAGTTATGACCTGAAACATTTCAGACAGCAGTTCTGGAGTTCAACATACCTAACCACGCATCAAGTAATTAACATAAACTCCACTTGCTACCAGTTACGTCCTTAATATTAATCAACAACAATAATTTATCAGCAGCACCTATATATAAACTAGTATAAACTATATTGAATTATATGACTAACTAACCAAGTTGCTAACTTGCAAGTGTGCTACTTGTGTTCCAAAAATATATCATTTATATCAACAACAACAAAAATCAAGTAATATATCAGGATGTATCACCGGTTCCCTTCTTTTCAGTTCAGCCTCTTTAGCTTGAAGTTCCTTGCTTTGAAATCCTAAAAATAAGAACATATTAAATCTTGGGGCAATAACAGCCTTGAGACAGATATATTTGATATTATTATAGTTCAACATTTTCACACCCAGGCTACCTTTGAGCTATCAAGAGGGATGTCAATAGTTGCCCCACGAGAATACTAAACCAAAAATCACAGAAGAAAGAATACAGAACAATAGTCACAGCTAAACATTGAGCTCATCACAAAACAAACATATCATAATATCAATTGTTAAAGCCCAAAGTGGACTCAATCAGGCTTGTTAACAAGATGATACAACCCAACACAGAAAACCTAAGCTTATCACAATATATAAGCATGAAATGCACAAATTTCAAGGGATCTGACAATGTTCACGCAGCCAGAAGCAAAAACCCTAAATCTAATTCATCATTTTCCTCATTTGAAAACCCTTTAGAATCAGAGATAAGAAGAAGAAGAAAATATTTCGCAAGCCACACAAAACCAGAAACAGAGAAAAAGCCAGAAAACCAGAAGGATCTCACCAGAAGAAATCGATAAATATTTCTCTCTGAAGCTTCATCAAGCCTTCGAATCTTCTCAACACCATATGTCCACAACGGAAAGAAACAACAACAACTTCAATAATCTGCATCAAATGAATGAATGAATCCAAAGAAAAAATGGAGATGAGAGAAAGACGAAGGTGAATCGCGACTGAAGGAAAAGGCGGATCGAAAAAGAGATATAGAAATTGCGAGCGATGGAGACGGTTGAAAAGGACGAGAGTTTGAGAAGATGAATGACGGCGAGAGACGGCGGCGCGGTGAGCTTCTAGGTTTCAACAATGAAAACAATGAATGACGGCGAGAGATGCTAATGAGTGATGAATGAACGTTCTCTTAATTTTTTTTTTTTAATTTCTGAACGCAAAACGACGTTGTTTAGTATAATTTTGTTTTTAAATTTTTTAAAAAAATGCTATGCCAGTCGTAACCTAGGCCTATACCAGTGCTTTTTAGGAAAAAAAAAACGCTTTCGTAGCCTTACCACATACCAGCGCTTTTTAAAGCGCTTTCGTAGAGACACCTTTAGCAGCGCTTTTCTAAAAGCGCTTTCATATATTCCCCTATAGCATCGCTTTTGAAAAGCGCTCTCGTAGAGTCCCCTTTAGCAGTGTTCTTTTACATTGATTTTTTGTTTTGTCTTTAGCAAAACCTATAGCAGCGCTTTTTCTTAAAAGTGCTCTCGTAGTTGTGCTGCTAAAAATCATATTTGGCGTAGTGAATAATCTGCGCATATATAGCATAAATGATTAAAGTTACTTCCTAAATTACCAGATTCATTAATTTTTTTATTTTTTATTAGTTATACAAATTATACATTATTATTATTATTATTATTATTATTATTATTATTATTATTATTACAAATTTTAGTATTTTTTCATTGTTAATTTATTATAAGTTATATATTACTCTTTCATACATATGATTCATAAAAAAAAATGTAATTTAAATAGAAAATATTTTTATTTTTATATTTTTTTATTAAAGGTCATTTTTAAAATTAAAACAAGACCTCCAAATTATTTGAGACGACCCTAAATAGAATCAAACTCTTATACCATCTACATATCTACATGACACTTCAAACCATAATACAATACAATTATCAACATTTGAAAGCATCAACAAACCAATACTTAATTAATTTAACTAATAAGAAAAAGAAAAAGAAACGAATTAATTAAGTCTAAAATTTTAGTTTAATTTGAATGTTATAAAAAAACCATACGAAATCACATTTCAGAAATTTTAAGTTAGGAATCTACTCAATAAGCAAGTTTTTAGAAACCCGTGCAGTGCATGGATTAGATTCATGCACGGTACCATCCTGGATAAATATACTTAACCAAGCTTAATGAAATCAGCATTATGAAAGAATTAATAGAAGAGGAGTAAATTGGAAAAATAAGCAAAATGTTGAGATTTTTGCATCTAAACCATGATGAAAAATTAGTTTATGAGTTTATGCTTTGTAAAATATTGGGTGCGTTTGATTTCTTAAAAAATAAGGGACTTGACAATACAATTCTAATTGTCCTGTGTTTGATTTAAAATTTGTTTACGATGCAGGACAAAACTTAAGATTAGGGACTCGACAAAAACTCAAATTTTTGTTCCTCACTAAACCATGAGACAACTTATTATCCATGATACAAGTTATTTAAAATACAGAAATACTCTTTATTTTCTACTAAAAATATACACTCTCTCGTTCTTCTCTATTAATATTTACAATATAAAAATACTTTTTTGTTCCTAATATAAATTTTTAAAAGACAAAAATACCCTTTTATTTTTCACTGATACAAGTTATTTAAAATACAGAAATATCATTTTATTTTCAACTAAAAATATATATTTTCTATATCATTCGACTCTATTAATATTTACACTGTAAAAAATACTCTTTTGTCCCTATAACAAATTATTTGAAAGACCAAAATACCTTTTTTATATACTGGCAGAAGTTATTTAAGTACATAAATACATTTTTATTTTCTACGAAAAGTATATATTATCTCTTTGATTCTCCTCTATTAATATTTACTATTTGATATATATATATATATATATATATATATATATATATATATATATATATATATATATATATATATATATATATATATATATATATATGACATTCTGGTATGACAAACTCGGATGTCATTCACGAAGGGTATTTTAATAAATGTGATTTGTACATGATAAAAAGTTGTCCAATACTTTAAAGGTATGTACTATAATGTTATGTCTATTACTTACTATTTTTCTAATTAAACGCACCCATTGTGTCAATAACTATACCTCCTAAATTATCACCAATCACCAAAAATGAAATTATATGCACACTAAAGTTAGTTTTAGGTGGCCCATCTACTATCTACTATCTATCCATTATTAATCAATTGACCAAAATACCAATAATGTTCTTTCCCTAAAAAAAATTACACTGCAAAAAGGATATTTTAGTAACTAACAAATTAAGACTGCAACTTTTCTACTTTTCAATAACTATTTGACACTTGGCAATTAAAATCTTTTCTCCATTACAAATTAACCTACACGTTTTTACACTCTTCTCTCTATCTCTCTCTCTCTCTCTCTCTCTCACACACACACACACACACATTTTTAAATCACTTTTCCCCATTTTCCCTTTTCTTTCTTTCTATCCTTCTCACTTATCTTTTCTCTCTCTCCTCTAACCCTAAAATGGTTTGAACAAAAAAAAGCCACAGACTCCCATCCCAACCGTTGCACACCCAGATCGCGTTGGGACTACCCTATTCTGAACATCTTACTATATCGATGATTTTTGTGGTTATCTGGTTGGAAGACGAAGGCAACATGCAAATGCGAAGATGTCGTCGCATAAAAATGAAGCTGATAGTATTGGTTCCTCAATAACATCTTCTTGTAGCACATGATGCACAACATATAAATGGATCTCCCCATTCAACTCAGCTATTGTATGTATCCTCCTAGTTCCTTTGTCATCTTTCAACTCAACTATGCTATTACACTGCATTTGGTCACGATACCAAAGACTCTATATACTTGGATAACATAACTCTTTAAACCCATATAATACCTCAAAACAACTCCAATAATTAAGATCCACATCCCAGGTTTCCTTTAACCCATTATACCCTAATTTTGTGACCTCTGAAAACTCACCCCCGTGATGAACAATGCACACAAAGCAATTATCCATGACCTAGAAACGGAATATGGAAAACCCTAAATGAGAAATACAGTTAAGGGTTACAAAACTATAAACAATTTGCATTAGTCATACCTTAAAACAGATGATGGAAGATCTTCGTGTTCCATAAACCCTAAAGATGAAGTGACTGAAATATTATTATACCTTTGTGCAAGAAGATGAAGTTAGATGATTGTTTTGCGAATGTTGATGAAGATGGATGGAAGATAATAAAGCTAGGGTTTTCACTAAGGTAAAATGAAAAAAGAAATGAAAATGAAATATGATGGGTTAACATGAAACGTTTAGAAGAGAAGTAATTTTTATTCAAAATTGATAATCATAAATCCATGCCACCTAATGATGCCTAGCTGGACTGCCAACATAGCAAACTTACGGAAAAACATAAGTTTTAATAGAAAGGACGGCATTGGCTAACGGAAGTACAAATAAGGG
This sequence comes from Vicia villosa, assembly GCF_029867415.1. Classification (NCBI taxonomy): domain Eukaryota; kingdom Viridiplantae; phylum Streptophyta; class Magnoliopsida; order Fabales; family Fabaceae; genus Vicia; species Vicia villosa. The sequence continues at coordinate 16,606 of NW_026705294.1, read as the reverse complement.
ACCTGAAAGTAACGCTTAATATATAAGTGACTAAATTGAAACCTGAAATTAAATTAAGGTTAGGCCTTATATTTATTTCCCCAAAACTACTTTTTTTGCAAACAATTTTTTTTAAACTAAAATACAAATTTAACAAGAGGTTCTTATAGAGTACTATAGATACATAGGGTGCTAGTATCTTCCCTTTGTATAATCTACCCCCGTACATTTATCTTTGCATTGCTTTACTTTTTAGCTTGCTTTTAACTTAGTCTTCCTTATTGCTTATGCATGTTTATTATGGGTTTTGTTCGATCTTTTCTCTTTCCATGAAAATAATAAAGTTCAATGGTGATTTTTTTATCTTGTGAGTCAAGCTAATCAATAACTTGGTCTACAATTTTTCATCGCGACACCTATGTTGTGCAACATTTAAGTCAATATGTTTCTAATCCTCTATTGTTTTATTATCAGGATACCAATCATGTTCTTCGATACCTCAAATCACTATCGGCCAAAGGACTTTTCTTTCCAGCTTCTAGCCATCAGAAGTTATCTGCTTTTGGTGACTTTGACTGGGCAAGATGTCTTGACACTAGAAAATCAATTTTTTTTGTGACAGTAAGTCTGCCATTTACTTAGCTCATAATCTAACCTTTCATGAGAGGAGCAAGCATATAAAGCTCGATTGTCATTTTATTCGTGAGAAGATTCATTCTAAGCTCATTCGTCTACTACCTATTTCCACCTCTCCACAATTAACATACATGTTTATAAAGCTACTTCATTTGCCTGCTCTCTCCATCATCTTATACAAGTTAGGACTATGTAGTATACATAATCCAACTTGAGAGGGAATATTAGCATATATCATATTAAATAGCTTAAACCAATAGATAGTTGACACTTGTATAGTTTTTATTGACTCATAGCTCCCTTATATATAAACTAATACTGTACATACATTTGTAATCTTATCCATTATTCAATACATTTGCAACTTCTTTGATGGTTGTAACAAACTTTCAGTTACATCTTCTTCTTCTTCTCTTGGCACCTTCCATGGAAGCTATGGTTGAATTACTTGCTTACATTCTTAATGAAGATTTGGCCTGACCCACTACCTGATTTGTTTTCTTTGTCGACAGTAAGTCTTTCCCACTCCTGCACACCTAAGAAAGTCAACGTTCTCGTAAGGCTGCCATATGAATAATTAGATATCGTGTTTAGTTTGTCCACCTTTATATTGACGTTTGAGATGCTCATAACAACCATTTCATAAAAAAACAAGACAAGCACGTTCTTGTCAACTACAAAAAAGTCCACCACAATCAATCTCAAATCAAAATATCACGTTTATCTCCCTCTATAATGTACCATCTCTAAACATGACATGCTTTTTTTTTCAAGAAAAGTAACATTCTTTTGAGATCTAGTTCAATGACCATGCATCTTTCACATTTACTTACAAATAAATGTTTGCCAATAAATCCATGCAAACTCTTACAATCGATTCTTTCATTGAAAATTTTACTAAAATAAAAAATTTATAATATTTAAAACTTTAAAATATATGTTTGCATGAATTATATTGTTCTAAGAAAGTAAATGGGTTAAAGTCGTAAATAAATTTATAAATAATTTTTCCAATAGTTTCTTTCCATATTTATTACTCTTATATTTTTTTGTTAATTATATTTATTTTAAGTGTTATTCAATTTTAAAAAAATTTGCAGAATTTTTCTTTACATTTTCAAATTAAATAATAAAATAAAGGTTATTAAATAAAAAAAGTAATACAATATTATATATTGTATAAAATGCTCAACAAATTAATTTATTTGTCAATGAAATTGAAAAAAAATATATTTAAAAAACTTAACCTATAAAAATACATATATACTATATGTTAAAAGTCATGTCTAGGTATGCCAACAAGGTTGAGAATGTTCGGAGGATCCTTCTCAACTCCTAAATTTATTTTCCATCTCAAATTTCTACTACGGAAATATTTTTCTCCATCCCCATGAAGATCTACATAGATTACATGTTAAGAAAAATTTTATACTTTGCGATCAAAACTATGAATATTTTATTTTTTTCATTTAAAAAAACACATATATTTTACATTTCTTTATAATAAATATATCTTGCATCAATAAATAAATAAAAAAAGCAAAAGCACATGTTATTTGCTAATATTGTTTTTGTAAAAAAAATAATTAAATATTAATAAAATTTGTTACTATCATGCTTCCACTAACGCAAGTGAAACAATATATTATACAATAAAAAATAAAAATAAAATGATTCACTAATGACTCTTCATTTTCTAATACATTAATACTTTTATGTAAAAATTACATAATTATATATTATATAATATATAAAATATAAAAGTTAAATAATATAGTCGGAGTCGGGGAATCCACGGGAAGAAGGTTACTTTTCCAGTCTCCGCCCTAAAGTGTCATCAAGGAATTTTTTCCTCCATCCCCACAAGAGAAAATATTCCCAACTTCGATGCTCTGAACATATAATCCTTATATGAATCTCTATCAACGTATGCAAATTGACATCCCTAGTCGTGTCTGCATATGAACAATTATACATACTTATTTGACATTTATAAATATATATGGTGTGTTTGTTAAATATTCATATTGCGTATATAAATATAAATATAATTAATGTATAATATAATGAATTAGATGTTAATATGATAATTATAATACCTACCTCACATATATAAATATAGTTAGGGACGACATTGGGTCGGGTTTGTGCAGGATAATATAGTTCTCGTCTCGATACCTGTGGTTTAATAAAATTTTCGTATTTGAGTCCAAACTCACGTGGGCACCAATGTTCATATTGTTGGTGATTTTAGTATCATCAATGTATTTTGGTAGTAATGTGATTTACTATACGCCAATGCAATTATGCGTTAAGTTTGAAACGAGTTAGGGTAGTGCGGAGTGCACGCTCGTCGAGCCAAACGTGTAATTGAATACGAATAATAGAAACGGGGTTCCAAGGGGCGTAGCCCCTGGCGGGGTGCGGGGCAGCGCCCTGTCGGGATCCAAGGGGCAGAGCCCCTGGCGGGGTGCGGGGCAGCGCCCTGCTGGGGTCCAAGGGGCATCCCCCTTCCTGTTCTCTATTGTCAAAAACAGATTGCTCTTCGAGAATTATTCCCGCAAAGATTTCGTGAACCCAGACAAGAATAGGGTCGAAATATTTTGTTCAGAAAGTGAACAAACACGATTCTTCGAAGATATCCAGGATTATCATACCAAATTTCTAACAAATGAACAAATTACTCTTTCTGATAATCATGGCTGGAGGAGGAAGCACCGTCAATGAGATGACTAAAAGTTTCGGAAAATTGGACAAGTTTCAAGGACAAGACTTCAGGCATTGGCAGAAGAAGATGCATTTCATGTTGACAACGTTGAAGGTGGTGCACGTCCTGTCTACACTGATTCCAGAACTTGAGGAGGATGTCACGATTGAAAATCTGAGACGTCGATCAAAGTGGGAGAACGACGACTACATATGCAGAGGGCACATTCTTAACGGTATGTCTGATCCCTTATTTGATATTTACCAAAACGTGGAATCTGCAAAGGAATTGTGGGATTGTCTCGAAGCCAAATACATGGCAGAGGACTCATCCAGTAAAACATTCCTGGTGACCGATTTCAACAATTACAAAATGGTTGAATCGAGGTCTGTCATGGAACAATTCAATGAACTCCTCCGAATCCTTGGACAGTTCACACAACATGGATTGAAGATGGATGAAACAATATATGTGTCAAGCATCATAGACAAGTTGCCTCCTTCATCGAAGGATTTCAAACACAATCTGAAACATGGAAAAGATGAACTGTCTTTGATCCAACTTGGAAGTCACTTGCGCATAGAGGAATCTCTATGAGCGCATGAGGATAACAAAGGAAAAGGCAAAGAAAATGTTGGACCCTTGGTTAATATGATCGAAGAGGGTGGTAAGAACGATAACAACAAAAACAAAGGAAAGAAGCGTGCTTTCAATAACAAAAAGAGAAATTTTGGTGTTAACAAGAAACCGAAACTAGAATGCTGGAAGTGTGGCAGAACAGGCCACTTCAAGAAGGATTGTCGTTTCGGCAAAAAGCACGACAACGCGAACGCAAGTGGTTCAGGAAAGGGGTCTAAGGACCAATCCAAAAACCAAGGTCAGAAATCAATTTGTGATTTGAATAGTTTGATTAAACATTCGGTTTCACAAACTTCTGAGGCATTTTATGTGCAAGATGATGCTATCGCGTGGTGGACTGATTCTGGCGCCACAACACATGTTTGCAAGGATTGTTTCTGGTTCAAGACTTTTGTTCCAGTGGAAGATGGTTCTGTTCTATACATGGGAGATGATCACTTCGCTCCCGTTGAAGGCAAAGGAAACGTGGTGCTAGAATTCAGTTCAGGAAAGACTATTACTTTGTTTAATGTATTGTATGTTCCTAAGTTACGTAAGAATTTAATTCCTGGCCCTGTATTGAATAAGCTTGGATATAAGCAAGTGTGTGAATCCGATAAATATGTTTTGTCGAAGTCTGGTGTGTTTGTAGGATTTGGATGTTATAATAATGGAATGTTTATGATGAATATGAATGGAGTTCCTAATGATTTTGGTTCTGTATTTATGTCTTCTTCGAATGTTATCAATTTTTCGTTATGGCATGCTCGTTTAGGACATGTACATTATAAAAGAATGCATGAAATGTCTAAAGACGATTTAATTCATGTTTTTAATGAAAATAACGAAAAGTGTAAAACTTGCATGTTAACAAAGATCACTAGGCAACCTTTTAAAAGTATAACAAGGAAATTTGTCATTCTTGAGTTAATACATAGTGATTTATGTGATTTGCATGCTACTCCATCATTAGGGAATAAAAAATATTTTGTCACTTTTATTGATGATGCATCTAGATTTTGCTATGTTTATTTGTTGCACGCTAAGGACGAAGCCTTAGATAAATTCAAAATTTATAAAACTGAAGTTGAAGTGCAACTGAATGTGCTGATTAAAACATTATGTACCGATAGAGGTGGTGAATATCATGATCCTGTATTTTTCCAATCCGTAGGAATCATTCATGAGACTACGACACCTTATACACCTCAACAAAATGGTGTGGCTGAAAGGAAAAATAGAATTCTTAAAGAAATGGTAAATGCCATGTTATCTTACTCTAGTTTGAGTGAAGGGTTTTGGGGAGAAGCTATCTTAACGGCTTGTTATTTGTTAAATAGGGTTCCTAATAAAAGGAACAAGACTACCCCATATGAACTTTGGTATAAGAAACGACCCAACTTAACATTTCTACGTGTTTGGGGTTGTAGGGCCGTGGTTAGACTCCCGGACCCAAAAAGGAAAACTTTGGGCGAAAAGGGTGCAGCTTGCATCTTTGTTGGATATGCTGAACACTCCAAGGCTTATAGGTTTTATGTTATAGAACCTAATGACTCGATTTTTATTAACACAATTATAGAATCAAGAGATGCCATATTTGATGAGAATTATTTCTCTTCTATACCTAGACCAAAGATATCTATACCTAATTCAGACGAATCTCTAAGGGATGATCATTCATATGATGTGCCAAGTGAGACACTTGAACCCCGTAGGAGCAAAAGAACTAGAAAATATAGATCTTATGGATCTGATTTTCAACTATATTTAGTTGAGGGATCAAAGGATCAGATTCAAACTCAAAACTATTATTGCTATAATATAGAGGAGGATCCAAGAACGTATGATGAAGCTGTGAAATCTCGAGATTCTATTTTTTGGAAAGAAGCAATTGATGAAGAGATTGGTTCTATCATGGAAAATAATACTCGGGTATTATCTGATTTACCACCAGGCTGCAAACCATTGGGTTGCAAATGGATCTTCAAAAAGAAGATGAAAGTCGATGGTACAATTGACAAGTTTAAAGCTAGATTAGTTATTCAAGGCTTCAGACAAAAAGAAGGGATTGATTATTTCGATACCTATGCTCTAGTTGCCCGTATCACTACTATTAGATTGTTGATTGCCTTGGCGGCTATTCATAATCTAGTGATTCATTAAATGGATGTCAAAACAGCATTTCTGAATGGTGATTTGGAAGAAGAAGTGTATATGAGGCAACCTGAAGGTTTTGTAATGCCTGGTAATGAGCATAAAGTGTGTAAGCTAGTTAAGTCGTTGTATGGGCTGAAACAAGCTCCGAAGCAGTGGCATCAAAAGTTTGACGAGGTTGTTTTGTCTAATGGTTTCATTCTAAACCAAGTTGACAAATGTATATATAGTAAATTTGATACATCCGGTAAAGGAGTTTTCATTTGTCTATATGTTTATGACATGTTGATTTTTGGCACCGACCAAAATCAAGTTGATAAAACAAAGAATTTCTTGTCGTCAAAGTTCTCCATGAAGGATATGGGAGAAGCGGACGTTATTCTTGGTATTAAGATTAAACGGGAGAATAAGGGGATTGTAATTACGCAATCTCACTAAATTGAGAAAATACTCAAGAAGTTCAATTATGAAAATTGTTCTCCAGTAAGTACTCCCATGGATCCAGAAGAAAAGCTTATGCCAAATACATGTAAACTTGTGTATCAACTCGAATACTCAAGAGCTATAGGCTCTTTGATGTATGCTATGATTAGCACTAGACCGGATATTGCTTATGCGGTTGGAAAGTTGAGCAGATTTACTAGTAATCCTAGTAGACATCATTGGCATGTGATAACTAGGGTATTCAAGTACTTAAAAGGTACTATGAATTATGGATTGTCATATATGGGATTTCCCTCGGTGTTAGAGGGTTATTCAGATTCTAGTTGGATAAATAATGTTGAAGATTCATCCTCTACAAGTGGATGGGTGTTCTTGCTTGGGGGAGGTGCCATCTCATGGGCTTCCAAGAAGCAAACATGTATAACTAGTTCCACAATGGAATCTGAGTTTGTAGCATTAGCTGCTGCTGGTAAAGAAGCAGAATGGCTAAGGAACTTGGTATATGAGATTCCGATATGGCCTAAACCGATATCACCAATTTCTATCCGTTGTGATAGTAATGCCACACTGGCAAAAGCATATAGTCAAATATACAATGGAAAGTATAGACATTTGGGTATTAGACGTAGTATGACTAGGGAATTAATCATGAATGGGGTGATATCTATTGAGTTTGTTCGGTCGCAACAAAACTTAGCTGACCACTTGACGAAGGGGTTAGCTAGAGACTTAGTGAAGAAGTCGGTAATTGGGATGGGATTAAAGTCCATTTAAATCTATTAACTATGGTATACCAAATTCCCTTCTAATACAATGTTAGAAGCAGAATTCAATGTGGAAAAATCATAATTAAAGATTGGAGCAATTGTGTTTATCTTCCCAAGATATGTGCTCATACCTGCAAGTGATGGCTAGGTTGAAGTATATTTTCTTAATGGTTCTTTTGGAAAATTTCAAATACAGGTGCAAGATTAAAAGGATCACCTATGTGAGCATGAAGTTTTGCCGCTTCAAGAAGCTTGGACTTGGCTTCCTATATGGTTATTAATGGATAAGGACACATGGCTTGTAAAGTGTCAAGTATGAATAGTAGAGTATTGTAAGAAACATATGTGTACTATATCTTCTGTTATTCAAATGGATTGACGGGTTCAATCATTGTGACATCCCGATTTTCGAGTATTTGGAATGTGTATTTGTACTAAGATGAAAATTCAATCGCAAGACATTTTCGTCTATGCATTTGTTTGATCATTATACATGTAAGTAAATCAAGGATTATACTAAAATGGGGGGGAGGGGGTTTGTTGGTGATTTTAGTATCACCAATGTATTTTGGTAGTAATGTGATTTACTATAGGCCAATGCAATTATGCGTTAAGTTTGAAACGAGTTAGGGTAGTGCGGAGTGCACGCTCGTCGAGTCAAACGTGTAATTGAATACGAATAATAGAAACGGGGTTCCAAGGGGCGTAGCCCCTGGCGGGGGTGCGGGGCAGCGCCCCGTCGGGGTCCAAGGGGCAGAGCCCCTGGCGGGGTGTGGGGCAGCGCCCTGTCGGGGTCCAAGGGGCAGCGCCCCTGGCTGGGTGCAAGTGATTTGGCCTCAATTTTGGTTCACGAAATTATACTTCCTCTTTACATTCTGATCTGTTCTCTATTGTCAGAAACAGATTGCTCTTCGAGAATTATTCCCGCAAAGATTTCGTGAACCCATACAAGAATAGGATCGAAATACTTTGTTCGGAAAGTGAACAAACACTATTCTTAGAAGATATCCAGGATTATCATACCAAATTTCTAACACATATTCGTACCAATACACTATGGGTATCTCAATACACATATCTGTACCCGTTTAGACACGTTTGTAGTAAAATTAAATCAATTAATTACTAAATACCATATAATTTTAAGTTTTTTAACAATATTGTCAAATTCCAAAAACCAGCAAGAGATTCCCCACACTTTTTGGATCCGTCTTAGGGTCGAGTAGCGGCCTCGACCCGAGCGGAAGTGCGATATGTCTTAAAACTTGGGATCATAAATGGATTTGATTACCATTTTGACCGCCTCTTTCATGATCTTTTTTATAGGTAGAACTAATGTAGTAGCATAAGAAAGCATCCCCAATCCAAGCTGGCCCTCGGTCCCAACACTTTCTTTACTTTATCAGAAGCTTCAAGCGTAAGTAATAGAAGTCTCGGATGTAGGACAGTGGAGCCCAAGGGCGTATGAATTCCCGAATCCGCTCTTGAGAGATCATAAGACTGCGTAGAAGTGGTCATCAGTGTGTCCACAACACTTTCGTTCGTAAACGTATAAGTAGTAAGGTTTTTATGTAAAAAAACCATTATGAATGTTATTGTTGAGTTAAGAAATGAATAAATAGTTTTATCAAAATGCGTAATAGTTTAATAGGGATATATTTTTTTAAATTTAATAAATGTGTATTTTAATATAATAAAATAAATTTCATTATATAAATATGTAGTGCGGGTATGAGGCAAGATGAGTATTAAGATACCCGTGCCGGCATTCATATCCGCTCATTTTAATGAGTAATTACTTGTATTCTACCTGTATTCATTTTAGAGATTTTTACTCTACAAATTGTGACCAATTTTTGCGGGTCTCATAGACAATAGACTAAATTGTCATCCTAAATATGAGAGCACAATTTACATTTAAATTTATTGTAATAAATATTATACTAAAAATATTTAAATTAAAAAATATTCTAAAAAAATTATAAATTTTACATTTAATACAATAAATATTATACTATAAATATTTTGAATTTTATATATATATATATATATATATATATATATATATATATATATATATATATATATATATAATATGAATAAAATAAGTTTTCTTTTTACAAAAAGTGTATAAGTTTTTGGACCATAACTCCATCGTCGCAAGTTCTGTATCGGAACTTGTAACTGTTATCATCCAACAATTTCAAGAGTTGTTGCATCTCATTTTTATCTCCCCTAATCCCCTTGTTAGTGTTGTACCGGATGTTGTGCACTTGTCTTATATTTGTTACATTGTTTAATTCCTTTTGTTTTAATGTGGCAAGTATATTTTTCAGTTGAACAATATTCAAGGTTATGTCACTAATACATGCCTTCTTTTCCAGTTTGAGCCAACATACATTAGGTTGACCTTGTTACTTTGAACACAAATCATGGTTATGCAAACCACAAATAACACTAAACTTCCACTTCTTGGTAGCCAACATATAACCACAAATTTTAAAAGGACACTCACATTTTCTACTACCCGTGTCTTCTCTTTTAAACTTCCTTAAAGGAGTACGGTATTTCCCTCTTCTTTTGCAGAACATTGTTACAGAAGCGTTTCTTCTTTCTGAACCTTTACCCGATCTTCCTATGACCACACCAAAACTAAGTCTACTTGCAGTCCTACGAATCCATGTGAGCATGCTATCACGATCATCAAACTCTCGCTTGTTATTGAAGTCACCGCTGACATCTACCGCCTTTACGACAACCCCTTGAACATTTGGAAAAATATCGTATGTAGAAACTAATTCTTTTGAGATATTATCAGGGTGCACTATAACTATTTGTAAACAATAACAAAAACAACACAAAATTATAAAACTGCTCTAAAAAAATAGCATAAACTTGTTCCGGAGATGTACCTATGGAACATGTTCATCTTGAACACGTTTCAGAGTTGTACCTACGGAAGCAACATTGTCTTTTTTATAAAAACTTCATGATTAATGTGAGCAATGTAATGGACAAAGATGAATCTTTACCTGAAATTCAGTCTTCTCTTGCTCTCTTTGATTTGTTGCACCAAAAAGTCGAAACTTTTTAGTGAGAAATGATATTAATGATGTAGGCTTTTTAGGTTGGTGAAGGTGAGTGTTAAAGAATAAGAAAAACAACAATGGAAGAGTGATCATGCTGGTTCAAAATATAGTAGAAAGTTTCGGAGCTATATCTATGGAATATTATAGCGTTGAGAGGTTCGGTAGATGTAGATATGGAAGATTTCATGAATTGGATTACTATCATTTTTTTCAATGTTTACCAATTTAAAATACTTTCTTAGATTTAACTCCAGAAAAATAAAAAATCAAATTTTAGCAAAAAAAATGTGTTTCCTAATATGTTTCTCTGAAATTAGGAAAGATAAATGAAATTGCGCTGGATACGGAAGAGTATCCAGGGATGGATGAGATTTTCTCTAACATTTCTTCCTATTCGGCTCTCAATTATTAGTTATATATATTTTTAAAGCAACATAATTAAAAAAAGAAGAAAAAAAACTCTACCAAACCCATTTCTTTAACACTCCGGTCAATATCATCTTTTCTTACTCATGATAGTGTGTGTGAACTTACACATGTTTTTCTAAATATGCCTTGTGTACTACTCAAAGACGAGAATATTGAATGTTCAAATAAACAAGGAAAAAATGATCAGATATATAGAGAAGCAAAATAATGGACATACTTTATCTTTCTTATTCTACAATAATGATTTTAAGCAACTTCAAAAATTTGATCTCATTTTTCAACTTCATCACATTATTACTATGTTGTTCTTCATTCACCACGTCATCATCACTACAATTCATCAAAGACAATCAAACTCTAAGCTCAAATAGTGGAAATTTCACCTTAGGATTCTTCACCCCTCAAAACTCCACAAATCGTTATGTAGGAATTTGGTGCAAAACTCAAGACTTTGTTATATGGGTTGCTAACAGAAACCAACCTTTGATCAATGATTCCTCTGGAGTTCTCACAATATCAAATGATGGCAATCTTGTTGTATTGAATGGACAGAAACATGTTATTTGGTCATCAAGTTTGACCAATGTTACATCAAAAACCAATTCTAGTTTCACACTTTCAGATTATGGAAGCCTTATTTTGAAGGAAACAACAACAGGAAATACTATATGGGAGAGTTTTCAACAGCCTTCTAATGCATTATTACCAACCATGAAGTTTACAAGTAACATGAAACTCACATCCTGGAAAACTCCTTCTGATCCGTCGACCGGAAGCTTCTCTCTCAGTATCGAACGGTTGAAGATTCCAGAAGTTTTCATTCGGAACGGATCTCGGCCGTACTGGCGAAGTGGTCCGTGGAATAATCAAATCTTTATAGGGATACAAAACATGGAAAGTCTTTATCTTAACGGTTTTCATTTTGAGAAAGACAGTACGAGTGGAACCGTTGATTTGTATTTCAGAGCAGACGACTTCGGACTCTTGATCTATGCCTTGAATCCGCAAGGTCAAATGCACGAAAACTCATGGAGTATTGAGAAAGAGGAATGGATAGATACATGGACTAGTTATAGATCAGATTGCGATGTTTATGGATTTTGCGGTCCATACGGAATTTGTAATTCAAAAGGGTCACCAATTTGTAGCTGTTTGGAAGGGTTTGAAGCAAGAAACAAACAAGAGTGGAATCAAAAAAATTGGACTAATGGATGTGTTAGAAAGAAACTTCTACAGTGTGAAGATGCCAACAATCAAAGCAAGAGTTCACATGGTAATGAAGCAGATAGTTTTTTGAAATTGAGTACGGTAAAAGTACCCGATTTTGCAGAATTGTCATCTAATGAACAGGATGAATGCAAAAATCAGTGTTTGACGAATTGCTCTTGTACTGCATATTCGTACGTGGCTGATATCGGTTGTATGTCTTGGAATGGAAATCTAATTGATATACAACAATTCCAAACCGGAGGGACTGATCTATACATTCGTGTACCCTATGTCGAACTTGATATATCAGGTAATATTAGATGCCATGTTAGTATTTTCTCCTTTATCAGACGTTATTGTTTTGACATTTTTATCCTTCGCTAATTACAGATAAAGAGCATAAAGGAACAATCATCATTGCAGTTTCAGTTTCGATAGGAATTATCATTATTGTGATTGTGGCGTATTTCATTTGGATAAAGGCTTCAAAACCAGGTAAGTACCATTGTTGTGGAATACGGAATAAGACATGTTTGATTTTTGCCACTCCTGCTAAACTGTGATACTTGAATGATTCAGCGAGGATAAAAAAGCAGCATAGGATTTTTCATTTCCACAAAATCGTAAAACCTGAAGAACACACAAATGAAAATGTTATTGGTGAATTGTCGCAAGCTAAGCTACAAGAGCTACTGCTATTTAATTTTGAAAAGCTTGCATCTGCTACAAACAACTTTCATTCATCCAATAAACTTGGACAAGGAGGTTTTGGTCCTGTGTACAAGGTATGCATAATTGAGAAAAGTTCCTTTTGTTTGAAGTCATTAGTTACTTAAAAGTTATTCATATTTTCTATTCAAGGGAATACTAGAAGATGGTAAAGAGATAGCGGTTAAAAGACTTTCGAGATCATCTGGACAAGGGTTAGTAGAATTCATGAATGAAGTATTAGTGATTTCTAAGCTTCAACATCGCAATCTTGTAAGGCTTTTAGGCTGTTGTATCGAAAGAAATGAAAAGATGTTGATGTATGAGTTCATGTCAAATGGAAGTTTAGATGCATATATTTTCGGTTAGTTCTTTTGAAAACTTTTATAGTTTACTTGTCATGTTTTTTTTTTAAAGAATTAACAATAGTTTCAACTCTAGTGAGTTTTCTTGAAAGTTTTTAACATAGGTTTTGTGGGAAGCATTCTAGGCAGAAGATTTTGATGCATCTCTAGATAAGTTCTAAGTAGTATGTTGTTATGATTTTAATTTTTATAGATCCTTCAAGAAATAAACTCTTGGATTGGGAGAAACGATTCGGCATAATTGAAGGAATCGCTCGTGGACTACTCTACCTACATAGAGATTCCAGGCTAAAAATCATACATAGAGATTTGAAGGCAAGTAATATCTTACTAGATGAGGAAATGAATCCAAAAATATCGGACTTTGGTATGGCCAGAATCTTTGGAGTGAGTGAAGATCATGCCAACACACAAAGGATTGTCGGAACATAGTAAGTTCACCTTCTTGTTTATCTGTCATTATAGATCAACTGTTAGAATAATGATCCCACTTTAAGAGAATAATCATCCGAAAAACACAAACAATGAGTACACAATGTTTGATAACGAAGTTTAACCAATTGTGTCTGTGTCTCCGACTGAAGACCGCTTCCAATCCATTTATATTAGTCAATTATTATATTTGAATGCAGCGGTTATATGGCTCCAGAATATGCAATGCAAGGAGTATTTTCGGATAAATCAGACGTCTTTAGCTTTGGAGTTTTACTGATAGAGATTGTTTGTGGAAGAAGAAACTCAAGCTTTTACGAACATGAAAATTCTCTGACTCTCTTAGGATTTGTAAGTATCTACTAATAGATATACATATTAATATTGAAAGCATATTAAAACTAACTTCAATTTGACTTTTGCTTTTGATTTTAGGCATGGACTCAATGGAGGGAAGGCAGTATTATATGTTTAATAGAACCAGAAATATATGATGAGAGTCATCATAAGAATATTTTGAGGTGCATACATATAGGACTTTTATGTGTACAAGAATCCGCTGTTGACAGGCCTACCATGGCGACAGTGATTTCTATGCTTAACAGTGAAATTATGGAACTTCCTCCTGCAAGACAACCTGCATTCTTACTGATGCAGAATATGATGAATACAGTGTGTTCTGAGGAAAGAAATGAAGTGTACTCAAATAATGCTGTGACTGTTACAGATCTTCATGGAAGATAGAACATTGAAGCTTTGTGTAAAAGACTCATTGCCAATTATTGAACTTTGTATATTCATATTTTTTTGATCAAGTCTAGAACTTTGTATATTTGCAATAGGCATATAACATAATTACTTTATTCATGTTGTTTTGAAAAGACTTTAGTCTTTCAAACAATGAGGTGTTGTTCTTTATTTAAAATCATTTCTCACGGTAATTGGAATCTTCTAACAGAATGTAAAAAATGAACAAAAATACGAGAATATGGAATAGTCTCAATCAATGCCACTACACTATATCGGATCACTAGATAGTGGATGCCGAAGTGGTCCAATGGATATGGTCACACGCTATCGATACACTTGATTAGGGCCGACAGATGTCTGAAGACAGTTAGATAATAAGGACAACCAGATTCTCCGATATCTGTCCTCTAAGGCTGTTTACCCTAAAGAAGGCTCTAGAACATCTGAACCATGGGTTATGATATATCTTGAACATCTTGATGGCTTCTCCAAACTTGGAGATAAAGAAATTTGATTGCACGGTTGTGGCATATGAGGATTGCACACATGAGTGAGAAGGGGATGGAGATACTAGAAAATTGTGGTCTTCTGGGCAGCATGCATGAAGAATTGCAAACTTGAATTTTGTGAAGAATGTGTGTATGGTAACCAAAATCAGAATTTATACATTTTTTGATTGAGCCTTCCCTTGATACATTTTGCCAATTTGGTTGTGCAAAAAGAATTGAAAAAGAACATATAAACCTCTTAGTTAACTATCTGCCATGGATGTCTGAAATACTGACTAAGTTGATAGAGTGCAACCCATCATTGCATTCTTCACACGACACCGTGCTCAGCATATTCTGCCTCAGGACGAATGCAGGTTTCTTCGGAGGAGGAAGATCTACAATCTCACTATTAAGCATAGAAATCACAACAGCCATAGTAGGCCTGTCTGTGGAAAATTCCTGTACACAAAGGAGTCCTATATGTATGGACCTAGAAACGGATTTATAATGTATATGATCGTATATTCCTGGATCTATCACAGGTAAAATATTGTCTTCTGTCCATTGTATCCACACCTATATTGGGAAAACAAAAGTTAATTATTTGAGAAAGATGCAGAGCATTCCAGACTGAGTTAGATAAGAATTAAAAGACTTACGAATCCTAAAAGGGTCAGAGAGTTCTCGCAGTTATAAAAGCTTGAATTTCGTCTTCCACTAATAATCTCAAGAAGCAAAACTCCAAAGCTAAAGACATCTGATTTATCAGAAAAGAGTCCTTGCATTGCATATTCTGGAGACATATAACCACTGCATTGAAGTGTAAACACGATTGAATATCCAGTTATGGTGCCATAATCTTGAATAAAGAAAAAGGTATATTCGTATACTTACTAAGTACCAACAACTCTTCGAGTATTTTCTTGATCTTCATTCCCTCCAAAGATTCTGGCCATACCAAAGTCTGATATTTTTGGATTAAGCTCATTATCTAGCAAGATATTACTTGCCTTCAAATCTCTATGTATAATTTTTAGCCTGGAATTGTGAATAGGAATTAGTTTAAATGTAATTATTTAGTGTAATTACCGATATAGCCCTGTAACCTTTATATATACGAGAAATAATAATGAGAAAAGTATCAAGCCAAGAATTATTGACATGGTATCAGTAGGTTTTCGATCAAACCTGTGAGTTTAGGTTAATCTTGGCTTTATTCAGCGACACCCCACTGGGTCGCTCTTGAAATCGTCTCGGTAGATCTCGTTTCTCGGTAATTGAAATCATCTCGGTTCTCGGTAATCTCTTCCAAGATTGCGATTCTAATCTCGTGTTATCGTATCGGTGTCGGCAAATATTCTGAATTAGGGTTTTGACTCTGTGTCGGCAATTATTCTGAATTAGAGTTTTGACTCTGTGTCGGCAATTATTCTGAATTAGGGTTTTGACTTGGTGTCGGCGAGTATCCTGAATTGGGGTGTTGATTTGGTGTCGGCAAGTATTTTCTTCAGTGTTCCGTTGGTGTTTCTTGTTTCACGTTAACAAAATTGTTACGTTAACAAAATTGTTACGTTAACAAAATTGTTCTTAAGTCATCTCTGATATTATGGCTTCCGAAGAAGAGATAGATCATATTTGTGTTCGTTTTACCGGAAAGAATTATCTTGTTTGGGAATTTCAGTTTCGGATGTATGTCAAAGGGAAAGGATTATGGAGTCACTTGGACGATGTCTCTGTGGCACCGTTAGAGACAACTGACTTAGATGCATGGGAAATAGAAGATGCTCAGATTATCACTTGGATTCTCGGTACTATTGATCCTCACATG